>NW_027362763.1:16157279-16634779 GCF_046119375.1 Phyllobates terribilis | reverse complement strand
TCTGATAAATGCACGCATCCCTGGCGGTCAGCGCTCGTTTGCACGTATTAGCTCTAGAATTACCACAGTTGTACGAGTCAACGGTTTGGAGCGATCAAAAGAACCATAACTGATTTAATGAGCCATTCGAAGTTTCACTGTACCGTCCGTGTGTAATTACACATGCATGGCTTAATCTTTGAGACAAGCATATGCTACTGGCAGGATCAACCAGGTAGCCCCCCAACACGACTGGACCGCGTCGAGGTTCGGGAGAGGAGAGGCCTGCGGGAAGAGAGGGCAGAAGAGCCTCGCGGAGGCAGGGTGCCCGGACGGAACGGATAAAGGCAAGGCGTGCGGCGTCCGGAGAGGATGCGGGATGGCATGGGGCTTCCCTGGGGGGGGGGCGGGGAACGGAGCCCTCGCAGCACTAGGGGACCTGTGCAGGAGGAGCGGCTCGCTGTGCGGTGCATGGTCCCAAAGCGGCAGGCGTCTGGAAAACACCCTTTGCACGGGGCGGGCGAGGTGACTGGTCTCCGGAGGATGCCACGTCCGACCCCGTCTCACCAACCACACCCAAAACGACACACAGGATCGCTCGGGGAGATGGCGTGTGGGGGGGGCCTATGCGGCGCCACCGTCTGGCTTAGACCTGCCTCCGACGTGGGGGGTCCTCGACCCACCGGCGGACAGGCATGAGGATTGGGAGAGGGGGGCTGGCCGTCGGGGTCCGCCGCGGCTCCGGCACTAACCCGGCGACGCGGAGGTCGCGTGGGTGGTTATCGGCCTGGCTGTGTCGGCGTCGCCCTCCAGCGTAGTCCCTCTTCCCGCTCGCGCCCGTAACCTCAGAGGGATGCCCGAGAGGCTTTTCTTCCCAAGGTTGCTCCCCGCCCGGGGTGGGAGCGCGGGGAACCCAAGGCCGGCCTTTCCCCGTACTCCCTACCTCTTGGCCCTCGTTCCTTCTCCCGTTCTCCTTCTAACCCCTTGGCTCTGGGGTTTCCGCTCTCCCTCTCTCACTCTCCCTCCTTCTCCCTGCCGAGCCGCCTCGGAAGACGACGGTCAAGGGGGAAGGTGACGGTCGGGCTGGGGCACACCGCACGGTGAGAACCCCCTTCGCCTGCCTCCACACCTCTGTCGTCCTCCCCACTGACGTAGGGGCTCGGGAAAAGACTGGAAAGTGCGAAGCTCGGCAGTGGCGCGGAGACGCCACCCACCGCCACCACTGTTGCCACCGCCGAGGAGGCCACCCTTTCAGACACGAGGGGTGGCGCGGGCCTCCGCTGCCCGGGTACGCATCTGGAAGAAAAGTGCCGCCCTCGGAGAAGATCGTTGTGCTTCCACACACAGGGAGCGATTCGGACGACGGGCCCCCACGCCTGGGTGGGTGGGCGCCCCGCCGTTCGCCCGGGCGGGTCGTCAGGCCGCTGCCTTCGCTCGGGTCAAACTCCCCACGGCTCGGCCACCTCCGCGGACGGGAGGCGAGGCCGGCGTGTGCGCCCAAAGATAGGTGTCGAAAGCCCGGGGGTAGAGGAGGAAGGGGACCGCTCACCTTAAGCCGGCGCAGGCTCCAAAGCATGGGCCGAGCGAGCGGCACCACCTCCCCACCTGGGAGCGCTGCACCAAATCGATCGGAGGAAGAGCAGGGGTGCGTGTAGGTATTTGCCCACGTACGGAGGCTGCAAACCCCTGTCGTCGGGAGATACGTGCCCACGAGTCATGGAAGCGTGACTCGGGTACAGGCGCCCTTGCACGGTGAGAACCCCCTTCACCTGCCTCCACACCTGTCGTCCTCCCCACTGACGTAGGGGCTCAGGAAAAGACTGGAAAGCGTGAAGCTCGGCAGTGGCGCGGAGACGCCACCCACCGCCGCCGCTGTCGCCACCACCGCGGAGGCCGCCCTTTCGGACACGAGGGGCAGCGCGGGCCTCCGCTGGCCCGGTACGCATCTGGAAGAAAAGGGCCGCCCTTGGAGAAGATCGTTGTGCTTCCACGCACAGGGAGCAATTCGGATGACAGGCCCCCATGCCTGGGTGGGTGGGCGCTCCACCGTTCGCCCGTGCGGGTCGTCGGACCGCTGCCTTCGCTCGGGTCGGGTCAAACTCCCCACGGCTCGGCCACCTCCGCGGACTGGAGGCGAGGCCGGCGTGCGTGCCCAAAGATAGGTGTCGAAAGTCTGGGGGTAGAGGAGGAAGGGGACCGCTCACCTTAAGCCGGCGTGGGCTCCAAAGCCCGGGCCGAGCGACCGGCGCCACCTCCCCACCCGGGAGCGCTGCGCCAGATCGATCGGAGGAAGAGCAGGGGTGCGTGTAGGGATTTGCCCACATACGGAGGCTGCAAAACTCCTATCGTCGGGAGATACGTGCCCACGAGTCCTGGAAGCACGACTCGGGTAACGGCGCCCTTGCACGGTGAGAACCCCTTTCGCCTGCCTCCACACCTCTGTCGTCCTCCCCACTGACGTAGGGGCTCGGGAAAAGACTGGAAAGTGTGAAGCTCAGCTGTGGCGCGGAGACGCCACCCACCGCCGCCACTGTCGCCACCACCGACAGGGGTGCGTGGAGGGACTTGCCCAAGTACGGAGGCCGCAAACCCCTGTCATCGGGAGATCATAGAATCATAGAATGGTAGAGTTGGAAGGGACCTCCTGGGTCATCTGGTCCAACCCCCTGCTCAAAGCAGGATTCACTAAATCATCTCAGACAGATGTCTGTCCAGCCTCTGTTTGAAGACGTCCATTGAAGGGGAACTCACCACCTCTCGTGGCAGCCTGTTCCACTCATTAATCACCCTAACTGTCAAAAAGTTTTTTCTAATATCTAATCTGTGTCTCCTCCCATTTAGTTTCATCCCGTTGCTTCTAGTCTTTCCTTGAACAAATGAGAATAAAGATGATCCTTCTACAATGTGACAGCCCTTGACATATTTGTAGACAGCTATTAAGTCTCCTCTCAGTCTTCTTTTTTGCAAGCTAAACATTCCCAAATCCTGCAACCGTTCCTCATAGGACATGGTTTGCAGACCAGTCACCATTCTGGTCGCTCTTCTCTGAACTTGCTCCAGTTTGTCTATGTCTTTTTTAAAATGTGGTGCCCAAAACTGTACACAGTATTCCAGATGAGGTCTGACCAAAGAGGAGTAAAGACCGATAATGACTTCACGTGATCTAGACTGTATGCTTCTGTTAATACATCCCAGAATTGTATTTGCCTTTTTTGCTGCTGCATCACACTGTTGACTCATGTTCAGTCTATGATCTATTAGTATACCTAAGTCTTTTTCACATGTACTGTTGCTTAGCTCTATTCCTCCCATTCTGTATATGCTTTTTTCATTTTTATTGCCCAGATGTAGTACTTTGCATTTTTCCCTGTTAAAAACCATTCTGTTGGTTGCTGCCCACTGCTCCAGTTTATTTAGGTCTTTTTGAATCCTCTCTCTCTCTTCTCTAGTATTAGCTATCCCTCCTAGCTTTGTGTCATCAGCAAATTTAATCAGTTTACCCTCAATTCCTTCATCTAAATCATTGATAAAGATGTTGAACAATACAGGTCCCAGGACGGAGCCCTGTGGTACCCCACTTGAGACATTCATCCAGCTGGATGTGAAGCCATTTACAACCACCCTTTGAGTCCGATCACTAAGCCAGTTATGAATCCACCTAACAGTTGCCTGGTCCATTGCATACTTGGTCATTTTTTCAATAAGGATGGTGTGAGATACTTTGTCAAATGCTTTGCTGAAGTCAAGATATACTATATCTACAGCATTTCCCTGATCCACCCAGTCAGTGATTCTGTCATAGAAGGAAATTAAGTTAGTCTGACATGACTTGTTAGTTACAAACCCATGCTGACTCTGGTTAATCACTTCATTCTTATCCAGGTACTTACATACATGTTGTTTAATAATTTGTTCAAAGATCTTTCCTGGTATAGAAGTCAGACTCACCGGCCTATAGTTCCCTGGGTCCACCTTCTTCCCCTTTTTGAAGATAGGAACAACATTTGCTCTTCTCCAGTCTTCTGGGACTTCTCCTGTTCTCCAAGAATTTTCAAAGATTATGGAGAGTGGTTCTAAAATTTCTTCTACGATCTCCTTCAGTACTCTGGGGTGTAATTCATCTGGACCTGGAGACTTGAACTCATTTATGTTAGCTAAATATTCCCTCACAATCTTTCTGTTTACAGATAACTTGGATTCCTCTATTCCTTTAAAAGGACAGTGAAGATCAGTTGATGTTACATTTTCTTTCTGAGAGAAAACAGATGCAAAATAGGAATTAAAAAGTTCGGCCTTCTCAACATCCTCTCTTACCATTTCTCCATTTTCATCCTGTAAAAATATTATAGCATCTTTGACTTTTCTTTTACTTTTGACATACCCCCAAAATCCTTTTTTATTGCTTTTGACATCTCTTGCAAGCCTTAATTCATTGTCAGCTTTAGCTAACCTGATACGTGCCCTGCAGGATCTGCAGACTGCATTATAATCTTCTTTAGATATGCCTCCCTCTTTCCATTTAATAAACATTTCTTTCTTTCTTTTTAGCATGTGTTTAAGTTCTGTGTTCATCCATCCTGGTTTCCTTAAATGCTTCCCATTCTTCCTACTTTTCAGGATTGTTAACGATTGTGCTTTGAGAATCTCATTTTTAAAAATTTCCCATCCTTCCTGGACATTTTTGTCCTTAAGGACATCCAGCCATTGGATCCCTCCTATTCTCTTTCTGAGTCTAGGGTACAGGAGCCCTTGCAGAGGGGGTACTGGATGTGGAAGAGCACTGGGGTCGTAGTCACAAAGGCATCTGCCCTCATGGATCCTCTCCCCGCCTAAAACTCCAGATTTTAGCCTTGACGGCACCCCCATGTGGAGAACCAGGGCCCGCGGGGGGGTCTGGCCAGGCTCACGTCAACCCAGGGACACCTCTCTGACTTGGGACGGGTGACTGTTAAAAGTCCCCCCACGCAGCTGCGGAAGCCTGGGCTCAGCAGAGGTGTGGACCTCCAGCCAAACAGGGACTCATAGCCAAAACGTGTACCCGAGGCTACGGAGGTGAAAACCAGCTTAAATGAGTCTAAATACGTCGGGGTCGAAAGGTACCGCTCTCTCATATATTCTGCCGGTGGTGTGCAAAACTGAGTATTTGCATGGAGTGGCACCCTATACCCTCTACAGGGACACTTGCAAACAAGTGTCCAATCGCTTGGTAGTGTCACCTGGATTCGGCTCACAAGAATTTCCTCATTCTGGTTCTTTTTCACTTTCTTTGGCGACATCTAGTGGGCAGACTGCATTACTGTAACCGGGGACAGTTTTTCAACTTTTTTTCAATTTTACCCCCGTGGGATATATATTGCACCCACACATTTGGAACTCTCCTGGGGTACCCTCACACATATTATTCCCTCATTTACCGGATATTTTCACAAAAAAGTGAAATTTTCAAAAAGTCAGAAAATTGGCTGAAAACGACTAAGTGTGAAGGACTCTTTGAACAAATCATTCTGGAACCGAAATCGGATACTCTCACTGACATTTCCTACCTCTCTGGAAGTTTGCAGCACACAGATATTTCCCATAAGCTAACCTCGCAAACCAAATGTCTGAAAATGAGGTTCCTCTCATATAGCGCAATAGAACAAACGTATATGAGATTAGGGTTAGGGTTAGGGGTTAGGGTTAGAGGTTAGGGTTAGAGTTAGGGGTTAGGGTTGGGGTTAGGGTTGGGGTTAGGGGTTAGGGTTAGAGTTAGGGTTAGGGGTTAGGGTTAGGGTTAGAGTTAGGGTTAGGGGTTAGGGTTAGGGTTAGGTTTTTCCCGTCAATGCTGCTGATGCTTTTCAACCGTGCAGGTGGAGATGACACCCCTGTGAGTGAGACAGCCTCTGAGGTGATCCTTACTGAGCACCACTGCAGGTGACATGCACCCATGGGGATGACACCCCTGTGAGTGAGACAGCCTCTGGGGTGATCCTTACTGAGCACCGCTGCAGGTGACATGCACCCATGGGGATGACACCTCTGTGAGTGAGTCAGCCTCTGGGGTGACCCTTACTGAGCAGCGCTGCAGGTGACATGCACCCATGGGGATGACACCTATGTGGGTGAGTCAGCCTCTGGGGTGATCCTTACTGAGCACCGCTGCAGGTGACATGCACCCATGGGGATGACACCCCTGTGGGTGAGTCAGCCTCTGGGGTGATCCTTACTGAGCACCGCTGCAGGTGACATGCACCCATAGGGTTGACACCCCTGTGAGTGAGTCAGCCTCTGGGGTGATCCTTACTGAGCACCGCCGCTGCAGGTGACATGCACCCATGGGGATGACACCCCTGTAAGTGAGTCAGCCTCTGGGGTGATCTTTACTGAGCACCGCTGCAGGTGACATGCACCCATGGGGTGTCATTATGGGTGTCTCAACCCCTGAGATGCCGTATAGAAGATAAGGACGAATATATCCAGGTTTGAATATTTCCAGCAGCACTACAGGCGCTTTGCACCCATGCGAGCGACTCATCACCTGTTACGCGAGAGCAGTGATTAGCCCCTAGAGCGGAAACTAATCAGCCGAGCGGCTGATGCAGCCTGGATGTGTGCGGCAGAAAGACAGATCACCTCCGCTGCAGATGCAAGGACTTTAAAGCTCCATTTGACTGCGGGAAACGTGTTGCTATGAAGCGGTAAGTAGAAGTTATTCGTTGCCCACATATAGGAGAATGTAACCGCCACACCAGGCTGCGGCGGACCCCTGTGGTTGTCATGTCTCGCTCGCTATGAGCGCCATCTAGTGGTCAGCTCTCATAGCACATGAGCATTTCTCCTGCATACAGGTGATCTGCTCATCGCCTGTATGCAGTAGAAACGATCAGACAACTGCAGCTTCTAGTCTCCTATGGATAATATTGAAGAATGCAGAAAGTGTAAAAAAAAAAAAATGTAAAAATAGAAAAAAAAAAAAAAATATATAAAACTTTAAATCACCCCCCTTTTGCCCCATTAAAAAAAACAAATAAAACCCACATAGACATATTTGGTATTGCCGCGTTCAGAATCGTCCGATCTATCAACATAAAAAAAGAATTAATCTGATCGGTAAACGGCGTAACGAGAAACAAATTCTAAACGCCAGAATTAAGTTTTTTGGTCGTCGTAACATTGCAATAAAATGCAACTAGAGGCGATCAAAACATCCAATCTACCCCAAAATTGTATGAATAAAAACATCATCTCGCTGTTCAAAAAATAAGCCCTCATGTGGCCCCAGATCCCGAAAAATGGAGAAGCTACGGGTCTCAGAAAATTGCACTATTTTGTTTTTTTTTTAGCAAACTTTGGATTTTTTTTTCACCACTTAAATAAAAAAGGGCCTATACATGTTTGGTGTCTACGAACTCGTAATGACCTGGAAAATAATAATGGCAGCTCAGGTTTAGCATTCAGTGAACGTGGAAAAAAAAAAAAAAAAAACAACCGTGGAATTGTAGTTTTGTGGCAATTTCTCCGAACTTGGATTTTTTTTCCCGTTTTCCAGTACAGGATATGGTAAAATCAGTGATGGCGTTTAAAAGTACAACTTATCCCGCAAAAAATAAGCCCTCACATGGCCATATTGACAGAAAAATAAAAAGGCTATGGCTCGGGGAAGAGGACGCCCCCAGGACCGTGTTACATCGATGGGAGGAATTTTGTGCCTTTTTTTTTAAAGTGTCAAATGAATGGAATTTCCATCTCCTTGATCGAGTTTGAGAGTGCAGTCCCCGGGCGCCATCTGCTGGTCGTTTGCCGCATGTCTGCTCCAAAACACCTGTGGTCCTGGGGGATTGCTATTCATACATAGTTGACGCGTCTCCAGAGTCCGAAAATGTTGCTGTCATAGAGGCGGCGTATCGTTTGGCCGGGCCCGCTTGGCTGAGGTGGTCCCGTGCTCACCGGGACGACATGGCAGCCCGCAAAAGCGAGGGGCGACGGAGGGGTGAAATTGGTGAAACCGAGATTCAGGCCCTCATGGGAGGCGGGATCCTGGGTTTCGGCTGATCGCGCAAAAGAAATTTCGACATGAGAGTCGCTCCCGTGAGTCCATGTCAACTGCAACGGTGCTCAGTAAGGATCACCCCAGAGACTGTCTCACTCACAGGGGTGTCATCCCCATGGGTGCATGTCACCTGCAGCGGTGCTCAGTAAGGATCACCCCAGATTCTGTCTCACCCACAGAGGTGTCATCCCCACGGGTGCATGTCACCTGCAGCAGTGCTCAGTAAGGATCAGCCCAGAGGCTGACTCACTCACAGGGGTGTCATCCCTATCGGTGCATGTCACCTGCAGCGGTGCTCAGTAAGGGTCACCCCAGAGGCTGACTCACTAACATAGGTGTCATCCCCATGGGTGCATGTCACCTGCAGCGGTGCTCAGTAAGGGTCACCCCAGAGGCTGACTCACCAACATAGTTGTCATCCCCATGGGTGCTTGTCACCTGCAGCAGTGCTCAGTAAGGATCACCCCAGAGGCTGTCTCACTCACAGGGGTGTCATCCTCATGGGTGCATGTCACCTGCAGCGATGCTCAGTAAGGATCACACCAGAGGCTGACTCACTCACAGAGGTGTCATCCCCATGTGTGCATGTCACCTGCAGCGGTGCTCATTAAGGATCACCCCAGAGACTGACTCACTCACAGAGGTGTCATCCCCATGGGTGCATGTCACCTGCAGCAGTGCTCAGTAAGGATCACCCCAGAGGCTGACTCATCCACAGAGGTGTCATCCCCATGGGTGCATGTCACCTGCTGCGATGCTCAGTAAGGATCACCCCAAAGGCTGACTCACTCACAGGGGTGTCATCTCCATGGGTGCATGTCACCTGCAGCGGTGCTCAGTAAGGATCACTCCAGAGGCTGACTCACTCACAGGGGTGTCATCTCCATGGGTGCATGTCACCTGCAGCAGTGCTCAGTAAGGATCACCCCAGAGGCTGACTCACTCACAGTGGTGTCATCTCCATGGGTGCATGTCACCTGCAGCGGTGCTCAGTAAGGATCACCCCAGAGGCTGACTCACTCACAGGGGTGTCATCCCCATGGGTGCTTGTCACCTGCAGCGGTGCTCAGTAAGGATCACCCCAGAGGCTGTCTCACTCACAGAGGTGTCATCCCCATGTGTGCATGTCACCTGCAGCGGTGCTCATTAAGGATCACCCCAGAGGCTGACTCACTCACAGAGGGGTCATCCCCATGGGTGCATGTCACCTGCAGCAGTGCTCAGTAAGGATCACCCCAGAGGCTGACTCACTCACAGAGGTGTCATCCCCATGGGTGCATGTCACCTGCTGCGGTGCTCAGTATGGATCACCCCAGAGGCTGGCTCACTCACAGAGGTGTCATCCCCATGGGTGCATGTCACCTGCAGCGGTGCTCAGTAAGGATCACCCCAGAGGCTGTCTCACTCACAGGGGTGTCATCCCCATGGGTGCATGTCACCTGCAGCGGTGCTCAGTTTGGATCACCCCAGAGGCTGACTCACTCACAGGGGTGTCATCCCCATGGGTGCATGTCACCTGCAGCGATGCTCAGTAAGGATCACCCCAGAGGCTGTCTCACTCATAGGGGTGTCATCCCCATGGGTGCATGTCACCTGCAGCGGTGATCAGTAAGGATCACCCCAGAGGCTGACTCACTCACAGAGGTGTCATCCCCATGGGTGCATGTCACCTGCAACGGAGCTCAGTAAGGATAACTACAGAGGCTGACACACTCATAGGGGTGTCATCCCCATGGGTGCATGTCACCTGCAGCGGTGATCAGTAAGGATCACCCCAGAGGCTGACTCACTCACAGAGGTGTCATCCCCATGGGTGCATGTCACCTGCAGCGGTGCTCAGTAAGGATCACCCCAGAGGCTGATTCACCCACAGGGGTGTCATCCCCATTGGTGCATGTCATCTGCAGGGGTGCTCAGTAAGGATCACCCCAGTGGCTGACTCACCCACAGGGGTGCCATCCCCATGGGTGCATGTCACCTGCAGCGGTGCTCAGTAAGGATCACCCCAAAGGCTATCTCACCCACATAGGTGTCATCCCCATAGGTTCTTGTCACCTGCAGCGGTGTTCAGTAAGGATCTCCCCAGAGGTTGACTCATTCACAGGGGTGTCATCCCCATGGGTGCATGTCACCTGCAGCGGTGCTCAGTAAGGATCACCCCAGAGGTTGACTCATTCACAGGGGTATCATCCCCATGGGTGCATGTCACCTGCAGCGGTGCTCAGTAAGGGTCACCCCAGAGGCTGACTCACCCACAGGGGTGTCATGCCTATGGGTGCATGTCACGTGCAGGGGTGCTCAGTAAGGATCACCCCAGTGGCTGACTCAGCCACAGGGGTGTCATCCCCACGGGTGCATGTCACCTGCAGCAGTGCTCAGTAAGGATCACCCCAGAGGCTGACTCACCCACAGAGGTGTCATCCCCATGGGTGCATGTCACCTGCAGCGGTGCTCAGTAAGGATCACCCCAGAGGCTGTCTCACCCACAGAGGTGTCATCCCCATGGGTGCATATCACTTGCAGCGGTGCTTAGTAAGGATCACCCCAGAGCTTGACTCACTCACAGGGGTGTCATCCCATGGGTGCATGTCACCTGCAGCGGAGCTCAGTAAGGATCACCCCAGAGGCTGACTCACCCACAGGGGTGTCATCCCCATTGGTGCATGTCACCTGCAGCGGTGCTTAGTAAGGATCACCCCAGAGGCTGACTCACTCACAGGGGTGTCATCCCATGGGTGCATGTCATCTGCAGCGGTGCTCAGTAAGGATCACCCCAGAGGCTGTCTCACTCACAGGGGTGTCATCCCCATGGGTGCATGTCTCCTGCAGCGGTGATCAGTAAGGATCACCCCAGAGGCTGACTCACTCACAGGGTGTCATCCCCATGGGTGCATATCACCTGCAGCGGTGCTCAGTACGGATCACCCCAGAGGCTGACTCACTCACAGGGGTGTCATCCCCATGGGTGCATGTCACCTGCAGCGGTGCTCAGTAAGGATCACTCGAGAGGCTGACTCACTCACAGGGGTGTCATCCCATGGGTGCATGTCTCCTGCAGCGGTGCTCAGTAAGGATCACCCCAGAGGCTGACTCACTCACAGGGGAGTCATACCCATGGTTGCATGTCACCTGCAGCGATGCTCAGTAAGGATCACCCCAGAGGCTGACTCACCCACAGGGGTGTCATCCCCATGGGTGCATGTCACCTGCAGCGGTGCTCAGTAAGGATCACCCCAGAGGCTGACTCACCCACAGAGGTGACATCCCCATGGGTGCATGTCACCTGCAGCGGTGCTCAGTAAGGATCACCCCAGAGGCTGACTCACTCACAGAGGTGTCATCCCCATGGGTGCATGTCACCTGCAGCGGTGCTCAGTAAGGATCACCCCAGTGGCTGACTCACTCAGAGGTGTCATCCCCATGGGTGCATGTCACCTGCAGCGATGCTCAGTAAGGATCACCCCAGAGGCTGACTCACTCACAGGGGTGTCATCCCCATGGCTGCATGTCACCTGCAGCGGTGCTCAGTAAGGATCACCCCAGAGGCTAACTCACCCACAGGGGTGTCATCCCCATGGGTGCATGTCACCTGCAGCAGTGCTCAGTAAGGATCACCCCAGAGGCTGTCTCACTCACAGGGGTGTCATCCCCATGGGTGCATGTCACCTGCAGCAGTGCTCAGTAAGGATCACCCCAGAGGCTGACTCACCCACAGGGGTGTCATCCCCATGGGTGCAAATGTAGCACCCCGAGGACTCGGCTGCTACAGAGGTATTACACCTCAAACCAGAGGTGTGGTATTCCACTCCCGGGTAAGGATGGAGTGTGGGCCTGAGCTCAGATAGCTGCATGCACTACACTCATCCCATTTTCGGGGGACAGAACAAAGGTACTCCCACCAAGTAGATGTGCAGGTACGACAGCGTCTGTCCCTGGCTGGAGTGGGAGGGGGGGAGGAACATCCCAGTAGTGTAGGGGCAGATAGGGGAGGGACTCTGGGCATAGAAGTAGGAGCCCGTTGGGTGCTAGTCACCTGGGCTCACACATAGAGGGAGTATATAAGGTGGGCACCATCTAGGAACAGGGTCAGTTCAGGGAGTGAGTTCAGAGAGGAGCTCAGCCAGGAGGGCTGACAGGGAGCTATGGCTCCGGCTGGGCCCAGCTCCAGGGCCAGGCCTGTAGTGGAGAGGAGGAGGAAGAAAGGCCCAGAGACGCAGGACAAGAGGGAACCCTGAGATCCCACAAGTGGTCGGGTGAAGGGTTGGCAGAAAAGGGTACCGGATCCCAAGCTGGCAGAGGCAAGATATCCTTAACCAGGAACTGGAGGTCGTGGTCAAGCTTTGGCACGACCCTCACCACACTCACCAGGAAGGCATACCACGAATAGGGTCAGGAAAGCCAGAGAAGGTTTTACCACCAAGAGGCCCGAGGGAGCCGGACAAAGGTGGGTCCCTGGTGGGGACGGCCAGTAGGAAGGAAGAGAGGGGAGCTCAGGACCACGCTCTGGAACTGCCTGGGGGTTGGCCGAGTCCCACACCTGGTGAACGCAGCAAGACTCGGGTGGTCACTCAAGGCCGGAGTGACCGGAGCAACACCTGTGAGTAAAAACCCTGAAACTGCATCACACGTCTCTGAGCTTCCTTGCCGCACCATCGCTACCACCATCATCTACACTTGCTGCCCTGAGGCCGTACCCCTCCCGTTGGGGGTTATACCATCTACGCTGCACAACCATATCACCGGCCTCAGCGGACTGTCCTGCAGCAGCAGCCCTAAAGCTGCATTCAACGGGTGGCGTAGTCGTACAACACCCTACTATTCAAGACACTGCCGCTCAGCTTGACTCCCTGGGCACGGACCGGGTCACCGCCACGAGACTACTACCCCCATCTGATCCGGATCCGGGTAAGCTCCCCCGTGCGCGCGATGCCGCGCGACGCAGCAGGCCCAGGGGCGCGTCAACTTTGGCGTAGTCGGCAGGATTACGTGCCCGCAACCACCGGGTACTGCGTGCCTGAAGAAAAGTTCACATTTACTGTAAGAAGAAGTCTCCCGCCAGTTCCGGAGGGTCCCCGCCATCGGACGCCATCTCGGGTCGTTTCCCGCCGGTTGCCCGCCATCTGCAGCCTTTTCCCGCCGTCCACGGAGATTCCCGCCATTAGGAGACGATTCCCGCCATCTGAGACGATTTCCCGCCCTGGCAGAGCGGACGCCATTATGGGCGTGCCAGAGGGTGGCAAGAGACCACCTCCCATCGTGGGCCTGGTCCCAGAAGAGCGCCAAAAGCGGAGACCGCCCCCACCAGCAAAGACTGCAATGATAGAGATGTCCATCAGAGCGAGGGGTTTGCCCCTGGAACTGACAATCACCAAGTGGCCCCGGGACCACCCTCAGTATGGGCGGATCAAGAACAAAAGAGAGAGGATGGGTGCTGCCTGGAGGAGTCTGGAGAGATCGCACCCGGAGATGGAGGGAGAGTCAGGCAGCACCGACCCTGTGTTCAGGAGCCTGTTGCAGGCCGCCAACCCAGAAGGCCTGGTGGAGATCCTGGCACAGCTCCCCAAAGATCGGGAGCATGCACAGACCGCGCTGGAGGGCTTGGCTCGGAAGATGGCCCGAGTGCAGCAAGAAGTGCTGGCCGAGTGGAGCAGAGAAATGGCCCTGCAGGCTGGAACCCGCCAGCAAAGAACGCCACCCGGGACGAGGAGCCTGTCTGCCTCTGAGGATGGTGCAGAAGGGACGAAGGCCGGAGACGACGCCGTGGAAGGAGCTGAAGAGACGGAAGCAGGTAAAGGGGACGTCACCACCCCAAGCCTAGTAGCCGTAAGCCTGCCCCAGCTCCCCGTCGCAGAGCCCGAAATCCCACCGACCGTGCCCGTTACTGCACCGCCACCGCTCCAAACTAGGCCTGAAGCGGCAGGAGCCGCGGCTGCGCCCCCTGTGACATCACGCGCCTCAATCCAGAGCGCGGCCAAGCAGGAAACGCCACCGGCCTGGTCGCAAGGCCGAGTAGCCCCGGGCGCCGCCGTTTCCACAGTGTCCTTCACCTTTAGAGTGCCACCGGCCTGGTCGAAAGGCCTGGTGAATCCGGGCGCCATTGCCCCCATCGCGCCCTCAACCTCCACAGTGCTGCCCCTAGGCGAAGACCTATTTGCGCAACATACTTGCCCGGATGGGCAGCCCTTTGAGTGGCCACCGGAATACATCAGTCCCCGATTCCGGAAGGAATGGCCCCTGTGTGAGCCCCTGATTCCGGCTCCGGCGCCCGCCAAGATCACCCCACTCCCGTTGGAGGAGGCGCAGTTCGCATGGGACCCCACCGGTGAAAACCTCATGGGGTTCACCCAGGAGACCCGGGCGGCTGCAGCCCAGCGTGCGGAGTGCTGCCGACAACAACTGGAGGTCTTTAACAAAGAACGGCGAGAGAGGCGGGTCCGCGAGGAGCGGCTGCAGGTCCAAAGTGCGGAGCAGAAAAGCCGGACCCGACGAAACCCCCGTGCGGCCCACGGTCCCCGCGCCACCGGGACTGTAATAAAATTTCAAATGGAGCACGGCTGGGGCTTTATCAGGGATCACAGAACCCCCGGCGACGTCTTTGTTACCCGCAGGGATGTCGAGTCCCACCTGCCAGAGGGACACCGAGGACGTGACCTTTACCTGGGTGACGAGGTCACCTTCACCCGGCATCAGTGTGCAAAAGGACCATACGCCCTTCATGTGCACCGACTGACGGAGGAAGAGCTGCGGTATGAGGAGGAACAAGAGGACCCGGACGGGTCTGAAGACTACCCTCAGGAGGAGACAAGGAGAGGACACCGCTGCTGAAGGGAAGTAGCATAAACTGAAACTGTATATAGTTACCCGTAGGGGTACTTGACATGCTGCTAATCAGAGTGCGGTCCCCGTTGGGACTAGTGTGAACTGTTACCTGTGTGTGTCCCTATCCCTAATCAGGCTGAGGACTGTGAGCAGCCATTCCCCTATTCCCTACTGGCCGAGGACTGAGAGCGGCCATACCCTGTAAATAGTTGCGCTTCCTAAAGCGCCCCCTTCTGGTTTTATAAGGAACTGTTTTTCTTCTAGTGACTGTGGCACTTTACCTGGTCACAAGTTGCACCGTGGCCAGAAGATCAAGAACATTTTATATGGAGAAGTTTTATATCAAAAGTTTATGCTGCTAAGATAGTAATCTAAAAAGTTACCTGTAATGTTATATCTGCTGATAATGTTTATGATGTTTTACATGTTAGTGTATATTTTAAAAGTTTGTATGTTTTGGTATGTTTTATTCTTTTCCAGCCCGAGGACGTGCTGTGATTTACCAGGGGGGAATGTAGCACCCCGAGGACTCGGCTGCTACAGGGGTATTACACCTCAAACCAGAGGTGTGGTATTCCACTCCCGGGTAAGGATGGAGTGTGGGACTGAGCTCAGATAGCTGCATGCACTACACTCATCCCATTTCCGGGGGACAGAACAGCGTCTGTCCCTGGCTGGAGTGGGAGGGGGGGAGGAACATCCCAGTAGTGTAGGGGCAGATAGGGGAGGGACTCTGGGCATAGAAGTAGGAGCCCATTGGGTGCTAGTCACCTGGGCTCACACATAGAGGGAGTATATAAGGTGGGCACCATCTAGGAACAGGGTCAGTTCAGGGAGTGAGTTCAGAGAGGAGCTCAGCCAGGAGGGCTGACAGGGAGCTGTGGCTCCGGCTGGGCCCAGCTCCAGGGCCAGGCCTGTAGTGGAGAGGAGGAGGAAGAAAGGCCCAGAGACGCAGGACAAGAGGGAACCCTGAGATCCCACAAGTGGTCGGGTGAAGGGTTGGCAGAAAAGGGTACCGGATCCCAAGCTGGCAGAGGCAAGATATCCTTAACCAGGAACCGGAGGTCGTGGTCAAGCTTTGGCACGACCCTCACCACACTCACCAGGAAGGCATACCACGAATAGGGTCAGGAAAGCCAGAGAAGGTTTTACCACCAAGAGGCCCGAGGGAGCCGGACAAAGGTGGGTCCCTGGTGGGGACGGCCAGTAGGAAGGAAGAGAGGGGAGCTCAGGACCACGCTCTGGAACTGCCTGGGGGTTGGCAGAGTCCCACACCTGGTGAACGCAGCACGACTCGGGTGGTCACTCAAGGCCGGAGTGACCGGAGCAACACCTGTGAGTAAAAACCCTGAAACTGCATCACACGTCTCTGAGCTTCCTTGCCGCACCATCGCTACCACCATCATCTACACTTGCTGCCCTGAGGCCGTACCCCTCCTGTTGGGGGTTATACCATCTACGCTGCACAACCATATCACCGGCCTCAGCGGACTGTCCTGCAGCAGCAGCCCTAAAGCTGCATTCAACGGGTGGCGTAGTCGTACAACACCCTACTATTCAAGACACTGCCGCTCAGCTTGACTCCCTGGGCACGGACCGGGTCACCGCCACGAGACTACTACCCCCATCTGATCCGGATCCGGGTAAGCTCCCCCGTGCGCGCGATGTCGCGCGACGCAGCAGGCCCAGGGGCGCGTCACATATCACCTGCAGCGGTGCTCAGTAAGGATCACCCCAGAGGCTGACTCACTCACAGGGGTGTCATCCCCATGGGTGCATGTCACCTGCAGCGGTGCTCAGTAAGGATCACTCGAGAGGCTGACTCACTCACAGGGGTGTCATCCCATGGGCCCTATATTATTTAATATATTTATTAATGATCTAGTGGAAGGGTTGCATAGTAAAATAGCAATATTTGCAGATGATACTAAACTTTGTAAAGTAGTTAATACAGATGAGGATAGGGCACAGCTACAGGAGGATTTAGATAAATTGGGGAGTTGGGCCAAAAAATGGCAAATGGGGTTCAATGCCGATAAATGTAAGGTCATGCACATGGGAAAGAAAAACAGCAGTCACCCATACATATTAAATGGGAAACCGTTGGGGAAATCTGACATGGAGAAGGACCTGGGCGTCTTGGTTAATAGCAAATTAAATTGGAGTGCTCAGTGTCAGGCAGCAGCTGCGAAGGCAAATAGAGTCATGGCATGCATCAGAAGAGGAATAGGAGCATGTGATGAGAACATTGTTCTTCCTCTGTATAAAGCGCTGGTAAGGCCGCACTTAGAATATTGTGCACAGTTCTGGGCTCCGGTGCTCAGGAAAGACATATTGGAGCTAGAGAGGGTACAAAGGAGGGCGACTAAGGTAATAAAGGGAATGGAGGGACTAGAATACCCAGAGAGGTTGTCAAAATTAGGCCTATTTACGTTGGAAAAGAGAAGGCTTAGGGGAGACCTCATAAACATGTATAAATACATCAGGGGGCAGTACAGAGATCTCTCCCATGACCTGTTTATACCAAGGATGGTGACAAAGACGAGAGGGCACACTATGCGTCTGGAGGAAAGGAGGTTCCTGCACCAGCATAGAAGGGGATTCTTTACGGTCAGAGCCGTGAGACTCTGGAACTCTCTGGGAGAGGAAGTGGTGATGTCCAACTCACTTAACGAGTTCAAGAGAGGCCTGGACGCCTTTCTTGAGAACAATAAAATTACATCTTATGCTTAGTTAATTAATCCAGGGATTTAATCTGACTGCCAGATTGGTGTCGGGAAGTGAATTTTTCCTCAATGATGTAAATTGGTCTATACCGCATGTTTTTTTGTTGCCTTCCCCTGGATCAACGCTGCGGAATAGCTGCAGTGCACAAGAAATAGGTTGAACTGGATGGACGATTGTCTTTTTTCGGCCTTGTAAACTATGAAACTATGTCTCCTGCAGCGGTTCTCAGTAAGGATCACCCCAGAGGCTGACTCACTCACAGGGGTGTCATCCCCATGGGTGCATGTCACCTGCAGTGGTGCTCAGTAAGGATCACCCCAGAGGCTGACTCACCCACAGAGGTGACATCCCCATGGGTGCATGTCACCTGCAGCGGTGCTCAGTAAGGATCACCCCAGAGGCTGACTCACTCACAGAGGTGTCATCCCCATGGGAGCATATCACCTGCAGCGGTGCTCACTAAGGATCACCCCAGTGGCTGACTCACTCACAGGGGTGTCATCCCCATGGGTGAATATCACCTGCAGCGGTGCTTAGTAAGGATCACCCCAGAGGCTGACTCACTCACAGGGGTGTCATCCCCATGGGTGCATGTCACCTGCAGCGGTGCTCAGTAAGGATCACCCAAGAGGCTGTCTCACTCACAGGGGTGTCATCCCCATGGGTGCATATCACCTGCAGCGGTGCTCAGTACGGATCACCCCAGAGGCTGACTCACTCACAGGGATGTCATCCCCATGGGTGCATGTCACCTGCAGCGGTGCTCAGTAAGGATCACTCGAGAGGCTGACTCACTCACAGGGGTGTCATCCCATGGGTGCATGTGACGCGCCCCCTGGGCCAGTGTTGTTGGGGATACCCGGAGCCGGATCAGATGGGGGTTGTAGTCTCCGAGTGGCTGTGACCCGGTCCGTGCCCAGGGTGTCAAGCTCAGTGTGTGGCAGTCCTTACTGATGTTACTAAAGTTCTTTATGTCGACTACGCCACCCGTTGAATTGCGGTCACTTCGGCCGCCGCTGCAGCAGGGTCCGCTGAGGCTGATGGTGTTTGTGCAGCTTAGGTAGTATAACCCCCAACGGGAGGGGTATAGCCTCAGGGGGTCAGGTGCAGAGGATGGTGGTTGTGGAAGTGCAGGGAAGATGGTAATGAGAGTCAGAGTCGGGTTGTGCAGTTCAGGGTTCTTTACTTACTGCTGTTCTTGTACCGGTCACTCCGGCCTTGAGTGACCACCCGAGCCGTGCTGCGTCCACCAGGTCCTGGACTCGGCCAACCCCCAAGTAGTTCTGGAGCGTGGTTCTGAGCTCCCTTTCTGTCCTGTCCTCGTCTCTGGCCTTCCCCACCAGGGATCCACCTATGTCCGGCTCCCTCGGGCCTCTTGTTGGCGAACCCTTGCCTCTGGGTTCCCTGACCCTATGCGTGGTCTGCCTTCCGGGTGGATATAGTGGGTGGCCGTGGCAGATTCTGCCCACGGCCTCCGGTTCCTGGCTAAGGTGTGCTGTAGCCTCTGCCAGCTTGGGATCCGGTACCCTGTTGCCAACTCTTCACCCTTTGATTTAATTTGGGCTCTCAGAGTTCCTTCTTTCTCCCCCTCTGGGTCTTTCTTTCTCCTCTCTCACTCTTGGCTCTGGGGCTGCTCTGCTCCTCTGCTCTCTCTCACAGACTGACCGACTTCTCACAGACTGACCGACTTCTCACAGACTGACCCTGATCTTAGATGGTGCCCACCTTAAATACTCCCTCTATGTGTGAGCTCAGGTGACCAGCACCCAATGAGCTCCTGACTTTACCCAGGCTGCTCCCCCTATCTGCCCCTACACTACTGGGATGTACCACCCCCCTCCCACTCCAGCCAAGGACAGACTCGGTCGTACCTGCACATTATTAAGTGGGAGTACCATTGGTCTGTCCTCCGGAAATGGGATGTGTGTAGTGCATGCAGCTAACTGAGCTCAGTTCCACACTCCATCCTTACCCGGGAGTGGAATATCACACCTCTGGATTGAGGTGCAATACCCCTGTAGCAGCCGAATCCTCAGGGTGCTACACATGTCTCCTGCAGCGGGGATCAGTAAGGATCACCCCAAAGGCTGACTCACGCACAGGGGTGTCATCCCCATGGGTGCATGTCACCTGCAGCGGTGCTCAGTAAGGATCACCCCAGAGGCTGACTCACCCACAGAGGTGACATCCCCATGGGTGCATGTCACCTGCAGCGGTGCTCAGTAAGGATCACCCCAGAGGCTGACTCACTCACAGGGGTGTCATCCCCATCGGTGCATGTCACCTGCAGCGGTGCTCAGTAAGGATCACCCCAGAGGCTGACTCACCCACAGGGGTGTCATCCCCATGGGTACATGTCCCCTGCAGCGGTGCTCAGTATGGATGACCCCGAAGCTGACTCACTCACAGGGGTGTCATCCCCATGGGTGCATGTCACCTGCAGCGGTGTTCAGTAAGGATCACCCCAGAGGCTAACTCACTCACAGGGGTGTCATCACCATGGGTGCATGTCACCTGCAGCAGTGCTCAGTAAGGATCACCCCAGAGGCTGACTCACTCACAGGGGTGTCATCCCCATGGGTACATGTCACCTGCAGCGGTGCTCAGTATGGATCACCCCAGATGCTGTCTCACTCACAGGGGTGTCATCCCCATGGGTGCATGTCACCTGCAGCGGTGCTCAGTAAGGATCACCCCAGAGGCTGTCTCACTCACAGGGGTGTCATCCCCATGGGTGCATGTCACCTGAAGCAGTGTTCAGTAAGGATCACCCCAGAGACTGACTTACCACATAGGTGTCATCCTCATGGGTGCATGTCACCTGCAGCGGTGCTCAGTAAGGATCACCCCAGAGGCTGTCTCACTCACAGAGGTGTCATCCCCATGGGTTCATGTCACCTGCAGCGGTGCTGAGTAAGGATCGCCCCAAAGGCTGACTCACTGACAGGGGTGTCATCCCCATGGGTGCATGTCACCTGCAGATTTGCTCAGTAAGGATGACCCCAGAGGCTGACTCACCCACAGAGGTGTCATCCCCATGGGTTCATGTCACCTGCAGCGGTGCTCAGTAAGGATCACCACAAAGGCTGACTCACTCACAGGGGTTTCATCCCCATGGGTGCATGTCACCTGCAGCTTTGCTCAGTAAGGATCACCCCAGAGGCTGACTCACTCACAGGGGTGTCATCCCCATGGGTGCATGTCACCTGCAAATGCAGTGCTCAGTAAGGATCACCCCAGAGGCTGACTCACTCACAGGGGTGTCATCCCCATGGGTGCATGTCACCTGCAGCGGTGCTCAGTAAGGATCACCACAGAGGCTGACTCACTCACAGGGGTGTCATCCCCGTGGGTGCATGTCACCTGCAGCGGTGGTCAGTTAGGATCACGCCAGAGACTGACTCACCCACAGAGGTGTCGTCTCCATGGGTGCATGTCACCTGCAGCGGCGGTGGTCAGTAAGGATCACCCCAGAGGCTGACTCACTCACAGGGGTGTCATCCCCATGTGTGCATGTCACCGGCAGCGGTGCTCAGTATGGATCACGCCAGAGACTGACTCACCCAGAGATGTGTCATCCCCAAAGTTGCTTGTCACCTGCAGCGGCGGTGCTCAGTAAGGATCACCCCAGAGGCTGACTCACTCACAGTGGTGTCATCCCCATCGGTGCATGTCACCTGCAGCGGTGCTCAGTAAGGATCACTCGAGAGGCTGACTCACTCACAGGGGTGTCATCCCATGGGTGCATGTCTCCTGCAGCGGGGCTCAGTAAGGATCACCCCAGAGGCTGACTCACTCACAGGGGTGTCATCCCCATGGGTGCATGTCACCTGCAGCGGTGCTCAGTAAGGATCACTCGAGAGGCTGACTCACTCACAGGGGTGTCATCCCATGGGTGCATGTCTCCTGCAGTGGTGCTCAGTAAGGATCACCCCAGAGGCTGACTCACCCACAGGGGTGTCATCCCCATGGGTGCATGTCACCTGCAGCGGTGCTCAGTAAGGATCACTCGAGAGGCTGACTCACTCACAGGGGTGTCATCCCATGGGTGCATGTCTCCTGCAGTGGTGCTCAGTAAGGATCACCCCAGAGGCTGACTCACCCACAGGGGTGTCATCACCATGGGTGCATGTCACCTGCAGCGGTGCTCAGTAAGGATCACCCCAGAGGCTGACTCACCCACAGAGGTGTCATCCCCATGGGTGCATGTCACCTGCAGCGGTGCTCAGTAAGGATCACCCCAGAGGCTGACTCACCCACATAGGTGTCATCCCCATGGGTGCATGTCACCTGAAGCGGTGCTCAGTAAGGATCACCCCAGAGGCTGTCTCACTCACAGGGGTGTCATCTCCATGGGTGCATGTCACCTGCAGTGGTGCTCAGTATGGATCGCCGCAGAGGCTGACTCACTCACAGGGGTGTCATCCCATGGGTGCATGTCTCCTGCAGCGGGGCTCAGTAAGGATCACCCCAGAGGCTGACTCACTCACAGGGGTGTCATCCCCATGGGTGCATGTCACCTGCAGCGGTGCTCAGTAAGGATCACTCGAGAGGCTGACTCACTCACAGGGGTGTCATCCCATGGGTGCATGTCTCCTGCAGCGGTGCTCAGTAAGGATCACCCCAGAGGCTGACTCACCCACAGGGGTGTCATCCCCATGGGTGCATGTCACCTGCAGCGGTGCTCAGTAAGGATCACCCCAGAGGCTGACTCACCCACAGAGGTGACATCCCCATGGGTGCATGTCACCTGCAGCGGTGCTCAGTAAGGATCACCCCAGAGGCTGACTCACCCACATAGGTGTCATCCCCATGGGTGCATGTCACCTGCAGCGGTGCTCAGTAAGGATCACCCCAGAGTCTGTCTCACTCACAGGGGTGTCATCTCCATGGGTGCATGTCACCTGCAGTGGTGCTCAGTAAGGATCGCCGCAGAGGCTGACTCACTCACAGGGGTGTCATCTCCATGGGTGCATGTCACCTGCAGCGGTGCTCAGTAAGGATCACCCCGAGGCTGACTCACTCACAGGGGTGTCATCCCCATGGGTGCATGTCACCGGCAGCGGTGCTCAGTTAGGATCACCCCAGAGGCTGACTCACTCACAGGGGTGTCATCTCCATGGGTGCATGTCACCTACAGCGGTGCTCAGTAAGGATCACCCCAGAGGCTGACTCACTCACAGGGGTGTCATCTCCATGGGTGCATGTCACCTGCAGCGATGCTCAGTAAGGATCACCGCAGAGGCTGACTCACTCACAGGGGTGTCATCCCCATGGGTGCATGTCACCTGCAGCGGTGCTCAGTAAGGATCACCCCAGAGGCTGTCTCACTCACAGGGGTGTCATCCCCATGGGTACATATCACCTGCAGCGGTGCTCAGTAAGGATCACCCCAGAGGCTGACTCACTCACAGTGGTGTCATCCCCATGGGTGCATGTCACCTGCAGCGTTGCTCAGTAAGGATCACCCCAGAGGCTGACTCGCTCACAGGGGTGTCATCCCCATGGGTGCATGTCACCTGCAGCGGTGCTCAGTAAGGATCACCCCAGAGGCTGTCTCACTCACATGGGTGTCATCCCCATGGGTACATATCACCTGCAGCGGTGTTCAGTAAGGATCACTCCAGAGGCTGACTCACTCACAGGGGTATCATCCCCATGGGTACATGTCCCCTGCAGCGGTGCTCAGTAAGGATCACCCCAGAGGCTGACTCACTCACAGGGGTATCATCCCCATGGGTACATGTCCCCTGCAGCGGTGCTCAGTATGGATCACCTCAGAGGCTGACTCACTCACAGGGGTGTCATCCCCATGGGTGCATGTCACCAGCAGCGGTATTCAGTAAGGATCACCCCAGAGGCTGACTCACTCACAGGGGTGTCATCCCCATGGGTGCATGTCACCTGCAGTGGCGGTGGTCAGTAAGGATCACCCCAGAGGCTGACTCACTCACAGGGGTGTCATCCCTATGGGTGCATGTCACCTACAGCGGTGCTCAGTAAGGATCACCCCAGAGGCTGACTCACTCACAGGGGTGTCATCCCCATGGGTGCATGTCACCTGCAGCGGTGCTCAGTTAGGATCACCCCAGAGACTGACTCACCCAGAGAGGTGTCATCCCCATGGGTGCATGTCACCTGCAGCGGTGCTCAGTAAGGATCACCCCAGAGGCTGACTCACTTACAGGGGTATCATCCCCATGGGTGCATGTCACCTGCAGCGGTGCTCAGTAAGGATCACCCCGAGGCTAACTCACTTACAGGGGTATCATCCCCATGGGTGCATGTTACCTGCAGCGGTGCTCAGTAAGGATCACCCCAGAGGCTGACTCACTTACAGGGGTATCATCCCCATGGGTGCATGTTACCTGCAGCGGTGCTCAGTAAGGATCACCCCAGAGGCTGACTCACCCACAGAGGTGTCATCCCCATGGGTTCATGTCACCTGCAGCGGTGCTGAGTAAGGATCGCCCCAAAGGCTGACTCACTGACAGGGGTGTCATCCCCATGGGTGCATGTCACCTGCAGATTTGCTCAGTAAGGATGACCCCAGAGGCTGACTCACCCACAGAGGTGTCATCCCCATGGGTTCATGTCACCTGCAGCGGTGCTCAGTAAGAATCACCCCAAAGGCTGACTCACTCACAGGGGTGTCATCCCCATGGGTGCATGTCACCTGCAGCTTTGCTCAGTAAGGATCACCCCAGAGGCTGACTCACTCACAGGGGTGTCATCCCCATGGGTGCATGTCACCTGCAAATGCAGTGCTCAGTAAGGATCACCCCAGAGGCTGACTCACTCACAGGGGTGTCATCCCCATGGGTGCATGTCACCTGCAGCGGTGCTCAGTAAGGATCACCACAGAGGCTGACTCACTCACAGGGGTGTCATCCCCGTGGGTGCATGTCACCTGCAGCGGTGGTCAGTTAGGATCACTCCAGAGACTGACTCACCCACAGAGGTGTCATCCCCATGGGTGCATGTCACCTGCAGCGGCAGTGGTCAGTAAGGATCACCCCAGAGGCTGACTCACTCACAGGGGTGTCATCCCTATGGGTGCATGTCACCTACAGCGGTGCTCAGTATGGATCACCCCAGAGGCTGACTCACTCACAGGGGTGTCATCCCCATGGGTGCATATCACCAGCAGCGGTGCTCAGTAAGGATCACCCCAGAGGCTGACTCACTCACAGGGGTGTCATCCCCATCGGTGCATGTCACCTGCAGCGGTGCTCAGTAAGGATCACTCGAGAGGCTGACTCACTCACAGGGGTGTCATCCCATGGGTGCATGTCTCCTGCAGCGGGGCTCAGTAAGGATCACCCCAGAGGCTGACTCACTCACAGGGGTGTCATCCCCATGGGTGCATGTCACCTGCAGCGGTGCTCAGTAAGGATCACTCGAGAGGCTGACTCACTCACAGGGGTGTCATCCCATGGGTGCATGTCTCCTGCAGCGGTGCTCAGTAAGGATCACCCCAGAGGCTGACTCACCCACAGGGGTGTCATCCCCATGGGTGCATGTCACCTGCAGCGGTGCTCAGTAAGGATCACCCCAGAGGCTGACTCACCCACAGAGGTGTCATCCCCATGGGTGCATGTCACCTGCAGCGGTGCTCTGTAAGGATCACCCCAGAGGCTGACTCACCCACATAGGTGTCATCCCCATGGGTGCATGTCACCTGAAGCGGTGCTCAGTAAGGATCACCCCAGAGGCTGTCTCACTCACAGGGGTGTCATCTCCATGGGTGCATGTCACCTGCAGTGGTGCTCAGTAAGGATCGCCGCAGAGGCTGACTCACTCACAGGGGTGTCATCTCCATGGGTGCATGTCACCTGCAGCGGTGCTCAGTAAGGATCACCCCGAGGTTGACTCACTCACAGGGGTGTCATCCCCATGGGTGCATGTCACCGGCAGCGGTGCTCAATTAGGATCACCCCAGAGGCTGACTCACTCACAGGGGTGTCATCTCCATGGGTGCATGTCACCTACAGCGGTGCTCAGTAAGGATCACCCCAGAGGCTGACTCACTCACAGGGGTGTCATCTCCATGGGTGCATGTCACCTGCAGCGGTGCTCAGTAAGGATCACCGCAGAGGCTGACTCACTCACAGGGGTGTCATCCCCATGGGTGCATGTCACCTGCAGCGGTGCTCAGTGAGGATCACCCCAGAGGCTGACTCACCCACAGGGGTGTCATCCCCATGGGTGCATGTCACCTGCAGCGGTGCTCAGTAAGGATCACCCCAGAGGCTGACTCACCCACAGAGGTGTCATCCCTATGGGTGCATGTCACCTGCAGCGGTGCTCAGTAAGGATCACCCCAGAGGCTGACTCACCCACATAGGTGTCATCCCCATGGGTGCATGTCACCTGAAGCGGTGCTCAGTAAGGATCACCCCAGAGGCTGTCTCACTCACAGGGGTGTCATCTCCATGGGTGCATGTCACCTGCAGTGGTGCTCAGTAAGGATCGCCGCAGAGGCTGACTCACTCACAGGGGTGTCATCCCATGGGTGCATGTCTCCTGCAGCGGGGCTCAGTAAGGATCACCCCAGAGGCTGACTCACTCACAGGGGTGTCATCCCCATGGGTGCATGTCACCTGCAGCGGTGCTCAGTAAGGATCACTCGAGAGGCTGACTCACTCACAGGGGTGTCATCCCATGGGTGCATGTCTCCTGCAGCGGTGCTCAGTAAGGATCACCCCAGAGGCTGACTCACCCACAGGGGTGTCATCCCCATGGGTGCATGTCACCTGCAGCGGTGCTCTGTAAGGATCACCCCAGAGGCTGACTCACCCACAGAGGTGACATCCCCATGGGTGCATGTCACCTGCAGCGGTGCTCAGTAAGGATCACCCCAGAGGCTGACTCACCCACATAGGTGTCATCCCCATGGGTGCATGTCACCTGCAGCGGTGCTCAGTAAGGATCACCCCAGAGTCTGTCTCACTCACAGGGGTGTCATCTCCATGGGTGCATGTCACCTGCAGTGGTGCTCAGTAAGGATCGCCGCAGAGGCTGACTCACTCACAGGGGTGTCATCTCCATGGGTGCATGTCACCTGCAGCGGTGCTCAGTAAGGATCACCCCGAGGCTGACTCACTCACAGGGGTGTCATCCCCATGGGTGCATGTCACCGGCAGCGGTGCTCAGTTAGGATCACCCCAGAGGCTGACTCACTCACAGGGGTGTCATCTCCATGGGTGCATGTCACCTACAGCGGTGCTCAGTAAGGATCACCCCAGAGGCTGACTCACTCACAGGGGTGTCATCTCCATGGGTGCATGTCACCTACAGCGATGCTCAGTAAGGATCACTCCAGAGGCTGACTCACTCACAGGGGTGTCATCCCCATGGGTGCATGTCACCTGCAGCGGTGCTCAGTAAGGATCACCCCAGAGGCTGTCTCACTCACAGGGGTGTCATCCCCATGGGTACATATCACCTGCAGCGGTGCTCAGTAAGGATCACCCCAGAGGCTGACTCACTCACAGTGGTGTCATCCCCATGGGTGCATGTCACCTGCAGCGTTGCTCAGTAAGGATCACCCCAGAGGCTGACTCGCTCACAGGGGTGTCATCCCCATGGGTGCATGTCACCTGCAGCGGTGCTCAGTAAGGATCACCCCAGAGGCTGTCTCACTCACATGGGTGTCATGCCCATGGGTACATATCACCTGCAGCGGTGTTCAGTAAGGATCACTCCAGAGGCTGACTCACTCACAGGGGTATCATCCCCATGGGTACATGTCCCCTGCAGCGGTGCTCAGTAAGGATCACCCCAGAGGCTGACTCACTCACAGGGGTATCATCCCCATGGGTACATGTCCCCTGCAGCGGTGCTCAGTATGGATCACCTCAGAGGCTGACTCACTCACAGGGGTGTCATCCCCATGGGTGCATGTCACCAGCAGCGGTATTCAGTAAGGATCACCCCAGAGGCTGACTCACTCACAGGGGTGTCATCCCCATGGGTGCATGTCACCTGCAGTGGCGGTGGTCAGTAAGGATCACCCCAGAGGCTGACTCACTCACAGGGGTGTCATCCCTATGGGTGCATGTCACCTACAGCGGTGCTCAGTAAGGATCACCCCAGAGGCTGACTCACTCACAGGGGTGTCATCCCCATGGGTGCATGTCACCTGCAGCGGTGCTCAGTTAGGATCACCCCAGAGACTGACTCACCCAGAGAGGTGTCATCCCCATGGGTGCATGTCACCTGCAGCGGTGCTCAGTAAGGATCACCCCAGAGGCTGACTCACTTACAGGGGTATCATCCCCATGGGTGCATGTCACCTGCAGCGGTGCTCAGTAAGGATCACCCCGAGGCTAACTCACTTACAGGGGTATCATCCCCATGGGTGCATGTTACCTGCAGCGGTGCTCAGTAAGGATCACCCCAGAGGCTGACTCACTTACAGGGGTATCATCCCCATGGGTGCATGTTACCTGCAGCGGTGCTCAGTAAGGATCACCCCAGAGGCTGACTCACCCACAGAGGTGTCATCCCCATGGGTTCATGTCACCTGCAGCGGTGCTGAGTAAGGATCGTCCCAAAGGCTGACTCACTGACAGGGGTGTCATCCCCATGGGTGCATGTCACCTGCAGATTTGCTCAGTAAGGATGACCCCAGAGGCTGACTCACCCACAGAGGTGTCATCCCCATGGGTTCATGTCACCTGCAGCGGTGCTCAGTAAGAATCACCCCAAAGGCTGACTCACTCACAGGGGTGTCATCCCCATGGGTGCATGTCACCTGCAGCTTTGCTCAGTAAGGATCACCCCAGAGGCTGACTCACTCACAGGGGTGTCATCCCCATGGGTGCATGTCACCTGCAAATGCAGTGCTCAGTAAGGATCACCCCAGAGGCTGACTCACTCACAGGGGTGTCATCCCCATGGGTGCATGTCACCTGCAGCGGTGCTCAGTAAGGATCACCACAGAGGCTGACTCACTCACAGGGGTGTCATCCCCGTGGGTGCATGTCACCTGCAGCGGTGGTCAGTTAGGATCACCCCAGAGACTGACTCACCCACAGAGGTGTCATCCCCATGGGTGCATGTCACCTGCAGCGGCAGTGGTCAGTAAGGATCACCCCAGAGGCTGACTCACTCACAGGGGTGTCATCACTATGGGTGCATGTCACCTACAGCGGTGCTCAGTATGGATCACCCCAGAGGCTGACTCACTCACAGGGGTGTCATCCCCATGGGTGCATATCACCAGCAGCGGTTCTCAGTAAGGATCACCCCAGAGGCTGACTTACTCACAGGGGTGTCATCCCCATCGGTGCATGTCACCTGCAGCGGTGCTCAGTAAGGATCACTCGAGATGCTGACTCACTCACAGGGGTGTCATCCCATGGGTGCATGTCTCCTGCAGCGGGGCTCAGTAAGGATCACCCCAGAGGCTGACTCACTCACAGGGGTGTCATCCCCATGGGTGCATGTCACCTGCAGCGGTGCTCAGTAAGGATCACTCGAGAGGCTGACTCACTCACAGGGGTGTCATCCCATGGGTGCATGTCTCCTGCAGCGGTGCTCAGTAAGGATCACCCCAGAGGCTGACTCACCCACAGGGGTGTCATCCCCATGGGTGCATGTCACCTGCAGCGGTGCTCAGTACGGATCACCCCAGAGGCTGACTCACCCACAGAGGTGTCATCCCCATGGGTGCATGTCACCTGCAGCGGTGCTCTGTAAGGATCACCCCAGAGGCTGACTCACCCACATAGGTGTCATCCCCATGGGTGCATGTCACCTGAAGCGGTGCTCAGTAAGGATCACCCCAGAGGCTGTCTCACTCACAGGGGTGTCATCTCCATGGGTGCATGTCACCTGCAGTGGTGCTCAGTAAGGATCGCCGCAGAGGCTGACTCACTCACAGGGGTGTCATCTCCATGGGTGCATGTCACCTGCAGCGGTGCTCAGTAAGGATCACCCCGAGGCTGACTCACTCACAGGGGTGTCATCCCCATGGGTGCATGTCACCGGCAGCGGTGCTCAATTAGGATCACCCCAGAGGCTGACTCACTCACAGGGGTGTCATCTCCATGGGTGCATGTCACCTACAGCGGTGCTCAGTAAGGATCACCCCAGAGGCTGACTCACTCACAGGGGTGTCATCCCCATGGGTGCATGTCACCTGCAGCGGTGCTCAGTAAGGATCACCCCAGAGGCTGACTCACCCCCAGGGTATCATCCCCATGGGTGCATGTCACCTGCAGCGGTGCTCAGTAAGGATCACCCCAGAGATTGACTCACTTACAGGGGTGTCATCCCCATGGGTACATGTCACCTGCAGCGGTGCTCAGTAAGGATCACCCCGAGGCTGACTCACTCACAGGGGTGTCATCCCCATGGGTGCATGTCACCTGCAGCGGTTCTCAGTAAGGATCACCCAGGAGGCTGACTCACTCGCAGGGGTGTCATCCCCATAGGTGCATGTCACCTGCTGCGGTGCTCAGTAAGGATCACCCCAGAGGCTGACTCACTCACAGAGGTGTCATACCCATGGGTGCATGTCACCTGCAGCGGTGCTCAGTGAGGATCACCCCAGAGGCTGACTCACTCACAGAGGTGTCATCCCCATGGGTGCATGTCACCTGCAGCGGTGCTCAGTAAGGATCACCCCAGAGGCTGACTCACTCACAGAGGTGTCATCCCCATGGGTGCATGTCACCTGCAGCGGTGCTCAGTAAGGATCACCCCAGAGGCTGACTCACTCACAGAGGTGTCATCCCCATGGGTGCATGTCACCTGCAGTGGTGCTCAGTAAGTATCACCCCAGAGGCTGACTCACTCACAGTGGTGTCATCCCCATGGGTGCATGTCACCTGCAGCGGAGCTCAGTAAGGATCACCCCAGAGGCTGACTCACTCACAGGGGTGTCATCCCCATGGGTGCATGTCACCTGCAGCGGTGCTCAGTAAGGATCACCCCAGAGGCTGACTCATTCACAGGGGTGTCATCCCCATGGGTGAATGTCACCTGCAGCGGTGCTCAGTAAAGATCACCCCAGAGATTGACTCACTTACAGGGGTGTCATCCCCATGGGTACATATCACCTGCAGCGGTGCTCAGTAAGGATCACCCCAGGGGCTGTCTCACTCACAGTGGTGTCATCCCCATGGGTGCATGTCACCTTCATCGGTGCTCAGTAAGGATCACCCCAGAGGCTGACTCACTCACAGAGGTGTCATCCCCATGGGTGCATGTCACCTGCTGCGGTGCTCAGTAAGGATCACCCCAGAGGCTGTCTCACTCACAGGGGTGTCATCCCCATGGGTACATATCACCTGCAGTGGTGCTCAGTAAGGATCACCCCATAGGCTGACTCACTCACAGAGGTGTCATCCCCATGGGTGCATGTCACCTGCAGCGATGCTCAGTAAGGATCTCCCCAGAGGCTGTCTCACTCACAGGGGTGTCATTCCCATGGGTGCATGTCACCTGCAGCGGTGCTCAGTAAGGATCACCCCAGAGGCCGTCTCACTCACAGGGGTGTCATCCCCATGGGTACATATCACCTGCAGTGGTGCTCAGTAAGGATCACCCCAGAGGCTGTCTCACTCACAGAGGTGTCATCCCCATGGGTGCATGTTACCTGCAGCTGTGTTCAGTAAGGATCACCCCAGGGGTTGTCTCACTCACAGAGGTGTCATCCCCATGGGTGCATGTCACCTGCAGCGGTGCTCAGTAAGGATCACCCCAGAGGCTGACTCATTCACAGAGGTGTCATCCCCATGGGTGCATGTCACCTGCAGCGGTGCTCAGTAAGGATCACCCCAGAGGCTGACTCACTCACAGGGGTGTCATCTCCATGGGTGCATGTCACCTACAGCGGTGCTCAGTAAGGATCACCCCAGAGGCTGACTCACTCACAGTGGTGTCATCCCCATGGGAGCATGTCACCTGCAGCGGAGCTCCGTAAGGATCACCCCAGAGGCTGACTCACTCACAGGGGTGTCATCCCCATGGGTGCATGTCACCTGCAGCGGTGCTCAGTAAGGATCACCCCAGAGGCTGACTCACCCCCAGGGTATCATCCCCATGGGTGCATGTCACCTGCAGCGGTGCTCAGTAAGGATCACCCCAGAGATTGACTCACTTACAGGGGTGTCATCCCCATGGGTACATATCACCTGCAGCGGTGCTCAGTAAGGATCACCCCAGAGGCTGACTCACTCACAGTGGTGTCATCCCCATGGGTGCATGTCACCTTCATCGGTGCTCAGTAAGGATCACCCCAGAGGCTGACTCTCTCACAGGGATGTCATCCCCATGGGTGCATGTCACCTGCAGCGGTGCTCAGTAAGGATCACCCCAGAGGCTGTCTCACTCACAGGGGTGTCATCCCCATGGGTGCATGTCACCTGCAGCCGTTCTCAGTAAGGATCACGCCAGAGGCTGACTCATTCACAGAGGTGTCATCCCCATGGGTGCATGTCACCTGCAGCGGTGCTCAGTAAGGATCACCCCAGAGGCTGACTCATTCACAGAGGTGTCATCCCCATGGGTGCATGTCACCTGCAGCGGTGCTCAGTAAGGATCACCCCAGAAGCTGACTCACTCACAGAGGTGTCATCCCCATGGGTGCATGTCACCTGCAGTGGTGCTCAGTAAGTATCACCCCAGAGGCTGACTCACTCACAGTGGTGTCATCCCCATGGGTGCATGTCACCTGCAGCGGAGCTCAGTAAGGATCACCCCAGAGGCTGACTCACTCACAGGGGTGTCATCCCCATGGGTGCATGTCACCTGCAGCGGTGCTCAGTAAGGATCACCCCAGAGGCTGACTCATTCACAGGGCTGTCATCCCCATGGGTGAATGTCACCTGCAGCGGTGCTCAGTAAAGATCACCCCAGAGATTGACTCACTTACAGGGGTGTCATCCCCATGGGTACATATCACCTGCAGCGGTGCTCAGTATGGATCACCCCAGGGGCTGTCTCACTCACAGTGGTGTCATCCCCATGGGTGCATGTCACCTTCTTCGGTGCTCAGTAAGGATCACCGCAGAGGCTGACTCACTCACAGAGGTGTCATCCCGATGGGTGCATGTCACCTGCAGCGGTGCTCAGTAAGGATCACCCCAGAGGCTGTCTCACTCACAGGGGTGTCATCCCCATGGGTGCATATCACCTGCAGCGATGTTCAGTAAGGATCACCCCAGAGGCTGTCTCACTCACAGGGGTGTCATCCCCATGGGTACATATCACCTGCAGTGGTGCTCAGTAAGGATCACCCCATAGGCTGACTCACTCACAGAGGTGTCATCCCCATAGGTGCATGTCACCTGCAGCGATGCTCAGTAAGGATCTCCCCAGAGGCTGTCTCACTCACAGGGGTGTCATTCCCATGGGTGCATGTCACCTGCAGCGGTGCTCAGTAAGGATCACTCCAGAGGCCGTCTCACTCACAGGGGTGTCATCCCCATGGGTACATATCACCTGCAGTGGTGCTCAGTAAGGATCACCCCAAAGGCTGTCTCACTCACAGAGGTGTCATCCCCATGGGTGCATGTTACCTGCAGCTGTGTTCAGTAAGGATCACCCCAGGGGCCGTCTCACTCACAGAGGTGTCATCCCCATGGGTGCATGTCACCTGCAGCGCTGCTCAGTAAGGATCACCCCAGAGGCTGTCTAACTCACAGAGGTGTCATCCCCATGGGTGCATGTCACCTGTAGCGGTGCTCAGTAAGGATCACCCCAGAGGCTGTCTCACTCACAGGGGTGTCATCCCCATGGGTGCATGTCACCTGCAGCGATGCTCAGTAAGGATCTTCCCAGAGGCTGTCTCACTCACAGGGGTGTCATTCCCATGGGTGCATGTCACCTGCAGCGGTGCTCAGTAAGGATCACCCCAGAGGCTGACTCACTCACAGAAGTGTCATCCCCATGGGTGCATGTTACCTGCAGCTGTGTTCAGTAAGGATCACCCCAGGGGCCGTCTCACTCACAGAGGTGTCATCCCCATGGGTGCATGTCACCTGCAGCGGTGCTCAGTAAGGATCACCCCAGAGGCTGTCTCACTCACAGAGGTGTCATCCCCATGGGTGCATGTCACCTGCAGCGGTGCTCAGTAAGGATCACCCCAGAGGCTGTCTCACTCACAGGGGTGTCATCCCCATGGGTGCATGTCACCTGCAGCGATGCTCAGTAAGGATCTTCCCAGAGGCTGTCTCACTCACAGGGGTGTCATTCCCATGGGTGCATGTCACCTGCAGCGGTGCTCAGTAAGGATCACCCCAGAGGCTGACTCACTCACAGAGGTGTCATCCCCATGGGTGCATGTAACCTGCTGCGATGCTCAGTAAGGATCACAACAGAGGCTGACTCACCCACAGAGGTGTCATCCTCATGGGTTCATGTCACCTGCAGCGGTGCTCAGTAAGGATCACCCCAGACGCTGACTCACCCACAGGGGTGTCATCCCCATGGGTGCATTTCACCTGCAGCAGTGCTCAGTAAGGATCACCCCAGAGGCTGACTCTCTCACAGGGGTGTCATCCTCATGGGTGCATGTCAACTGCAGCGATGCTCAGTAAGAATCACCCCAGAGGCTGACTCACCCACAGGGATGTCATCCCCATGGATGCTTGTCACCTGCAGCGATGCTCAGTAAGATTCACCCCAGAGGCTGACTCAGTCACAGGGGTGTCATCTCCATGGGGGGTTTTCACCTGCAACGGTGCTCAGTAAGGATCTGCCCAGAGGCTGACTCACCCACAGGGGTGTCATCCCCATGGGTGCATGTCACCTGCAGCGATGCTCAGTAAGGATCTCCACTGAGGCTGACTTACCCACAGGGGTGTCATCCCCATGGGTGCATGTCACCTGCAGCGGTGCTCAGTAAGGATCACCTCAGAGGCTGACTCACCCACAGGGGTGTCATCCCCATGGGTGCATGTCACCTGCAGCGGTGCTCAGTAAGTATCACCCCAGAGGCTGACTCACTCACAGAGGTGTCATCCTCATGGGTGCATGTCACCTGCAGCAGTGCTCAGTAAGGATCACCGCAGAGGCTGACTCACTCACAGGGGTGTCATCCCCATGGGTGCATGTCACCTGCAGCAGTGCTCAGTAAGGATAACCCCAGAGGCTGACTCACCCACAGGGGTGTCATCCCCATGGGTCCTTCCTTGTCACCTGCAGCGGTGCTCAGTAAGATTCACCCCAGAGGCTGACTCACTCACAGGGGTGTCATCTCCATGGGTGGTTGTCACCTGCAGCGGTGTTCAGTAAGGATCACCCCAGAGGCTGAATCACTCACAGGGGTGTCATCCCCGTGGGTGCATGTCACCTGCAGCGGAGCTCAGTAAGGATCACCCCAGAGGCTGACTCACTCACAGGGGTATCATCCCCATGAGTGCTTGTCACCTGCAGCGGTGTTCAGTAAGGATCACCCCAGAGGCTGACTCACTCACAGGGGTGTCATCCCCATGGGTGTATGTCACCTGCAGCGGTGCTCAGTAAGGAGCACCCCAGAGGCTGACTCACTCACAGGGGTGTCATTCCCATGGGCGCATGTCACCTGCAGCAGTGCTCAGTAAGGATCACCCCAGAGGCTGTCTCACTCACAGGGGTGTCATCCCCACGGGTGCATGTCACCTGCAGCGGAGCTCAGTAAGGATCACCCCAGAGGCTGACTCACTCACAGGGGTGTCATCCCCATGGGTGCATGTCACCTGCAGCGGTGCTCAGTAAGGATCACCCCAGAGGCTGACTCACTCACAGAGGTGTCATCCCCATGGGTGCATGTCACCTGCAGCGGTGCTCAGTATGGATCACCCCAGAGGCAGACTCACCCACAGGGGTGTCATTCCCATGGGTGCTTGTCACCTGCAGCGGTGCTCAGTAAGGATCACTCCAGAGGCTGACTCACTCACAGGGGTGTCATCCCCATGGGTGCTTGTCACCTGCAGCGGTGCTCAGTAAGGATCACTCCAGAGGCTGTCTCACTCACAGGGGTGTCATCCCCATGGGTGCATGTAACCTGAAGCGGAGCTCAGTAAGGATCACCCCAGAGGCTGACTCACTCACAGGGGTGTCATCCCCATGGGTACATATCACCTGCAGCGATGCTCAGTAAGGATCACCCCAGAGGCTGACTCACTCGCAGAGGTGTCATCCTCATGGGTGCATGTCACCTGCAGCAGTGCTCAGTGAGGATCACCCCAGAGGCTGACTCTCTCACAGGGGTGTCATCCTCATGGGTGCATGTCACCTGCAGCGATGCTCAGTAAGAATCACCCCAGAGGCTGACTCACTCACAGGGATGTCATCCCCATGGATGCTTGTCACCTGCAGCGGTGCTCAGTAAGGATCACCCCAGAGGCTGACTGACTCACAGGGGTGTCATCCCCATGAGTGCATGTCACCTGCAGCGGTGCTCAGTAAGGATCACCCCAGAGGCTGTCTCACTCACAGGGGTGTCATCCCCATGGGTGCATGTCACCTGCAGCGGTGCTCAGTTAGGATCACCCAAGAGGCTGACTCACTCACAGGGGTGTCATCCTCATGGGTGCATGTCACCTGCAGCGGTGCTCAGTAAGGATCACCCTAGAGGCTGACTCACTCACAGGGGTGTCATCTCCATGGGTGCATGTCACCTGCAGCGGTGCTCAGTAAGGATCACCCCAGAGGCTGTCTCACTCACAGGGGTGTCACCCCCATGGGTCACGTCACCTGCAGCGGTGCTCAGTAAGGATCACCCCAGAGGCTGACTCACTCACAGGGGTGTCATCCACATGGGTGCTTGTCTCCTGCAGCGGTGCTCAGTAAGGATCACCCCAGAGGCTGACTCACTCACAGGGGTGTCATCCCCATGGGTCATGTCACCTGCAGCGGTGCTCAGTAAGGATCACCCCAGAGGCTGACTCACTCACAGGGGTGTCATCCCCATGGGTGCTTGTCTCCTGCAGCGGTGCTCAGTAATGATCACCCCAGAGGCTGACTCACCCACAGGGGTGTCATCCCCATGGGTGCATGTCACTTGCAGCTGAGCTCAGTAAGGATCACCCCAGAGGCTGACTCACTCACAGGGGTGTCATCCCCATGGGTGCTTGTCACCTGCAGCGGTGCTCAGTAAGGATCACCCCAGAGGCTGACTCACTCACAGGGGTGTCATCCCCATGGGTGCTTGTCACCTGCAGCGGTGCTCAGTAAGGATCACCCCAGAGGCTGACTGACTCACAGGGGTGTCATCCCCATGGGTTCATGTCACCTGCAGCGGTGCTCAGTAAGGATCACTCCAGAGGCTGACTCACTCACAGGGGTGTCATTCCCATGGGCGCATGTCACCTGCAGCAGTGCTCAGGAAGGATCACCCCAGAGGCTGTCTCACTCACAGGGGTGTCGTCCCCACGGGTGCATGTCACCTGCAGCGGTTCTCAGTAAGGATCACCCCAGAGGCTCACTCACTCACATAGGTGTCATCCCCACGGGTGCATGTCACCTGCAGCGGAGCTCAGTAAGGATCACCCCAGAGGCTGACTCACTCACAGGGGTGTCATCCCCATGTGTGCATGTCACCTGCAGCGGTGCTCAGTAAGGATCACCCCAGAGGCTGACTCACTCACAGAGGTGTCATCCCCATGGGTGCATGTCACCTGCAGCGGTGCTCAGTATGGATCACCCCAGAGGCAGACTCACCCACAGGGGTGTCATCCCCATGGGTGCATGTCACCTGCAGCGGTGCTCAGTAAGGATCACCCCAGAGGCTGACTCACTCACAGGGGTGTCATCCCCATGGGTGCATGGCACCTGCAGCAGTGCTCAGTAAGGATCACCCCAGAGGCTGACTGACTCACAGGGGTGTCATCCCCATGGGTGCTTCTCACCTGCAGCGGTGCTCAGTAAGGATCACTCCAGAGGCTGACTCACTCACAGGGGTGTCATCCCCATGGGTGCTTGTCACCTGCAGCGGTGCTCAGTAAGGATCACCCCAGAGGCTGACTCACTCACAGGGGTGTCATCCCCATGGGTGCTTGTCACCTGCAGCGGTGCTCAGTAAGGATCACCCCAGAGGCTGACTGACTCACAGGGGTGTCATCCCCATGGGTGCATGTCACCTGCAGCGGTGCTCAGTAAGGATCACTCCAGAGGTTGACTCACTCACAGGGGTGTCATCCCCATGGGTGTTTGTCACCTGTAGCGGTGCTCAGTAAGGATCACCCTAGAGGCTGACTCACTCACAGGGGTGTCATCTCCATGGGTGCATGTCACCTGCAGCGGTGCTCAGTAAGGATCACCCCAGAGGCTGTCTCACTCACAGGGGTGTCATCCCCATGGGTGCATGTCACCTGCAGCGGTGCTCAGTTAGGATCACCCTAGAGGCTGACTCACTCACAGGGGTGTCATCCCCATGGGTGCTTGTCTCCTGCAGCGGTGCTCAGTAAGGATCACCCCAGAGGCTGACTCACTCACAGGGGTGTCATCCCCATGGGTCATGTCACCTGTAGCGGTGCTCAGTAAGGATCACCCCAGAGGCTGTCTCACTCACAGGGGTGTCATCCCCATGGGTGCATGTCACCTGCAGCGGTGCTCAGTAAGGATCACCCCAGAGGCAGTCTCACTCACATAGGTGTCATCCCCATGGGTGCATGTCACCTGCAGCGGTGCTCATTAAGGATTACCTCAGAGGCTGACTCACCCACAGAGGTGTCATCCCCATGGGTGCATGTCAACTGCAGCGCTGCTCAGTAAGGATCACCCCAGAGGCTGACTCACTCACAGAGGTGTCATCCCCATGGGCACATGTCAACTGCGGTGGTGCGCAGTAAGGATCACCCCAGGGGCTGTCTCACTCACAGGGGTGTCATCCCCATGGGTGCATGTCACCTGCAGCGGAGCTCAGTGAGAATCATCCCAGAGGTTGTCTCACTCACAGGGGTGTCATCCCCATGGGTGCATGTAACCTGTAGCGGAGCTCAGTAAGGATCACCCCAGAGGCTGACTCACTCACAGGGGTGTCATCCCCATGGGTACATATCACCTGCAGCGATGCTCAGTAAGGATCACCCCAGACGCTGACTCACCCACAGGGGTGTCATCCCCATGGGTGCATGTCACCTGCAGCAGTGCTCAGTAAGGATCACCCCAGAGGCTGACTCACTCGCAGAGGTGTCATCCTCATGGGTGCATGTCACCTGCAGCAGTGCTCAGTGAGGATCACCCCAGAGGCTGACTCTCTCACAGGGGTGTCATCCTCATGGGTGCATGTCACCTGCAGCGGTGCTCAGTAAGGATCACCCCAGAGGCTGACTGACTCACAGGGGTGTCATCCCCATGAGTGCATGTCACCTGCAGCGGTGCTCAGTAAGGATCACCCCAGAGGCTGTCTCACTCACAGGGGTGTCATCCCCATGGGTGCATGTCACCTGCAGCGGTGCTCAGTTAGGATCACCCTAGAGGCTGACTCACTCACAGGGGTGTCATCCTCATGGGTGCATGTCACCTGCAGCGGTGCTCAGTAAGGATCACCCCAGAGGCTGTCTCACTCACAGGGGTGTCACCCCCATGGGTCACGTCACCTGCAGCGGTGCTCAGTAAGGATCACCCCAGAGGCTGACTCACTCACAGGGGTGTCATCCACATGGGTGCTTGTCTCCTGCAGCGGTGCTCAGTAAGGATCACCCCAGAGGCTGACTCACTCACAGTGGTGTCATCCCCATGGGTCATGTCACCTGCAGCGGTGCTCAGTAAGGATCACCCCAGAGGCTGACTCACTCACAGGGGTGTCATCCCCATGGGTGCTTGTCTCCTGCAGCGGTGCTCAGTAATGATCACCCCAGAGGCTGACTCACCCACAGGGGTGTCATCCCCATGGGTGCATGTCACTTGCAGCTGAGCTCAGTAAGGATCACCCCAGAGGCTGTCTCACTCACAGGGGTGTCATCCCCATGGGTGCATGTCACCTGCAGCGGCCGTGCTCAGTAAGGATCACCCCAGAGGCTGACTCACTCACAGGAGTGTCATCCCCTTGGGTGCATGTCACCTGCAGCGGTGCTCAGTAAGGATCACCCAGAGGCTGTCTCACTCACAGGGGTGTCATCCCCATGGGTGCATGTCACCTGCAGCTGTGCTCAGTAAGGATCATCCCAGAGGCTGACTCACCCACAGGGGTGTCATCCCCATGGGTGCATGTCACCTGCAGCCGTGCACAGTAAGGATCACCCCAGAGGCAGTTTCACTCACATAGGTGTCATCCCCATGGGTGCATGTCACCTGCAGCGGTGCTCATTAAGGATTACCTCAGAGGCTGACTCACCCACAGAGGTGTCATCCCCATGGGTGCATGTCAACTGCAGCGCTGCTCAGTAAGGATCACCCCAGAGGCTCACTCACTCACAGGGGTGTCATCTCCATGGGTGCATGTCACCTGCAGCGGTGCTCAGTAAGGATCACCTCAGAGGCTGACTCACTCACAGAGGTGTCATCCCCATGGGCACATGTCAACTGCAGTGGTGCGCAGTAAGGATCACCCCAGGGGCTGTCTCACTCACAGGGGTGTCATCCTCATGGGTGCATGTCACCTGCAGCGGAGCTCAGTGAGAATCATCCCAGAGGCTGTCTCACTCACAGGGGTGTCATCCCCATGGGTGCATGTAACCTGTAGCGGAGCTCAGTAAGGATCACCCCAGAGGCTGACTCACTCACAGGGGTGTCAACCCCATGGGTACATATCACCTGCAGCGATGCTCAGTAAGGATCACCCCAGAGGCTGACTCACTCACAGGGGTGTCATCTCCATGGGTGGTTGTCACCTGCAGCGGTGCTCAGTAAGGATCTCCCCAGAGGCTGACTCACCCACAGGGGTGTCATCCCCATGGGTGCATGTCACCTGCAGCTATGCTCAGTAAGGATCTCCACTGAGGCTGACTTACCCACAGGGGTGTCATCCCCATGGGTGCATGTCACCTGCAGCGGTGCTCAGTAAGGATCACCTCAGAGGCTGACTCACCCACAGGGGTGTCATCCCCATGGGTGCATGTCACCTGCAGCGATGCTCAGTAAGTATCACCCCAGAGGCTGACTCACTCACAGAGGTGTCATCCTCATGGGTGCATGTCACCTGCAGCAGTGCTCAGTAAGGATCACCCCAGAGGCTGACTCACTCACAGGGGTTTCATCCCCATGGGTGCATGTCACCTGCAGCAGTGCTCAGTAAGGATAACCCCAGAGGCTGACTCACCCACAGGGGTGTCATCCCCATGGGTCCTTCCTTGTAACCTGCAGAGGTGCTCAGTAAGATTCAGCCCAGAGGCTGACTCACTCACAGGGGTGTCATCTCCATGGGTGGTTGTCACCTGCAGCGGTGTTCAGTAAGGATTACCCCAGAGGCTGACTCACTCACAGGGGTGTCATCCCCATGGGTGCAAGTCACCTACAGCGGTGCTCAGTAAGGATCACCCCAGAGGCTGACTCACTCACAGGGGTGTCATCCCCATGGGTGCTTGTCACCTGCAGCGGTGCTCAGTAAGATTCACCCCAGAGGCTGACTCAACCACAGGGGTGTCATCTCCATGGGTGCATGTCACCTGCAGCGATGCTCAGTAAGGATCACCCCAGAGGCAGACTCACTCACAGGTGTGTCATCCCCATGGGTGCTTGTCTCCTGCAGCGGTGCTCAGTAAGGATCACCCCAGAGGCTAACTCACTCACAGAGGTGTCATCCCCATGGGTGCATGTCACCTGCAGCGATGCTCAGTAAGGATCACCCCAGAGGCTGACTCACTCACAGGGGTGTCATCCCCATGGGTGCATGTCACCTGCAGCGGCCGTGCTCAGTAAGGATCACCCAAGAGGCTGACTCACTAACAGGGGTGTCATCCCCATGGGTGCATATCACCTGCAGCCGTGCTCAGTAAGGATCACCCCAGAGGCTGACTCACCCACAGAGGTGTCATCCCCATGGGTGCATGTCACTTGCAGCTGAGCTCAGTAAGGATCACCCCAGAGACTGTCTCACTCACAGGGGTGTCATCCCCATGGGTGCATGTCACCTGCAGCGATCCTCAGTTAGGATCACCCAGAGGCTGTCTCACTCACAGGGGTGTCATCCCCATGGGTGCATGTCACCTGCAGCTGTGCTCAGTAAGGATCATCCCAGAGGCTGATTCACCCACAGGGGTGTCATCCCCATGGGTGCATGTCACCTGCAGCGGTGCACAGTAAGGATCACCCCAGAGACAGTCTCACTCACATAGGTGTCATCCCCATGGGTGCATGTCACCTGCAGCGGTGCTCAGTAAGGATCACCCCAGAGGCAGTCTCACTCACATAGGTGTCATCCCCATGGGTGCATGTCACCTGCAGCGGTGCTCATTAAGGATCACCCCAGAGGCTGACTCACCCACAGAGGTGTCATCCCCATGGGTGCATGTCAACTGCAGCGCTGCTCAGTAAGGATCACCCCAGAGGCTGACTCTCTCACAGGGGTGTCATCTCCATGGGTTCATGTCACCTGCAGCGGTGCTCAGTAAGGATCACCTGAGAGGCTGACTCACTCACAGAGGTGTCATCCCCATGGGCACATGTCACCTGCAGTGGTGCGCAGTAAGGATCACCCCAGGGGCTGTCTCACTCACAGCGGTGTCATCCCCATGGGTTCATGTCACCTGCAGCGGAGCTCAGTGAGAATCATCCCAGAGGCTGTCTCACTCACAGGGGTGTCATCCCCATGGGTGAATGTATCCTGTAGCGGAGCTCAGTAAGGATCACCCCAGAGGCTGACTCACTCACAGGGGTGTCACCCCCATGGGTGCATGTCACCTGCAGCGGAGCTCAGCAAGGATCACCCCAGAGGCTGACTCACTCACAGGGGTGTCATCCCCATGGGTGCTTGTCACCTGCAGCGGTGCTCAGTAAGGATCACCCCAGAGACTGACTCACTCACAGGGGTGTCATCCCCATGGGTGCTTGTCACCTGCAGCGGTGCTCAGTAAGGATCACCCCAGAGGCTGACTGACTCACAGGGGTGTCATCCCCATGGGTGCATGTCACCTGCAGCGGTGCTCAGTAAGGATCACTCCAGAGGCTGACTCACTCACAGGGGTGTCATCCCCATGGGTGTTTGTCACCTGCAGCGGTGCTCAGTAAGGATCACCCTAGAGGCTGACTCACTCACAGGGGTGTCATCTCCATGGGTGCATGTCACCTGCAGCGGTGCTCAGTAAGGATCACCCCAGAGGCTGTCTCACTCACAGGGGTGTCATCCCCATGGGTGCATGTCACCTGCAGCGGTGCTCAGTTAGGATCACCCTAGAGGCTGACTCACTCACAGGGGTTTCATCCCCATGGGTGCATGTCACCTGCAGCAGTGCTCAGTAAGGATAACCCCAGAGGCTGACTCACCCACAGGGGTGTCATCCCCATGGGTCCTTCCTTGTAACCTGCAGAGGTGCTCAGTAAGATTCAGCCCAGAGGCTGACTCACTCACAGGGGTGTCATCTCCATGGGTGGTTGTCACCTGCAGCGGTGTTCAGTAAGGATTACCCCAGAGGCTGACTCACTCACAGGGGTGTCATCCCCATGGGTGCAAGTCACCTACAGCGGTGCTCAGTAAGGATCACCCCAGAGGCTGACTCACTCACAGGGGTGTCATCCCCATGGGTGCTTGTCACCTGCAGCGGTGCTCAGTAAGATTCACCCCAGAGGCTGACTCAACCACAGGGGTGTCATCTCCATGGGTGCATGTCACCTGCAGCGATGCTCAGTAAGGATCACCCCAGAGGCAGACTCACTCACAGGGGTGTCATCCCCATGGGTGCTTGTCTCCTGCAGCGGTGCTCAGTAAGGATCACCCCAGAGGCTAACTCACTCACAGAGGTGTCATCCCCATGGGTGCATGTCACTTGCAGCTGAGCTCAGTAAGGATCACCCCAGAGGCTGTCTCACTCACAGGGGTGTCATCCCCATGGGTGCATGTCACCTGCAGCGGCCGTGCTCAGTAAGGATCACCCCAGAGGCTGACTCACTCACAGGAGTGTCATCCCCTTGGGTGCATGTCACCTGCAGCGGTGCTCAGTAAGGATCACCCAGAGGCTGTCTCACTCACAGGGGTGTCATCCCCATGGGTGCATGTCACCTGCAGCTGTGCTCAGTAAGGATCATCCCAGAGGCTGACTCACCCACAGGGGTGTCATCCCCATGGGTGCATGTCACCTGCAGCCGTGCACAGTAAGGATCACCCCAGAGGCAGTTTCACTCACATAGGTGTCATCCCCATGGGTGCATGTCACCTGCAGCGGTGCTCATTAAGGATTACCTCAGAGGCTGACTCACCAACAGAGGTGTCATCCCCATGGGTGCATGTCAACTGCAGCGCTGCTCAGTAAGGATCACCCCAGAGGCTCACTCACTCACAGGGGTGTCATCTCCATGGGTGCATGTCACCTGCAGCGGTGCTCAGTAAGGATCACCTCAGAGGCTGACTCACTCACAGAGGTGTCATCCCCATGGGCACATGTCAACTGCAGTGGTGCGCAGTAAGGATCACCCCAGGGGCTGTCTCACTCACAGGGGTGTCATCCTCATGGGTGCATGTCACCTGCAGCGGAGCTCAGTTAGAATCATCCCAGAGGCTGTCTCACTCACAGGGGTGTCATCCCCATGGGTGCATGTAACCTGTAGCGGAGCTCAGTAAGGATCACCCCAGAGGCTGACTCACTCACAGGGGTGTCATCTCCATGGGTGGTTGTCACCTGCAGCGGTGCTCAGTAAGGATCTCCCCAGAGGCTGACTCACCCACAGGGGTGTCATCCCCATGGGTGCATGTCACCTGCAGCTATGCTCAGTAAGGATCTCCACTGAGGCTGACTTACCCACAGGGGTGTCATCCCCATGGGTGCATGTCACCTGCAGCGGTGCTCAGTAAGGATCACCTCAGAGGCTGACTCACCCACAGGGGTGTCATCCCCATGGGTGCATGTCACCTGCAGCGATGCTCAGTAAGTATCACCCCAGAGGCTGACTCACTCACAGAGGTGTCATCCTCATGGGTGCATGTCACCTGCAGCAGTGCTCAGTAAGGATCACCCCAGAGGCTGACTCACTCACAGGGGTTTCATCCCCATGGGTGCATGTCACCTGCAGCAGTGCTCAGTAAGGATAACCCCAGAGGCTGACTCACCCACAGGGGTGTCATCCCCATGGGTCCTTCCTTGTAACCTGCAGAGGTGCTCAGTAAGATTCAGCCCAGAGGCTGACTCACTCACAGGGGTGTCATCTCCATGGGTGGTTGTCACCTGCAGCGGTGTTCAGTAAGGATTAACCCCAGAGGCTGACTCACTCACAGGGGTGTCATCCCCATGGGTGCAAGTCACCTACAGCGGTGCTCAGTAAGGATCACCCCAGAGGCTGACTCACTCATAGGGGTGTCATCCCCATGGGTGCTTGTCACCTGCAGCGGTGCTCAGTAAGATTCACCCCAGAGGCTGACTCAACCACAGGGGTGTCATCTCCATGGGTGCATGTCACCTGCAGCGATGCTCAGTAAGGATCACCCCAGAGGCAGACTCACTCACAGGTGTGTCATCCCCATGGGTGCTTGTCTCCTGCAGCGGTGCTCAGTAAGGATCACCCCAGAGGCTAACTCACTCACAGAGGTGTCATCCCCATGGGTGCATGTCACCTGCAGCGATGCTCAGTAAGGATCACCCCAGAGGCTGACTCACTCACAGGGGTGTCATCCCCATGGGTGCATGTCACCTGCAGCGGCCGTGCTCAGTAAGGATCACCCCAGAGGCTGACTCACTAACAGGGGTGTCATCCCCATGGGTGCATATCACCTGCAGCCGTGCTCAGTAAGGATCACCCCAGAGGCTGACTCACCCACAGAGGTGTCATCCCCATGGGTGCATGTCACTTGCAGCTGAGCTCAGTAAGGATCACCCCAGAGACTGTCTCACTCACAGGGGTGTCATCCCCATGGGTGCATGTCACCTGCAGCGATCCTCAGTTAGGATCACCCAGAGGCTGTCTCACTCACAGGGGTGTCATCCCCATGGGTGCATGTCACCTGCAGCTGTGCTCAGTAAGGATCATCCCAGAGGCTGATTCACCCACAGGGGTGTCATCCCCATGGGTGCATGTCACCTGCAGCGGTGCACAGTAAGGATCACCCCAGAGACAGTCTCACTCACATAGGTGTCATCCCCATGGGTGCATGTCACCTGCAGCGGTGCTCAGTAAGGATCACCCCAGAGGCAGTCTCACTCACATAGGTGTCATCCCCATGGGTGCATGTCACCTGCAGCGGTGCTCATTAAGGATCACCCCAGAGGCTGACTAACCCACAGAGGTGTCATCCCCATGGGTGCATGTCAACTGCAGCGCTGCTCAGTAAGGATCACCCCAGAGGCAGACTCTCTCACAGGGGTGTCATCTCCATGGGTGCATGTCACCTGCAGCGGTGCTCAGTAAGGATCACCTGAGAGGCTGACTCACTCACAGAGGTGTCATCCCCATGGGCACATGTCACCTGCAGTGGTGCGCAGTAAGGATCACCCCAGGGGCTGTCTCACTCACAGCGGTGTCATCCCCATGGGTGCATGTCACCTGCAGCGGAGCTCAGTGAGAATCATCCCAGAGGCTGTCTCACTCACAGGGGTGTCATCCCCATGGGTGAATGTATCCTGTAGCGGAGCTCAGTAAGGATCACCCCAGAGGCTGACTCACTCACAGGGGTGTCACCCCCATGGGTGCATGTCACCTGCAGCGGAGCTCAGCAAGGATCACCCCAGAGGCTGACTCACTCACAGGGGTGTCATCCCCATGGGTGCTTGTCACCTGCAGCGGTGCTCAGTAAGGATCACCCCAGAGACTGACTCACTCACAGGGGTGTCATCCCCATGGGTGCTTGTCACCTGCAGCGGTGCTCAGTAAGGATCACCCCAGAGGCTGACTGACTCACAGGGGTGTCATCCCCATGGGTGCATGTCACCTGCAGCGGTGCTCAGTAAGGATCACTCCAGAGGCTGACTCACTCACAGGGGTGTCATCCCCATGGGTGTTTGTCACCTGCAGCGGTGCTCAGTAAGGATCACCCTAGAGGCTGACTCACTCACAGGGGTGTCATCTCCATGGGTGCATGTCAACTGCAGCGGTGCTCAGTAAGGATCACCCCAGAGGCTGTCTCACTCACAGGGGTGTCATCCCCATGGGTGCATGTCACCTGCAGCGGTGCTCAGTTAGGATCACCCTAGAGGCTGACTCACTCACAGGGGTTTCATCCCCATGGGTGCATGTCACCTGCAGCAGTGCTCAGTAAGGATAACCCCAGAGGCTGACTCACCCACAGGGGTGTCATCCCCATGGGTCCTTCCTTGTAACCTGCAGAGGTGCTCAGTAAGATTCAGCCCAGAGGCTGACTCTCTCACAGGGGTGTCATCCTCATGGGTGCATGTCACCTGCAGCGATGCTCAGTAAGAATCACCCCAGAGGCTGACTCACTCACAGGGATGTCATCCCCATGGGTGCTTGTCTCCTGCAGCGGTGCTCAGTAAGGATCACCCCAGAGGCTAACTCACTCACAGAGGTGTCATCCCCATGGGTGCATGTCACCTGCAGCGATGCTCAGTAAGGATCACCCCAGAGGCTGACTCACTCACAGGGGTGTCATCCCCATGGGTGCATGTCACCTGCAGCGGCCGTGCTCAGTAAGGATCACCCCAGAGGCTGACTCACTAACAGGGGTGTCATCCCCATGGGTGCATATCACCTGCAGCCGTGCTCAGTAAGGATCACCCCAGAGGCTGACTCACCCACAGAGGTGTCATCCCCATGGGTGCATGTCACTTGCAGCTGAGCTCAGTAAGGATCACCCCAGAGACTGTCTCACTCACAGGGGTGTCATCCCCATGGGTGCATGTCACCTGCAGCGATCCTCAGTTAGGATCACCCAGAGGCTGTCTCACTCACAGGGGTGTCATCCCCATGGGTGCATGTCACCTGCAGCTGTGCTCAGTAAGGATCATCCCAGAGGCTGATTCACCCACAGGGGTGTCATCCCCATGGGTGCATGTCACCTGCAGCGGTGCACAGTAAGGATCACCCCAGAGGCAGTCTCACTCACATAGGTGTCATCCCCATGGGTGCATGTCACCTGCAGCGGTGCTCATTAAGGATCACCCCAGAGGCTGACTCACCCACAGAGGTGTCATCCCCATGGGTGCATGTCAACTGCAGCGCTGCTCAGTAAGGATCACCCCAGAGGCTGACTCTCTCACAGGGGTGTCATCTCCATGGGTGCATGTCACCTGCAGCGGTGCTCAGTAAGGATCACCTGAGAGGCTGACTCACTCACAGAGGTGTCATCCCCATGGGCACATGTCACCTGCAGTGGAGCGCAGTAAGGATCACCCCAGGGGCTGTCTCACTCACAGCGGTGTCATCCCCATGGGTGCATATCACCTGCAGCGGAGCTCAGTGAGAATCATCCCAGAGGCTGTCTCACCCACAGGGGTGTCATCCCCATGGGTGCATGTCACCTGCAGCGGTGCTCAGTAAGGATCACCCCAGAGGCTGACTCACTCACAGGGGTGTCATCCCCATGGGTGCATGGCACCTGCAGCAGTGCTCAGTAAGGATCACCCCAGAGGCTGACTGACTCACAGGGGTGTCATCCCCATGGGTGCTTGTCACCTGCAGCGGTGCTCAGTAAGGATCACCCCAGAGACTGACTCACTCACAGGGGTGTCATCCCCATGGGTGCTTGTCACCTGCAGCGGTGCTCAGTAAGGATCACCCCAGAGGCTGACTGACTCACAGGGGTGTCATCCCCATGGGTGCATGTCACCTGCAGCGGTGCTCAGTAAGGATCACTCCAGAGGCTGACTCACTCACAGGGGTGTCATCCCCATGGGTGTTTGTCACCTGCAGCGGTGCTCAGTAAGGATCACCCTAGAGGCTGACTCACTCACAGGGGTGTCATCTCCATGGGTGCATGTCACCTGCAGCGGTGCTCAGTAAGGATCACCCCAGAGGCTGTCTCACTCACAGGGGTGTCATCCCCATGGGTGCATGTCACCTGCAGCGGTGCTCAGTTAGGATCACCCTAGAGGCTGACTCACTCACAGGGGTGTCATCCCCATGGGTGCTTGTCTCCTGCAGCGGTGCTCAGTAAGGATCACCCCAGAGGCTGACTCACTCACAGGGGTGTCATCCCCATGGGTCATGTCACCTGTAGCGGTGCTCAGTAAGGATCACCCCAGAGGTTGTCTCACTCACAGGGGTGTCATCCCCATGGGTGCATGTCACCTGCAGCGGTGCTCAGTAAGGATCACCCCAGAGGCAGTCTCACTCACATAGGTGTCATCCCCATGGGTGCATGTCACCTGCAGCGGTGCTCATTAAGGATTACCTCAGAGGCTGACTCACCCACAGAGGTGTCATCCCCATGGGTGCATGTCAACTGCAGCGCTGCTCAGTAAGGATCACCCCAGAGGCTGACTCACTCACAGAGGTGTCATCCCCATGGGCACATGTCAACTGCAGTGGTGCGCAGTAAGGATCACCCCAGGGGCTGTCTCACTCACAGGGGTGTCATCCCCATGGGTGCATGTCACCTGCAGCGGAGCTCAGTGAGAATCATCCCAGAGGCTGTCTCACTCACAGGGGTGTCATCCCCATGGGTGCATGTAACCTGTAGCGGAGCTCAGTAAGGATCACCCCAGAGGCTGACTCACTCACAGGGGTGTCATCCCCATGGGTACATATCACCTGCAGCGATGCTCAGTAAGGATCACCCCAGACGCTGACTCACCCACAGGGGTGTCATCCCCATGGGTGCATGTCACCTGCAGCAGTGCTCAGTAAGGATCACCCCAGAGGCTGACTCACTCGCAGAGGTGTCATCCTCATGGGTGCATGTCACCTGCAGCAGTGCTCAGTGAGGATCACCCCAGAGGCTGACTCTCTCACAGGGGTGTCATCCTCATGGGTGCATGTCACCTGCAGCGATGCTCAGTAAGAATCACCCCAGAGGCTGACTCACTCACAGGGATGTCATCCCCATGGATGCTTGTCACCTGCAGCGGTGCTCAGTAAGGATCACCCCAGAGGCTGACTGACTCACAGGGGTGTCATCCCCATGAGTGCATGTCACCTGCAGCGGTGCTCAGTAAGGATCACCCCAGAGGCTGTCTCACTCACAGGGGTGTCATCCCCATGGGTGCATGTCACCTGCAGCGGTGCTCAGTTAGGATCACCCTAGAGGCTGACTCACTCACAGGGGTGTCATCCTCATGGGTGCATGTCACCTGCAGCGGTGCTCAGTAAGGATCACCCTAGAGGCTGACTCACTCACAGGGGTGTCATCTCCATGGGTGCATGTCACCTGCAGCGGTGCTCAGTAAGGATCACCCCAGAGGCTGTCTCACTCACAGGGGTGTCACCCCCATGGGTCACGTCACCTGCAGCGGTGCTCAGTAAGGATCACCCCAGAGGCTGACTCACTCACGGGGTGTCATCCCCATGGGTGCTTGTCTCCTGCAGCGGTGCTCAGTAAGGATCACCCCAGAGGCTGACTCACTCACAGGGGTGTCATCCCCATGGGTCATGTCACCTGCAGCGGTGCTCAGTAAGGATCACCCCAGAGGCTGACTCACTCACAGGGGTGTCATCCCCATGGGTGCTTGTCTCCTGCAGCGGTGCTCAGTAATGATCACCCCAGAGGCTGACTCACCCACAGAGGTGTCATCCCCATGGGTGCATGTCACTTGCAGCTGAGCTCAGTAAGGATCACCCCAGAGGCTGTCTCACTCACAGGGGTGTCATCCCCATGGGTGCATGTCACCTGCAGCGGTGCTCAGTAAGGATCACCCCAGAGGCAGTCTCACTCACATAGGTGTCATCCCCATGGGTGCATGTCACCTGCAGCGGTGCTCATTAAGGATCACCCCAGAGGCTGACTCACCCACAGAGGTGTCATCCCCATGGGTGCATGTCAACTGCAGCGCTGCTCAGTAAGGATCACCCCAGAGGCTGACTCTCTCACAGGGGTGTCATCTCCATGGGTGCATGTCACCTGCAGCGGTGCTCAGTAAGGATCACCTGAGAGGCTGACTCACTCACAGAGGTGTCATCCCCATGGGCACATGTCACCTGCAGTGGAGCGCAGTAAGGATCACCCCAGGGGCTGTCTCACTCACAGCGGTGTCATCCCCATGGGTGCATATCACCTGCAGCGGAGCTCAGTGAGAATCATCCCAGAGGCTGTCTCACCCACAGGGGTGTCATCCCCATGGGTGCATGTCACCTGCAGCGGTGCTCAGTAAGGATCACCCGAGAGGCTGACTCACTCACAGGGGTGTCATCCCCATGGGTGCATGGCACCTGCAGCGGAGCTCAGTAAGGATCACCCCAGAGGCTGACTCACTCACAGGGGTGTCATCCCCATGGGTGCATGTCACCTGCAGCAGTGCTCAGTAAGGATCACCCCATAGGCTGACTCACCCACAGGGGTGTCATCCCCATGGGTGCATGTCACCTGTAGTGGTGCTCAGTTAGGATCACCCCAGAGGCTGACTCACTCACAGGGGTGTCATCCCCATGGGTACATGTCACCTGCAGCGATGCTCAGTAAGGATCACCCCAGAGGCTGACGCATTCACAGGGGTGTCGTCCCCATGGGTGTATGTCACTTCCATCGGTGCTCAGTAAGGTTCACCCCAGAGGCTGACTCACTCACAGGGGTGCCATACCCACGGGTGCATGTCACCTGCTTCGGTGCTCAGTAAGGATCACCCCAGAGGCTGACTCACTCACAGGGGTGTCATCCCCATGGGTGCATGTCACCTGCAGCGGTGCTCAGTAAGGATCACCCCAGAGGCTGACTCACTCACAGGGGTGTCATCCCCATGGGTGCATGTCACCTGCAGCGGTGCTCAGTAGTAATCACCCCAGAGGCTGTCTCACTCACAGTGGTGTCATCCCCTTGGGTGCATGTCACCTGCAGCGGTGGTCAGGAAAGATCACCCCAGAGGCTGACTCACTCACAGGGGTGTCATCTCCATGGGTGCATGTCACCTGCAGCGGTACTCAGTAAGGATCACCCCAGAGGCTGACTCACTCACAGTGGTGTCATCCCCATGGGTGCATGTCACCTGAAGGGGTGCTCAGTAAGGATCACCCCAGAGGCTGACTCACCCACAAGGGTGTCATCGCCATGGGTGCATGTCACCTGCAGCGGTGCTCAGTAAGGATCACCCCAGAGGCTGTCTCACTCACAGGGGTGTCATCCCCATGGGTGCATGTAACCTGCAGCGGAGCTCAGTAAGGATCACCCCAGAGGCTGTCTCACTCACAGGGGTGTCATCCCCAAGGGTGCATGTCACCTGCAGAGGTGCTCAGTAAGAATCACTTCAGAGGCTGACTCACTCACAGGGGTGTCATCCCCACGGGTGCATGTCACCTGCAGCGGTGCTCAGTAAGGATCACCCCAGAGGCAGACTCACTGAGAGGGGTGTCATCCCCATGGGTGCATGTCACATGCAGCGGAGCTCAGTAAGGATCACCCCAGAGGCTGACTCACTCACAGGGGTGTCACCCCCATGGGTGCATGTCTCCTGCAGCGGAGCTCAGTAAGGATCACCCCAGAGGCTGACTCACTCACAGGGGTGACATTTCCATGGGTGCATGTCACCTGCAACAGTGCTCAGTAAGGATCACCCCAGAGACTGACTCACCCACAGGGGTGCCATCCCCATGGGTGCATGTCACCTGCAGCGGTGCTCAGTAAGGATCACCCCAGAGGCAGACTCACTCAGAGGGGTGTCATCCCCATGGGTGCATGTCACCTGCAGCGGTGCTCAGTAAGGATCACCCCAGAGGCTGACTCACTCACAGAGGTGTCACCCCATGGGTGCATGTCACCTGCAGCGGTGCTCAGTAAGGATCAACCCAGAGGCTGACTCATCCACAGGGGTGTCATCCCCATGGGTGCATGTCACCTGCAGCGGTGGTCAGTAATGATCACCCCAGAGGCTGACTTACCCACAGGGGTGTCATCCCCACGGGTGCATGTCACCTGCAGCAGTGCTCAGTAAGGACCACCCCAGAGGCTGACACACTCACAGGGGTGTCATCCCCATGGGTGCATGTCACCTGCAGTGGTGCTCAGTAAGGATCACCCCAGAGGCTGACTCAATCACAGGGGTGCCAACCCCATGGGTGCATGTCACCTGCAGCGGTCCTCAGTAAGGATCACCCCAGAGGCTGACTCACCCACAGGGATGTCATCCCCATGGGTACATGTCACCTGCAGCGGTGCTCAGTAAGGATCACCCCAGAGGCTGACTCACTCACAGGGGTGTCATCTCCATGGGTGCATTTCACCTGCAGCGGTGCTCACTAATTATCAACCCAGAGGCTGTCTCACTCACAGGGGTGTCATCCCCATGGGTGCATGTCACCTGCAGCGGTGCTCAGTAAGGATCATCCCAGAGGCTGTCTCACTCACAGAGGTGTCATCCCCATGGTTGCATGTCACCTGCAGTGGTGCTCAGTAAGAATCATCCCAGAGGCTGACTCACTCACAGAGGTGTCATCCCCATGAGTGCATGTCACCTGCAGCGGTGCTCAGAAAGGATCACCCCAGAGGCTGACTCATTCACAGGGGTGTCGTCCCCATGGGTGTATGTCACTTCCATTGGTGCTCAGTAAGGATCACCCCAGAGGCTGACTCACTCACAGGGGTGCCATCCCCACGGGTGCATGTCACCTGCTGCGTTGCTCAGTAAGGATCACCCCAGAGGCTGACTCACTCACAGGAGTGTCATCCCCATGGGTGCATGTCACCTGCAGCGGTGCTCAGTAAGGATCACCCCAGAGGCTGACTCACTCACAGGGGTGTCATCCCCATGGGTGCATGTCACCTGCAGCGATGCTCAGTAAGGATCACCGCAGAGGCTGACTCACCCACAGAGATGTCATCCCCATGGGTGCATGTCACCTGCAGCGGTGCTCAGTAAGGATCACCCCAGAGGCTGACTCACCCACAGGGGTGTCATCCCCATGGGTGCATGTCATCTGCAGCGGTGCTCAGTAAAGATCACCCCAGATTCTGTCTCACTCACAGGGGTGTCATCCCCAAGGGTGCATGTCACCTGCAGAGGTGCTCAGTAAGAATCACCCCAGAGGCTGTCTAACTCACAGGGGTGTCATCCCCACGGGTGCATGTCACCTGCAGCGTTGCTCAGTAAGGATCACCCCAGAGGCTGACTCACTCACAGGGGTGTCATCCCCATGGGTGCATGTCACCTGCAGTGGTGCTCAGTAAGGATCACCCCAGAGGCTGACTCACTCACAGGGGTGTCACCCCCATGGGTGCATGTCTCCTGCAGCGGAGATCAGTAAGGATCACCCCAGAGGCTGACTCACTCACAGGGGTGTCACCCCCATGGGTGCATGTCTTCTGCAGCGGAGCTCAGTAAGGATCACCCCAGAGGCTGACTCACTCACAGGGGTGTCATTCCCATGGGTGCATGTCACCTGCAACAGTGCTCAGTAAGGACCACCCCAGAGACTGACTCACTCACAGAGGTGTCACCCCATGGGTGCATGTCACCTGCAGCGGTGCTCAGTAAGGATCACCCCAGAGGCTGACTCACTCACAGAGGTGTCACCCCATGGGTGCATGTCACCTGCAGCGGTGCTCAGTAAGTATCACCCCAGAGGCTGACTCATCCACAGGGGTGTCATCCCCATGGGTGCATGTCACCTGCAGCGGTGCTCAGTAAGGATCACCCCAGAGGCTGACTCATCTACAGGGGTGTCATCCCCATGGGTGCATGTCACCTGCAGCGGTGGTCAGTAATGATCACCCCAGAGGCTGACTTACCCACAGGGGTGTAATCCCCACGGGTGCATGTCACCTGCAGCAGTGCTCAGTAAGGACCACCCCAGAGGCTGACTCACTCACAGGGGTGTCATCCCCATGGGTGCCTGTCACCTGCAGTGGTGCTCAGTAAGGATCACCCCAGAGGCTGACTCAATCACAGGGGTGCCATCCCCATGGGTGCATGTCACCTGTAGTGGTTCTCAGTAAGGATCACCCCAGAGGCTGACTCACCCACAGGGGTGTCATCCCCATGGATACATGTCACCTGCAGCGGTGCTCAGTAAGGATCACCCCAGAGGCTGACTCACTCACAGGGGTGTCATCTCCATGGGTGCATGTCACCTGCAGCGGTGCTCAGTAATTATCAACCCAGAGGCTGTCTCACTCACAGGGGTGTCATCCCCATGGGTGCATGTCACCTGCAGCGGTGCTCAGTAAGGATCATCACAGAGGCTGTCTCACTCACAGAGGTGTCATCCCCATGGGTGCATGTCACCTGCAGCGGTGCTCAGTAAGGATCATCCCAGAGGCTGACTCACTCACAGAGGTGTCATCCCCATGAGTGCATGTCACCTGCAGCGGTGCTCAGAAAGGATCACCCCAGAGGCTGACTCATTCACAGGGGTGTCGTCCCCATGGGTGTATGTCACTTCCATTGGTGCTCAGTAAGGATCACCCCAGAGGCTGACTCACTCTCAGGGGTGCCATCCCCACGGGTGCATGTCACCTGCTGCGGTGCTCAGTAAGGATCACCCCAGAGGCTGACTCACTCACAGGAGTGTCATCCCCATGGGTGCATGTCACCTGCAGCGGTGCTCAGTAAGGATCACCCCAGAGGCTGACTCACTCACAGGGGTGTCATCACCATGGGTGCATGTCACCTGCAGCGATGCTCAGTAAGGATCACCGCAGAGGCTGACTCACCCACAGAGGTGTCATCCCCATGGGTGAATGTCACCTGCAGCGGTGCTCAGTAAGGATCACCCCAGAGGCTGACTCACCCACAGGGGTGTCATCCCCATGGGTGCATGTCATCTGCAGCGGTGCTCAGTAAGGATCACCCCAGAGGCTGTCTCAATCACAGGGGTGTCATCCCCAAGGGTGCATGTCACCTGCAGAGGTGCTCAGTAAGAATCACCCCAGAGGCTGTCTCACTCACAGGGGTGTCATCCCCACGGGTGCATGTCACCTGCAGCGTTGCTCAGTAAGGATCACCCCAGAGGCTGACTCACTCACAGGGGTGTCATCCCCATGGGTGCATGTCACCTGCAGTGGTGCTCAGTAAGGATCACCCCAGAGGCTGACTCACTCACAGGGGTGTCACCCCCATGGGTGCATGTCTCCTGCAGCGGAGCTCAGTAAGGATCACCCCAGAGGCTGACTCACTCACAGGGGTGTCACCCCCATGGGTGCATGTCTTCTGCAGCGGAGCTCAGTAAGGATCACCCCAGAGGCTGACTCACTCACAGGGGTGTCATTCCCATGGGTGCATGTCACCTGCAACAGTGCTCAGTAAGGATCACCCCAGAGACTGACTCACTCACAGAGGTGTCACTCCATGGGTGCATGTCACCTGCAGCAGTGCTCAGTAAGGACCACCCCAGAGGCTAACTCACTCACAGGGGTGTCATCCCCATGGATGCATGTCACCTGCAGCGGTGCTCAGTAAGGATCACCCCAGAGGCTGACTAACTCACAGGGGTTCCATCCCCATGGGTGCATGTCACCTGCAGCGGTTCTCAGTAAGGATCACCCCAGAGGCTGACTCACCCACAGGGGTGTCATCCCCATGGGTACATGTCACCTGCAGCGGTGCTCAGTAAGGATCACCCCAGAGACTGACTCACTCACAGGGGTGTCATCCCCATGGGTGCATGTCACCTGCAGCGGTGCTCAGTAATTATCAACCCAGAGGCTGTCTCACTCACAGGGGTGTCGTCCCCATGAGTGCATGTCACCTGCAGCGGTGCTCAGAAAGGATCACCCCAGAGGCTGACTCATTCACAGGGGTGTCGTCCCCATGGGTGTATGTCACTTCCATCGGTGCTCAGTAAGGATCACCCCAGAGGCTGACTCACTCACAGGGGTTCCATCCCCACGGGTGCATGTCACCTGCTGCGGTGCTCAGTAAGGATCACCCCAGAGGTTGACTCACTCACAGGAGTGTCATCCCCATGGGTGCATGTCATCTGCAGCGGTGCTCAGAAAGGATCACCCAAGAGGCTGTCTCACCCACAGTGGTGTCATCCCCATGGGTGCATGTCACCTGCAGCGGTGCTCAGTAAGGATCACCCCAGAGGCTGACTCACTCACAGGGGTGTCATCCCCATGGGTGCATGTCACCTGCAGCGGTGCTCAGTAAGGATCACCCTAGAGGCTGACTCACCCACAGGGGTGTCATCCCCATGGGCGCATGTCACCTGCAGCGGTGCTCAGTAAGGATCACCCCAGAGGCTGACTCACCCACAGGGGTGTCATCCCCATGGGTGCATGTCACCAGCAGCAGTGCTCAGTAAGGATCTCCCCAGAGGCTGACTCACTCACAGGGGTGTCATCCCATGGGTGCATGTAACCTGCAGCAGTGCTCAGTAAGGATCACCCCAGAGACTGACTCACTCACAGGGGTGTCATCTCCATGGGTGCATGTCATCTGCAGCGGTGCTCAGTAAGGATCACCCTAGAGGCTGACTCACCCACAGGGGTGTCATCCCCATGGGCGCATGTCACCTGCAGCGGAGCTCAGTAAGGATCACCCCAGAGGCTGCCTCACCCACAGGGGTGTCATCCCCATGGATGCATGTCACCTGCAGCAGTGCTCAGTAAGGATCTCCCCAGAGGCTGACTCACTCACAGGGGTGTCATCCCATGGGTGCATGTCACCTGCAGCAGTGCTCAGTAAGGATCACCCCAGAGACTGACTCACTCACAGGGGTGTCATCCCCATGGGTGCATGTCACCTGCAGCGGTGCTCAGTAAGGATCATTCCAGAGGCTGACTCACTCACAGGGGTGTCATCCCCATGGGTGCATGTCACCGGCAGCGGTGCTTAGTTAGGATAACCCCAGAGGCTGACTCACTCACAGGGGTGTCATCTCCATGGGTGCATGTCACCTACAGCGGTGCTCAGTAAGGATCAAACCAGAGGCTGACTCACCCACAGGGGTGTCATCCCCATGGGTGCATGTCACCTGCAGCGGTGCTCAGTAAGGATCACCCCAGAGGCTGACTCACTCACAGGGGTGTCATCCCCATGGGTGCATGTCACCTGAAGCGGTGCTCAGTAAGGATCACCCCAGAGGCTGACTCACTCACAGGGGTGTCATCCCCATGGGTGCATGTCACCTGCAGCGGTGCTCAGTAAGGATCATCCCTGAGGCTGTCTCACTCACAGGGGTGTCATCTCCATGGGTGCATGTCACCTGCAGTGATGCTCAGTAAGGATCATCCCAGAGGCTGTCTCACTCACAGGGGTGTCATCCCCATAGGTGCATGTCACCTGCTGCGGTGCTCAGTAAGGATCACCCCAGAGGCTGACTCACTCACAGAGGTGTCATCCCCATGGGTGCATGTCACCTGCAGCGGTGCTCAGTGAGGATCACCCCAGAGGCTGACTCACTCACAGAGGTGTCATCCCCATGGGTGCATGTCACCTGCAGCGGTGCTCAGTAAGGATCACCCCAGAGGCTGACTCACTCACAGGGGTGTCATCCCCATGGGTGCATGTCACCTGCAGCGGTGCTCAGTAAGGATCACCCCAGAGGCTGTCTCACTCACAGGGGTGACATCCCCATGGGTACATATCACCTGCAGCGGTGCTCAGTAAGGATCACCCCAGAGGCTGACTCACTCACAGTGGTGTCATCCCCATGGGTGCATGTCACCTGCAGCGGTGCTCAGTAAGGATCACCCCAGAGGCTGACTCACTCACAGGGGTGTCATCCCCATGGGTACATATCACCTGCAGCGGTGTTCAGTAAGGATCACTCCAGAGGCTGACTCACCCACAGGGGTATCATCCCCATGGGTACATGTCCCCTGCAGCGGTGCTCAGTATGGATCACCCCAGAGGCTGACTCACTCACAGGGGTGTCATCCCCATGGGTGCATGTCACCAGCAGCGGTGTTCAGTAAGGATCACCCCAGAGGCTGACTCACTCACAGGGGTGTCATCACCATGGGTGCATGTCACCTGCAGCAGTGCTCAGTAAGCATCACCCCAGAGGCTGACTCACTCACAGGGGTGTCATCCCCATGGGTGCATGTTACCTGCAGCGATGCTCAGTAAGGATCACCCCAGATACTGTCTCACTCACAGAGGTGTCATCCCCATGGGTGCATGTCACCTGCAGCGGTGCTCAGTAAGGATCACCCCAGAGGCTGTCTCACTCACAGGGGTGTCATCCCCATGGGTGCATGTCACCTGAAGCGGTGTTCAGTAAGGATCACCCCAGAGGCTGACTCACCACATAGGTGTCATCCTCATGGGTGCATGTGTGGCACCCCAGGGGTCTGGTTTCCACAGTAACAGCTATGTTATGTCTGAGAGCAGGTGGGAGGTCTCTTGGTCAGGCATCCTATGCATGCCACACCTCCTGCCCAGTCCTGGGAGGGGAAGGACTTCCCCTATATAAACCTAGGGCTGAGGCAGGGTTAGTGAGTAGAGAAGAAGTAGAGACAGAGAAGAGAAGCAGATATAGGAAAAGAACATCAGGAGCTCTGTGGGAGTAGTGCTATAAGGAGTCAGGGGCTGGCAGCTGCAGAGCTCGCCCTGACTGGGAAGCTATCACCGGACCCGGAGTCCGAGGCTGTGGGGACTAACTCCTACCCAGCAGCAGAAACCGACCGGCAGGGGATTTCAGGTCCTCTGGCCAAGAAACCCGAAGGCACGGTCACACGCGTGGGACCAGCACCGCCGTCGTGGAGCGGACGCCACTAGAAGGCCCCGAGTCACCGGCCATACGGGTGAGCACCACACGGTACACTCAGGGACGTGGGCTACTTATACCCGCCTCTAGCAAGGTAGCCAGAAGAGTACAGTCAGTTTGGGAGGCCTACAACTCCGCCTGGCCAGGGGAGATCCCATCTACTCAAGGACTGACCAGGCCCCGATCGCTAGCCAGTACTCCGGGAGGGTCTATCTTTATCACCAGTAAAGACCCTGAACTACACCGCATCGTCTCTGAGTGATTCCTGCTACCCCCATCATCCACGTCGGCTGCCCTGAGGCCATACCCCTCCCGTTGGGGGTGATACTATCACGCTGCACAATCCTACCACCGGCCTCAGCGGTCTGTCCTGCAGCGGCAGCTCCTTCGCTGCATTCAATGGGTGGCGTAGTCGTCCAACATCTACCGCTAATACAACGCCACTTAGTCTGACTCCCTGGGCACGGACCGGGTCACCGCCACGAGACTACAACCCTCAACAGATCCGGCTCCGGGTAAGCTCCTGCATGCGCAACGCTGTGCGACACAGGCCCAGGGGTGCGTCAACTTTTGGCGTAGTCGGCAGGATCTCGTGCCCGCAACCACCGGGTACTGCGTGCCTGAAAAAGACTGTTCAAACTTACCAGTGGTGAAGATTCCCGCCATCCGTGGGGGTTTCCTGCCATCCGGCGCCATCTTCTACCTTCTTCCCGCCATCCGCGAAGTTTTCCCGCCATCCGGCGCCATCTTCTGCCTTCTTCCCGCCATCCGTGGAGTTTTCCCGCCGTTGGACGCCATCTTGAAGACGCCGCGCGGGAAGAAGAGGGGCGTGGACTCCGAAAGCGCGCGAGAACTGAAGCCCCGCCTCACGTCCGGATGTTGCGTAAGGTCCTGGAAGGAGCCCAGCAGACGCCGACGTCACAGGAGCGCGACGGAAGGTCCTCAACCCTGACGATCCACTGCGGAGCCGCGGCCTACGGAAGAGGATCATCGCAAGGTAGGCCACGGTCCACTAGGGGGGAGGAAGATGTCGGATACGGAGAAGAGCTTCACTGCCTCAACCCCCGCCAGCGCCACCGCTGCTGCAGTCATGCCTTTCACCATGCCCTATATCCCGGGAGCGGCCTGGCTACCCCAGTACTCAGGGGAGTCACATACCCTGCATGACTTTAGAGAAAAGCTGGATAGCCTCTTCCAGGTGTATCCCCTCACAGAAGAGCAAAAAGTGAGCATCCTGGTGGCCCAATTAACCGGGGCAGCCCAAAGGGAGGTAAAGTCCTGGCCACCTGGGGGGAGGACTGTTGCAGGGATACTAACCCGGCTGAGGGACACCTTTGATACCCGCACCTCAGCCGAGATCAAGCTTAGATTCTACGGGTGCAAGCAGCGAGCACACGAGAGTATAAGGGACTATCCCCTGAACCTACAAGAGGCCCTGAGAGCCATTAAGCAGACCGACCCTGACGGCGTGGGAGACGAGGACAGGCTGTTGACTGAACAATTTATAGAGGGTTTATATTGCAATGCCCACCGAACCCAGTTGCGGGCAATGGCCTTACAGGACCCTCATCTGGGATTTGCACAGTTCAAGGACAGAGCCATCCGGGTGCTCCGAGAACCGGCACCAGGTGGCGTTGTGACCCACAGACGCCCCACTACCACTTACCACCAGGAGGCGGCACCCTTGTCGGCAGGGCCTGTGGGAGCTGATGCGCAGGCTTTGAACAATGACCCGGCTCCAGACCTGCACCATCAGGTCCAAGAGCTAGCTAAAAGCATTGCCGCGCTAACCCGAACTGTGCAGTCTTTACAGGTTTCCACTCCAGGGAAGATCCAGCTGGCATCCGGACCGGAGGACATCCCGTAGCGTCGACCAAGGAGGACCCCACCGGCCAGAGGAAGACCCAGTGACCGATACAACGAGGACGGACAACCCATCTGCCGCCGCTGCAATCAACCCGGACATATGGCAAGGTACTGTCCTTTAAACTGGCACAACCTGGGGTAGAGGGCCAAACCCCAGGAAAAAGATCATCAGGCCCATCGAACTGGCGCGACAAATATGTGGGAGGACGTCCAGTCTTGCCTGTGGTACTGGATGGCATCCCTATGAGTGCCCTACTGGACACCGGGTCACAGGTTACCACTATCCCGTACGTGCTCTTCAAGCAGTACTGGAATGACTCGGATATCACCCGCTACCCTGACGACGATTTGAGTATCATCGCCAGCAATGGTCAGCCCGTGCCACAGATTGGATTTAAAGAGGTGACCATTAAAATCGGTAGAGTTGAACTGGCGGCACAGGGACTGATCATTGTAGACATTGACAAGCACGAGAGTCACCCAAAGATAACTCTAGGAACTAATGTAATTGAAAATTGTCTTGCAGAGGTGATTTTCCTTTTACAGCAGGTTGCCAAGAACGCCAGCTCCGGCCAGCAGCGAGTGCTCCAGAAAGAGATCCGGGCACTGATGCGACGGCAACAGATAGAACTCTCCGGTGGTGAGATTGGTAGCGTAAGAATGTGTGACACTTTCCCTATTGCCATGCCCCCAAAAAGTGAAATGATGATTTGGTGCCGGGCAGCTATTGGTCTGAGAGGTAGAGATTACCAGGCAATGGTAGAACCAGTTTACTCAGACAGTAGGCCCACCATTTTGACAGCACGGGGGGTGGTCAATGTACGCCATGGGAGGGTGCCCGTTCGCATAATAAATATCGGGAAGAGGGAAGTGTACCTGCCCCGGTATGCCACGCTAGCCAAATTGTATACCATCAATCAAAATTCCATACAGTCCGTAGAACCCTTGCCTCCATCTTCCCCGGAGGAAGGTAACGGCTCTAAGGAAACAATGGAGGACTGGTGTCAGCAACTACATTTGGGTACTGACTCCACTCCCTCACACCAGAGACAGGGAGTCTATCGGGTGGTTCAAGAGTACGAGAGAGTGTTTAGTAAACACCCGTTAGACTTCGGGCGAGTCAAGGGGGTAGAACACCGCATCCCCACGGGAGACCATCTTCCCATAAAAGAGAGGTATCGACCCGTACCCCCTGCACACTACCAACACGCCAAGGGGATGCTTAGGGACATGAAGGAGGCTGGGGTGATCAGGGATAGCTGTAGCCCCTGGGCAGCTCCACTAGTCTTAGTCAAAAAGAAAGACAACACCATGAGGATGTGTGTAGATTACCGGAAAATCAACCGTATCACACACAAGGATGCGTACCACTTACCAAGGATAGAGGAGTCTTTGGCTGCTTTAAGATCTGCTAACTTCTTCTCTACCTTGGATCTCACTAGTGGGTACTGGCAGGTTCCTGTAGCAGAGGCGGACCGGGAGAAGACCGCATTCACCACCCCGATGGGACTTAGCGAGTTTACCTGCATGCCGTTCGGACTCTGTAACGCACCAGGAACCTTTCAACGATTAATGGAGTGCTGTCTGGGCCACAAAAACTTCGAGACGGTCCTGTTGTACCTGGACGATGTCATCGTATATTCCAAGACTTATGAGGACCACCTGAAACACCTGGCGGAAGTGTTCGAAGCTCTGGCAAACTACGGCTTAAAGGTAAAACCCTCCAAGTGTCACCTCCTAAAACCAAAGGTGCAGTACCTGGGACACGTGGTGAGCGCTGACGGAGTGGCTCCCGACCCTGATAAGATCACCGCAATTAAGGAATGGCCAAGTCCCTCCAGTGTAAAGGAAGTGCGGCAGTTCCTCGGGTTGGTAGGCTATTAAAGCAGATTCATCCCCGGTTTCACCAAAAAGGCAGCTCCTATGCAGGACCTCCTGATAGGCCAGTCCCGGAAGGCCAAGAACCAGAAGCCGCCCTTCAAATGGGAGAAGTTAGAAGAAGAGTCCTTCCGCCAGCTGAAGATGGCCCTCACGGGGGATGAAATCCTGGCGTACCCTGATTACAGCCAGCCCTTTATACTCTACACCGACGCAAGTAACATCGGGCTAGGAGCCGTACTGTCCCAGATCCAGCAGGGGAAAGAACGAGTAATCGCTTACGCCAGTCGAAAACTGCGACCCACCGAAAGAAACCCTGAGAATTACAGCTCATTTAAGCTAGAGTTCCTGGCAGTGGTGTGGGCAGTCACCGAACGCTTTAAGCACTACCTCGCTTCTTCCCGGTTCACCGTGTACACGGATAACAACCCGTTGACACACCTGGACACGGCAAGACTCGGTGCCCTAGAGCAGAGATGGATGGCCCGTCTGTCCAACTACGAGTTCACAATCAAATACCGGGCAGGACGCTCCAATACCAACGCGGACGCCCTGTCCAGGATGCCAAACCTACCGGACGTAGGAGAAGATCCAGAGGGACTGGAAGAAGTCGAACTCCCCGCGTTCCACCGTCATGGGACTATCCAGTATTCCCATCGGGTAAGGAGTAAGCAAGCCGCTACGTTTAACCCCTTGCCTCACTACAACTGGGAGGAAACGCAAGACAGTGACCCTGCCGTCCGACTGGTGAAGGAGATGCTGACTCGGCCAGAGGCTCGCCTTGACCCAGACGCTCCGGAGGAAGCCAAACAACTGTGGGCTGAGAAGAGTCGACTGTTCCTTTACAAGGGGAAGTTGTGCCGCAGAATGGTTAACTCCCGGACGCATGAACTAATCTGGCAAGTAGTGGTGCCACGAAGAGACGCAGCCATGGTGATGGAGGCATACCACGACGGGGCTGGGCACTTCGGATGGAAGAAGCTGGAGTTCCTGCTGCGCGGGCGGTTCCACTGGGTAGGCATGAGGGGAACCATCGAGAGGTGGTGCAGAGACTGTGGCCCGTGCAACCTAAGAAGGAAGGACCGTGCCAGCCAGAAGACCCCCCTTCAGTCCATCGTCACCAAGCAGCCGTTGGAACTGGTAGCCTTGGATCATGTAAAACTGACCCCAAGCAGAAGTGGTTACGTCTACGCGTTAACCATTGTGGATCATTACTCCCGGTTCTTGGTTGTCGTCCCCGTTAAGGACTTAACAGCTCAAACAGCAGCTAGAGCCTTCCAGCAGCACTTCTGCCGTCCACACGGGTACCCGGACCAAGTGCTGACGGACCAGGGACCTGCCTTTGAAGCGGAGGTCTTCCAGGAATTCTGCAATCTGTATGGCTGCCGGAAGATAAGGACGACAACCTATCATCCGCAAACTAATGGACTTTGTGAGAAAATGAACCAGGTGGTAATGGATCTTCTGAAAACGTTGCCCCTGGAAGAACGCAGTCTGTGGCCTGAGAAGCTGCCCGACCTGGTGGACCTATACAACTACATCCCTGTAGGTTCCACCAACTGTACCCCGGCTTACCTAATGAGGGCAACGCCTGGTAAGCTACCTGTTGACCTGGAGATGGGAGTCCTGACACCTGAGGACACTTCACCGGAAGCAGACTGGGACACAGAGAGGCAGCAGCAGTACCGGAAAGTACAGGAGAGCGTGGAGCGAAGTCTCTGTCTCGCTAGGGAAAGACAAGAGAAAACTTACAACCAGTATGCTCCCGCTGTTCCCCTGGTACCCGGAGAGCAGGTCTTGAAGAGGAAGAGACGGCTCCACAAGTTGGACGACCAGTGGGAGAAGGACCCGTACACCGTACTGCCCTCAAGCCACGACAACCCGAAGGTTTGTACCATCAGTAAAGACGGAGGGGAAACCACAGCCATTGTATCCCGGGATCACCTGAAGAAGTGTCCCGAACAGCTACGGAACCCAGAAGGAGAGCAAGAAGACCCTCGACCCGTAGAGGAAAGGGAAGATATGGTTAGTACTGTGCTCGGAGACTTCCCTCGGTCCTGGACTCAAGTCAATGGTGCAGTTGTGGTACCCGTCCTCACGTTCCTCCAACCAGCATCCCAAGTGCCTACGGAGCAACAGGTAGAGCTGGAAGAGCAGCCGGTCCAGGAGGCAGCAGACTCCACACAAGCAGAACAGGAGGATCAACCCTCTGCTCATAGTGAGCCTGCCGTACCCCTAGTGAGCCAAAGAGCCCGTAAACAGCTGCCCAGTTTACCCTTGACAGCTCCTACACCCTGTAGTTCAGGGCCAGACAGTCAGCTCCGTAGGTCCACTAGGGCCACTAGAGGCCAGTTACCCGCACGTTGGAGGATTTGAAGTGTTTAAATTGTTTTATTTGTGGTCACCTGTCTGTTACTTGTAAATAATTATGTGTTTCTAGTTATTTTTAGGAGTCCTTGGTGGATTTACCGGGAATCCTTGTACAATTGGTTGGAGCGTAACCTAGGAATGGACTAAAGACTGTTAAGGACTCGGGGCAGGACAGGCCCCTACCTGGTTACGTCTCCCTGTTTTGGTGAAATGGACACCTTGCTTTCCTTCAAAACTGTACCCGGTTGCGGACACGCCGTAACCATCTTTATGTGTTTTTCTTATTGTATTATTATTGTTTATACCTTGTTATGTTTTTCTAAAAATATGTTTAGTCCCGGAGTACTAAATTTCACTAGGGGGGAATGTGGCACCCCAGGGGTCTGGTTTCCACAGTAACAGCTATGTTATGTCTGAGAGCAGGTGGGAGGTCTCTTGGTCAGGGATCCTATGCATGCCACACCTCCTGCCCAGTCCTGGGAGGGGAAGGACTTCCCCTATATAAACCTAGGGCTGAGGCAGGGTTAGTGAGTAGAGAAGAAGTAGAGACAGAGAAGAGAAGCAGATATAGGAAAAGAACATCAGGAGCTCTGTGGGAGCAGTGCTATAAGGAGTCAGGGGCTGGCAGCTGCAGAGCTCGCCCTGACTGGGAAGCTATCACCGGACCCGGAGTCCGAGGCTGTGGGGACTAACTCCTACCCAGCAGCAGAAACCGACCGGCAGGGGATTTCAGGTCCTCTGGCCAAGAAACCCGAAGGCACGGTCACACGCGTGGGACCAGCACCGCCGTCGTGGAGCGGACGCCACTAGAAGGCCCCGAGTCACCGGCCATACGGGTGAGCACCACACGGTACACTCAGGGACGTGGGCTACTTATACCCGCCTCTAGCAAGGTAGCCAGAAGAGTACAGTCAGTTTGGGAGGCCTACAACTCCGCCTGGCCAGGGGAGATCCCATCTACTCAAGGACTGACCAGGCCCCGATCGCTAGCCAGTACTCCGGGAGGGTCTATCTTTATCACCAGTAAAGACCCTGAACTACACCGCATCGTCTCTGAGTGATTCCTGCTACCCCCATCATCCACGTCGGCTGCCCTGAGGCCATACCCCTCCCGTTGGGGGTGATACTATCACGCTGCACAATCCTACCACCGGCCTCAGCGGTCTGTCCTGCAGCGGCAGCTCCTTCGCTGCATTCAACGGGTGGCGTAGTCGTCCAACATCTACCGCTAATACAACGCCACTTAGTCTGACTCCCTGGGCACGGACCGGGTCACCGCCACGAGACTACAACCCTCAACAGATCCGGCTCCGGGTAAGCACCTGCATGCGCAACGCTGTGCGACACATGCCCAGGGGTGCGTCACATGTCACCTGCAGCGGTGCTCAGTAAGGATCACCCCAGAGGCTGTCTCACTCACAGAGGTGTCATCCCCATGGGTTCATGTCACCTGCAGCGGTGCTCAGTAAGGATCAACCCAAAGGCTGACTCACTCACAGGGGTGTCATCCCCATGGGTGCATGTCACCTGCAGCGGTGGTCAGTTAGGATCACCTCAGAGGCTGTCTCACTCACAGGGGTGTCATCTCCATGGGTGCATGTCACCTGCAGCGGTGCTCAGTAAGGATCACCGCAGAGGCTGACTCACTCACAGGGGTGTCATCCCCATGGGTGCATGTCACCTGCAGCGGCGGTGGTCAGTAAGGATCACCCCATAGGCTGACTCACTCACAGGGGTGTCATCCCTGTGGGTGCATGTCACCTACAGCGGTGCTCAGTAAGGATCACCCCAGAGGCTGACTCACTCACAGGGGTGTCATCCCCATGGGTGCATGTCACCTGCAGCGGTGCTCAGTTAGGATCACCCCAGAGACTGACTCACCCAGAGAGGTGTCATCCCCATGGGTGCATGTCACCTGCAGCGGTGCTCAGTAAGGATCACCCCAGAGGCTGATTCACTTACAGGGGTATCATCCCCATGGGTGCATGTCACCTGCAGCGGTGCTCAGTAAGGATCACCCCGAGGCTGACTCACTCACAGGGGTGTCATCTCCACGGGTGCATGTCACCTGCAGCGGTGCTCAGTAAGAATCACCGCAGAGCCTGACTCACTCACAGGGGTGTCATCCCCATGGGTGCATGTCACCTGCAGCGGTGCTCAGTAAGTATCACCCCAGAGGCTGACTCACCCACAGGGGTATCATCCCCATGGGTGCATGTCACCTGCAGCGGTGCTCAGTAAGGATCACCCCAGAGGCTGACTCATTCACAGAGGTGTCATCCCCATGGGTGCATGTCACCTGCAGCGGTGCTCAGTAAGGATCACCCCAGAGGCTGACTCACTCACAGGGGTGTCATCTCCATGAGTGCATGTCACCTACAGTGGTGCTCAGTAAGGATCACCCCAGAGGCTGACTCACTCACAGTGGTGTCATCCCCATGGGTGCATGTCACCTGCAGCGGAGCTCAGTAAGGATCACCCCAGAGGCTGACTCACTCACAGGGGTGTCATCCCCATGGGTGCATGTCACCTGCAGCGGTGCTCAGTAAGGATCACCCCAGAGGCTGACTCACCCACAGGGGTATCATCCCCATGGGTGCATGTCACCTGCAGCGGTGCTCAGTAAGGATCACCCCAGAGATTGACTCACTTACAGGGGTGTCATCCCCATGGGTACATATCACCTGCAGCGGTGCTCAGTAAGGATCACCCCAGAGGCTGACTCACTCACAGTGGTGTCATCCCCATGGGTGCATGTCACCTTCATCGGTGCTCAGTAAGGATCACCCCAGAGGCTGACTCACTCACAGGGGTGTCATCCCCATGGGTGCATGTCACCTGCAGCGTTGCTCAGTAAGGATCACCCCAGAGGCTGTCTCACTCACAGGGGTGTCATCCCCATGGGTGCATGTCACCTGCAGCGGTTCTCAGTAAGGATCACGCCAGAGGCTGACTCACTCTCAGGGGTGTCATCCCTATGGGTGTATGTCACCTGCAGCGGTGCTCAGTAAGGATCACCCCAGAGGCTGACTCACTCACAGGGGTGTCATCCCCATGGGTGCATGTTACCTACAGTGGTGCTCAGTAAGGATCACCCCAGAGGCTGACTCACTCACAGGGGTGTCATCCCCATGGGTGCATGTCACCTGCAGTGGTGCTCAGTAAGGATTACCCCAGAGGCTGACTCACTCACAGGGGTGTCACCCCCATGGGTGCATGTCTCCTGCAACGGAGCTCAGTAAGGATCACCCCAGAGGCTGACTCACTCACAGGGGTGTCACCCCCATGGGTGCATGTCTTCTGCAGCGGAGCTCAGTAAGGATCACCCCAGAGGCTGACTCACTCACAGGGGTGTGATTCCCATGGGTGCATGTCACCTGCAACAGTGCTCAGTAAGGATCACCCCAGAGACTGACTCACTCACAGAGGTGTCACCCCATGGGTGCATGTCACCTGCAGCGGTGCTCAGAAAGGATCACCCCAGAGACTGACTCACTCACAGAGGTGTCACCCCATGGGTGCATGTCACCTGCAGCGGTGCTCAGTAAGGATCACCCCAGAGGCTGACTCATCCACAGGGGTGTCATCCCCATGGGTGCATGTCACCTGCAGCGGTGGTCAGTAATGATCACCTCAGAGGCTGACTTACCCACAGGGGTGTCATCCCCACGGGTGCATGTCACCTGCAGCAGTGCTCAGTAAGGACCACCCCATAGGCTGACTCACTCACAGGGGTGTCATCCTCATGGGTGCATGTCACCTGCAGTGGTGCTCAGTAAGGATCACCCCAGAGGCTGACTCAATCACAGGGGTGACATCCCCATGGGTGCATGTCACCTGCAGCGGTTCTCAGTAAGGATCACCCCAGAGGCTGACTCACCCACAGGGGTGTCATCCCCATGGGTATATGTCACCTGCAGCGGTGCTCAGTAAGGATCACCCCAGAGGCTGACTCACTCACAGGGGTGTCATCTCCATGGGTGCATGTCACCTGCAGCGGTGCTCAGTAATTATCAACCCAGAGGCTGTCTCACTCACAGGGGTGTCATCCCCATGGGTGCATGTCACTTGCAGCGGTGCTCAGTAAGGATCATCCCAGAGGCTGTCTCACTCACAGAGGTGTCATCCCCATGGGTGCATGTCACCTGCAGCGGTGCTCAGTAAGGATCATCCCAGATTCTGACTCACTCACAGAGGTGTCATCCCCATGAGTGCATGTCACCTGCAGCGGTGCTCAGAAAGGATCACCCCAGAGGCTGACTCATTCACAGGGGTGTCGTCCCCATGGGTGTATGTCACTTCCATTGGTGCTCAGTAAGGATCACCCCAGAGGCTGACTCACTCACAGGGGTGCCATCCCCACGGGTGCATGTCACCTGCTGCGGTGCTCAGTAAGGATCACCCCAGAGGCTGACTCACTCACAGGGGTGTCATCCCCATGGGTGCATGTCACCTGCAGCGATGCTCAGTAAGGATCACCCGAGAGGCTGACTCACCCACAGGGGTGTCATCCCCATGGGTGCATGTCATCTGCAGCGGTGCTCACTAAGGATCACCCCAGAGGCTGTCTCACTCACAGGGGTGTCATCCCCAAGGGTGCATGTCACCTGCAGAGGTGCTCAGTAAGAATCACCCCAGAGGCTGTCTCACTCACAGGGGTGTCATCCCCATGGGTGCATGTCACCTGCAGCGTTGCTCAGTAAGGATCACCCCAGAGGCTGACTCACTCACAGGGGTGTCATCCCCATGGGTGCATGTCACCTGCAGTGGTGCTCAGTAAGGATCACCCCAGAGGCTGACTCACTCACAGGGGTGTCACCCCCATGGGTGCATGTCTCCTGCAGCGGAGCTCAGTAAGGATCACCCCAGAGGCTGACTCACTCACAGGGGTGTCACCCCCATAGGTGCATGTCTTCTGCAGCGGAGCTCAGTAAGGATCACCCCAGAGGCTGACTCACTCACAGGGGTGTCATTCCCATGGGTGCATGTCACCTGCAACAGTGCTCAGTAAGGATCACCCCAGAGGCTGACTCACTCACAGAGGTGTCACCCCATGGGTGCATGTCACCTGCAGCGGTGCTCAGGAAGGAACACCCCAGAGGCTGATTCATCCACAGGGGTGTCATCCCCATGGGTGCATGTCACCTGCAGCGGTGCTCAGTAAGGATCACCCCAGAGGCTGACTTACCCACAGGGGTGTCATCCCCACCGGTGCAAGTCACCTGCAGCAGTGCTCAGTAAGGACCACCCCAGAGGCTAACTCACTCACAGGGGTGTCATCCCCATGGATGCATGTCACCTGCAGCGGTGCTCAGTAAGGATCACCGCAGAGGCTGACTCACTCACAGGGGTTCCATCCCCATGGGTGCATGTCACCTGCAGCGGTTCTCAGTAAGGATCACCCTAGAGGCTGACTCACCCACAGGGGTGTCATACCCATGGGTGCATGTCACCTGCAGCGGTGCTCAGTAAGGATCACCCCAGAGACTGACTCACTCACAGGGGTGTAATCCCCATGGGTGCATGTCACCTGCAGCGGTGCTCAGTAATTATCAACCCAGAGGCTGACTCACCCACAGGGGTGTCATCTCCATGGGTGCATGTCACCTGCAGCGGTGCTCAGTAAGGATCATCCCAGAGGCTGTCTCACTCACAGGGGTGTCGTCCCCATGAGTGCATGTCACCTGCAGCGGTGCTCAGAAAGGATCACCCCAGAGGCTGACTCATTCACAGGGGTGTCGTCCCCATGGGTGTATGTCACTTCCATCGGTGCTCAGTAAGGATCACCCCAGAGGCTGACTCACTCACAGGGGTTCCATCCCCACGGGTGCATGTCACCTGCTGCGGTGCTCAGTAACGATCACCCCAGAGGTTGACTCACTCACAGGAGTGTCATCCCCATGGGTGCATGTCATCTGCAGCGGTGCTCAGAAAGGATCACCCAAGAGGCTGTCTCACCCACAGTGGTGTCATCCCCATGGGTGCACGTCACCTGCAGCGGTGCTCAGTAAGGATCACCCCAGAGGCTGACTCACTCACAGGGGTGTCATCCCCATGGGTGCATGTCACCAGCAGCAGTGCTCAGTAAGGATCTCCCCAGAGGCTGACTCACTCACAGGGGTGTCATCCAATGGGTGCATGTAACCTGCAGCAGTGCTCAGTAAGGATCACCCCAGAGACTGACTCACTCACAGGGGTGTCATCTCCATGGGTGCATGTCATCTGCAGCGGTGCTCAGTAAGGATCACCCTAGAGGCTGACTCACCCACAGGGGTGTCATCCCCATGGGTGCATGTCACCTGCAGCGGAGCGCAGTAAGGATCACCCCAGAGGCTGCCTCACCCACAGGGGTGTCATCCCCATGGATGCATGTCACCTGCAGCAGTGCTCAGTAAGGATCTCCCCAGAGGCTGACTCACTCACAGGGGTGTCATCCCATGGGTGCATGTCACCTGCAGCAGTGCTCAGTAAGGATCACCCCAGAGACTGACTCACTCACAGGGGTGTCATCCCCATGGGTGCATGTCACCTGCAGCGGTGCTCAGTAAGGATCATTCCAGAGGCTGACTCACTCACAGGGGTGTCATCCCCATTGGTGCATGTCACCGGCAGCGGTGCTCAGTTAGGATCACCCCAGAGGCTGACTCACTCACAGGGGTGTCATCTCCATGGGTGCATGTCACCTACAGCGGTGCTCAGTAAGGATCACCCCAGAGGCTGACTCACTCACAGGGGTGTCATCTCCATGGGTGTATGTCACCTGCAGCGGTGCTCAGTAAGGATCACCGCAGAGGCTGACTCACTCACAGGGGTGTCATCCCCATGGGTGCATGTCCCCTGCAGCGGTGCTCAGTATGGATCACCCCAGAGGCTGACTCACTCACAGGGGTGTCATCCCCATGGGTGCATGTCACCAGCAGCGGTGTTCAGTAAGGATCACCCCAGAGGCTGACTCACTCACAGGGGTGTCATCACCATGGGTGCATGTCACCTGCAGCAGTGCTCAGTAAGCATCAACCCAGAGGCTGACTCACTCACAGGGGTGTCATCCGCATGGGTGCATGTCACCTGCAGCGATGCTCAGTAAGGATCACCCCAGATGCTGTCTCACTCACAGAGGTGTCATCCCCATGGGTGCATGTCACCTGAAGCGGTGTTCAGTAAGGATCACCCCAGAGGCTGACTCACCACATAGGTGTCATCCTCATGGGTGCATGTCACCTGCAGCGGTGCTCAGTAAGGATCACCCCAGAGGCTGTCTCACTCACAGAGGTGTCATCCCCATGGGTTCATGTCACCTGCAGCGGTGCTCAGTAAGGATCACCCCAAAGGCTGACTCACTCACAGGGGTGTCATCCCCATGGGTGCATGTCACCTGCAGCGGTGGTCAGTTAGGATCACCCCAGAGACTGACTCACCCACAGAGGTGTCATCCCCATGGGTGCATGTCACCTGCAGCGGCGGTGGTCAGTAAGGATAACCCCAGAGGCTGACTCACTCACAGGGGTGTCATCCCTATGGGTGCATGTCACCTACAGCGGTGCTCAGTAAGGATCACCCCAGAGGCTGACTCACTCACAGGGGTGTCATCCCCATGGGTGCATGTCACCTGCAGCGGTATTCAGTAAGGATCACCCCAGAGGCTGACTCACTCACAGTGGTGTCATCACCATGGGTGCATGTCACCTGCAGCAGTGCTCAGTAAGCATCACCCCAGAGGCTGACTCAGTCACAGGGGTGTCATCCCCATGGGTGCATGTCACCTGCAGCGGTGCTCAGTAAGGATCACCCCATAGGCTGACTCACCCACATAGGTGTCATCCCCATGGGTGCATGTCACCTGCAGCGCTGCTCAGTAAGGGTCACCCCAGAGGCTGACTCATTCACAGAGGTGTCATCCCCATGGGTGCATGTCACCTGCAGCGGTGCTCAGTAAGGATCACCCCAGAGGCTGACTCACTCACAGGGGTGTCATCTCCATGGGTGCATGTCATCTACAGCGGTGCTCAGTAAGGATCACCCCAGAGGCTGACTCACTCACAGTGGTGTCATCCACATGGGTGCATGTCACCTGCAGCGGAGCACAGTAAGGATCACCCCAGAGGCTGACTCACTCACAGGGGTGTCATCCCCATGGGTGCATGTCACCTGCAGCGGAGCTCAGTAAGGATCACCCCAGAGGCTGATTCACTCACAGGGGTGTCATCCCCATGGGTGCATGTCACCTGCAGCGGTGCTCAGTTAGGATCACCCTAGAGGCTGACTCACTCAAAGGGGTGTCATCCTCATGGGTGCATGTCACCTGCAGCGGTGCTCAGTAAGGATCACCCTAGAGGCTGACTCACTCACAGGGATGTCATCTCCATGGGTGCATGTCACCTGCAGCGGTGCTCAGTAAGGATCACCCCAGAGGCTGTCTCACTCACAGGGTTGTCACCCCCATGGGTCATGTCACCTGCAGCGGTGCTCAGTAAGGATCAACCCAGAGGCTGACTCACTCACAGGGGTGTCATCCCCATGGGTGCTTGTCTCCTGCAGCGGTGCTCAGTAAGGATCACCCCAGAGGCTGACTCACTCACAGGGGTGTCATCCCCATGGGTCATGTCACCTGCAGCGGTGCTCAGTAAGGATCACCCCAGAGGCTGACTCACTCACAGGGGTGTCATCCCCATTGGTGCTTGTCTCCTGCAGCGGTGCTCAGTAAGGATCACCCCAGAGGCTGACTCACCCACAGAGGTGTCATCCCCATGGGTGCATGTCACTTGCAGCTGAGCTCAGTAAGGATCACCCCAGAGGCTGTCTCACTCACAGGGGTGTCATCCCCATGGGTGCATGTCACCTGCAGAGGCCGTGCTCAGTAAGGATCACACCAGAGGCTGACTCACTCACAGGGGTGTCATCCTCTTGGGTGCATGTCACCTGCAGCGGTGCTCAGTAAGGATCACCCAGAGGCTGTCTCACTCACAGGGGTGTCATCCCCATGGGTGCATGTCACCTGCAGCTGTGCTCAGTAAGGATCATCCCAGAGGCTGACTCACCCACAGGGGTGTCATCCCCATGGGTGCATGTCACCTGCAGCCGTGCACAGTAAGGATCACCCCAGAGGCACTTTCACTCACATAGGTGTCATCCCCATGGGTGCATGTCACCTGCAGCGGTGCTCAGTAAGGATCACCCCAGAGGCAGTCTCACTCACATAGGTATCATCCCCATGGGTGCATGTCACCTGCAGCGGTGCTCAGTAAGGATCACCCCAGAGGCTGACTCATTCACAGAGGTGTCATCCCCATGGGTGCATGTCACCTGCAGCGGTGCTCAGTAAGGATCACCCCAGAGGCTGACTCACTCACAGGGGTGTCATCTCCATGGGTGCATGTCACCTACAGCGGTGCTCAGTAAGGATCACTCCAGAGGCTGACTCACTCACAGTGGTGTCATCCCCATGGGTGCATGTCACCTGCAGCGGAGCTCAGTAAGGATCACCCCAGAGGCTGACTCACTCACAGGGGTGTCATCCCCATGGGTGCATGTCACCTGCAGCGGTGCTCAGTTAGGATCACCCTAGAGGCTGACTCACTCACAGGGGTGTCATCCTCATGGGTGCATGTCACCTGCAGCGGTGCTCAGTAAGGATCACCCTAGAGGCTGACTCACTCACAGGGATGTCATCTCCATGGGTGCATGTCACCTGCAGCGGTGCTCAGTAAGGATCACCCCAGAGGCTGTCTCACTCACAGGGGTGTCACCCCCATGGGTCATGTCACCTGCAGCGGTGCTCAGTAAGGATCACCCCAGAGGCTGACTCACTCACAGGGGTGTCATCCCCTTGGGTGCATGTCACCTGCAGCGGTGCTCAGTAAGGATCATCCCAGAGGCTGACTCACCCACAGGGGTGTCATCCCCATGGGTGCATGTCACCTGCAGCCGTGCACAGTAAGGATCACCCCAGAGGCAGTTTCACTCACATAGGTGTCATCCCCATGGGTGCATGTCACCTGCAGTGGTGCTCAGTAAGGATCACCCCAGAGGCAGTCTCACTCACATGGGTGTCATCCCCATGGGTGCATGTCACCTGCAGCGGTGCTCATTAAGGATCACCTCAGAGGCTGACTCACCCACAGAGGTGTCATCCCCATTAGTGCATGTCAACTGCAGCGCTGCTCAGTAAGGATCACCCCAGTAGCTGACTCACTCACAGGGGTGTCATCTCCATGGGTGCATGTCACCTGCAGCGGTGCTCAGTAAGGATCACCACAGAGGCTGACTCACTCACAGAGGTGTCATCCCCATGGGCACATGTCACCTGCAGTGGTGCGCAGTAAGGATCACCCCAGGGGCTGTCTCACTCACAGGGGTGTCATCCCCATGGGTGCATGTCACCTGCAGCGGAGCTCAGTGAGAATCATCCCAGAGGCTGTCTCACTCACAGGGGTGTAATCCCCATGGGTGCATGTAACCTGTAGCGGAGCTCAGTAAGGATCACCCCAGAGGCTGACTCACTCACAGAGGTGTCATCCTCATGGGTGCATGTCACCTGCAGCAGTGCTCAGTAAGGATCACCCCAGAGGCTGACTCTCTCACAGGGGTGTCATCCTCATGGGTGCATGTCACCTGCAGCGATGCTCAGTAAGAATCACCCCAGAGGCTGACTCACCCACAGGGATGTCATCCCCATGGATGCTTGTCACCTGCAGCGGTGCTCAGTAAGATTCACCCCAGAGGCTGACTCACTCACAGGCGTGTCATCTCCATGGGTGGTTGTCACCTGCAGCGGTGCTCAGTAAGGATCTCCCCAGAGGCTGACTCACCCACAGGGGTGTCATCCCCATGGGTGCATGTCACCTGCAGCGGTGCTCAGTAAGGATCACCTCAGAGGCTGACTCACCCACAGGGGTGTCATCCCCATGGGTGCATGTCACCTGCAGCGGTGCTCAGTAAGTATCATCCCAGAGGCTGACTCACTCACAGAGGTGTCATCCTCATGGGTGCATGTCACCTGCAGCAGTGCTCAGTAAGGATCACCCCAGAGGCTGACTCACTCACAGGGGTGTCATCCCCATGGGTGCATGTCACCTGCAGCAGTGCTCAGTAAGGATAACCCCAGAGGCTGACTCAACCACAGGGGTGTCATCCCCATGGGTCCTTCCTTATCACCTGCAGCGGTGCTCAGTAAGATTCAGCCCAGAGGCTGACTCACTCACAGGGGTGTCATCTCCATGGGTGGTTGTCACCTGCAGCGGTGTTCAGTAAGGATTACCCCAGAGGCTGACTCACTCACAGGGGTGTCATCCCCATGGGTGCATGTCACCTGCAGTGGTGCTCAGTAAGGATCACCCCAGAGGCTGACTCACTCACAGGGGTGTCATCCCCATGGGTGCTTGTCACCTGCAGCGGTGCTCAGTAAGATTCACCCCAGAGGCTGACTCACCCACAGGGGTGTCATCTCCATGGGTGGTTGTCACCTGCAGCGGTGTTCAGTAAGGATCACCCCAGAGGCTGACTCACTCACAGGGGTGTCATCCCCATGGGTGTATGTCACCTGCAGCGGTGCTCAGTAAGGAGCACCCCAGAGGCTGACTCACTCACAGGGGTGTCATTCCCATGGGCGCATGTCACCTGCAGCAGTGCTCAGTAAGGATCACCCCAGAGGCTGTCTCACTCACAGGGGTGTCGTTCCCACGGGTGCATGTCACCTGCAGCGGTTCTCAGTAAGGATCACCCCAGAGGCTGACTCACTCACAGAGGTGTCATCCCCATGGGTGCATGTCACCTGCAGCGGTGCTCAGTAAGGATCACCCCAGAGGCAGACTCACCCAAAGGGGTGTCATCCCCATGGGTGCATGTCACCTGCAGCGGTGCTCAGTAAGGATCACCCCAGAGGCTGACTCACTCACAGGGGTGTCATCCCCATGGGTGCATGGCACCTGCAGCAGTGCTCAGTAAGGATCACCCCAGAGGCTGACTGACTCACAGGGGTGTCATCCCCATGGGTGCATGTCACCTGCAGCGGTGCTCAGTAAGGATCACTCCAGAGGCTGACTCACTCACAGGGGTGTAATCCCCATGGGTGCTTGTCACCTGCAGCGGTGCTCAGTAAGGATCACCCCAGAGGCTGACTCACTCACAGGGGTGTCATCCCCATGGGTGCTTGTCACCTGCAGCGGTGCTCAGTAAGGATCACCCCAGAGGCTGACTGACTCACAGGGGTGTCATCCCCATGGGTGCATGTCACCTGCAGCGGTGCTCAGTAAGGATCACTCCAGAGGCTGACTCACTCACAGGGGTGTCATCCCCATGGGTGTTTGTCACCTGCAGCGGTGCTCAGTAAGGATCACCCCAGAGGCTGACTGACTCACAGGGGTGTCATCCCCATGGGTGCATGTCAGCTGCAGCGGTGCTCAGTAAGGATCACCCCAGAGGCTGTCTCACTCACAGGGGTGTCATCCCCATGGGTGCATGTCACCTGCAGCGGTGCTCAGTTAGGATCACCCCAGAGGCTGACTCACTCACAGGGGTGTCATCCTCATGGGTGCATGTCACCTGCAGCGGTGCTCAGTAAGGATCACCCTAGAGGCTGACTCACTCACAGGGGTGTCATCTCCATGGGTGCATGTCACCTGCAGCGGTGCTCAGTAAGGATCACCCCAGAGGCTGTATCACTCACAGGGGTGTCACCCCCATGGGTCATGTCACCTGCAGCGGTGCTCAGTAAGGATCACCCCAGAGGCTGATTCACTCACAGGGGTGTCATCCCCATGGGTGCTTGTCTCCTGCAGCGGTGCTCAGTAAGGATCACCCCAGAGGCTGACTCACTCACAGGGGTGTCATCCCCATAGGTCATGTCACCTGAAGCGGTGCTCAGTGAGGATCACCCCAGAGGCTGACTCACTCACAGGGGTGTCATCCCCATGGGTGCTTGTCTCCTGCAGCGGTGCTCAGTAAGGATCACCCCAGAGGCTGACTCACTCACAGAGGTGTCATCCCCATGGGTGCATGTCACCTGCAGCGATGCTCAGTAAGGATCACCCCAGAGGCTGACTCACTCACAGGGGTGTCATCCCCATGGGTGCATGTCACCTGCAGCTGCCGTGCTCAGTAAGGATCACCCCAGAGGCTGACTCACTAACAGGGGTGTCATCCCCATGGGTGCATATCACCTGCAGCCGTGCTCAGTAAGGATCACCCCAGAGGCTGACTCACCCACAGAGGTGTCATCCCCATGGGTGCATGTCACTTGCAGCTGAGCTCAGTAAGGATCACCCCAGAGACTGTCTCACTCACAGGGGTGTCATCCCCATGGGTGCATGTCACCTGCAGCTGTGCTCAGTAAGGATCATCCCAGAGGCTGACTCACCCACAGGGGTGTCATCCCCATGGGTGCATGTCACCTGCAGCGGTGCACAGTAAGGATCACCCCAGAGGCAGTCTCACTCACATAGGTGTCATCCCCATGGGTGCATGTCACCTGCAGTGGTGCTCAGTAAGGATCACCCCAGAGGCAGTCTCACTCACATAGGTGTCATCCCCATGGGTGCATGTCACCTGCAGCGGTGCTCATTAAGGATCACCCCAGAGGCTGACTCGCCCACAGAGGTTTCATCCCCATGGGTGTATGTCAACTGCAGCGCTGCTCAGTAAGGATCACCCCAGAGACTGACTCTCTCACAGAGGTGTCATCTCCATGGGTGCATGTCACCTGCAGCGGTGCTCAGTAAGGATCACCTCAGAGGCTGAGTCACTCACAGAGGTGTCATCCCCATGGGCACATGTCACCTGCAGTGGTGCGCAGTAAGGATCACCCCAGGGGCTGTCTCACTCACAGGGGTGTCATCCCCATGGGTGCATGTCACCTGCAGCGGAGCTCAGTGAGAATCATCCCAGAGGCTGTCTCACTCACAGGGGTGTCATCCCCATGGGTGAATGTAACCTGTAGCGGAGCTCAGTAAGGATCACCCCAGAGGCTGACTCACTGACAGGGGTGTCCCCCCATGGGTGCATGTCACCTGCAGCGGAGCTCAGTAAGGATCACCCCAGAGGCTGACTCACTCACAGGGGTGTCATCCCCATGGGTGCATGTCACCTGCAGCAGTGCTCAGTAAGGATCACCCCATAGGCTGATTCACCCACAGGGGTGTCATCCCCATGGGTGCATGTCACCTGCAGCGGTGCTCAGTAAGGATCACCCCAGAGGCTGTCTCACTCACAGGGGTGTCACCCCCATGGGTCATGTCACCTGCAGCGGTGCTCAGTAAGGATCACCCCAGAGGCTGACTCACTCACAGGGGTGTCATCCATCCCCATGGGTGCTTGTCTCCTGCAGCGGTGCTCAGTAAGGATCACCCCAGAGGCTGACTCACTCACAGGGGTGTCATCCCCATGGGTCATGTCACCTGCAGCGGTGCTCAGTAAGGATCACCCCAGAGGCTGACTCACTCACAGGGGTGTCATCCCCATGGGTGCTTGTCTCCTGCAACGGTGCTCAGTAAGGATCACCCCAGAGGCTGACTCACTCACAGAGGTGTCATCCCCATGGGTGCATGTCACCTGCAGCGATGCTCAGTAAGGATCACCCCAGAGGCTGACTCACTCACAGGGGTGTCATCCCCATGGGTGCATGTCACCTGCAGCGGCCCTGCTCAGTAAGGATCACCCCAGAGGCTGACTCACTAACAGGGGTGTCATCCCCATGGGTGCATATCACCTGCAGCCGTGCTCAGTAAGGATCACCCCAGAGGCTGACTCACTCACAGGGGTGTCATCCCCATGGGTCATGTCACCTGCAGCGGTGCTCAGTAAGGATCACCCCAGAGGCTGACTCACTCACAGGGGTGTCATCCCCATGGGTGCTTGTCTCCTGCAACGGTGCTCAGTAAGGATCACCCCAGAGGCTGACTCACTCACAGAGGTGTCATCCCCATGGGTGCATGTCACCTGCAGCGATGCTCAGTAAGGATCACCCCAGAGGCTGACTCACTCACAGGGGTGTCATCCCTATGGGTGCATGTCACCTGCAGCGGCCGTGCTCAGTAAGGATCACCCCAGAGGCTGACTCACTAACAGGGGTGTCATCCCCATGGGTGCATATCACCTGCAGCCGTGCTCAGTAAGGATCACCCCAGAGGCTGACTCACCCACAGAGGTGTCATCCCCATGGGTGCATGTCACTTGCAGCTGAGCTCAGTAAGGATCACCCCAGAGACTGTCTCACTCACAGGGGTGTCATCCCCATGGGTGCATGTCACCTGCAGCGATCCTCAGTTAGGATCACCCAGAGGCTGTCTCACTCACAGGGGTGTCATCCCCATGGGTGCATGTCACCTGCAGCTGTGCTCAGTAAGGATCATCCCAGAGGCTGACTCACCCACAGGGGTGTCATCCCCATGGGTGCATGTCACCTGCAGCGGTGCACAGTAAGGATCACCCCAGAGGCAGTCTCACTCACATAGGTGTCATCCCCATGGGTGCATGTCACCTGCAGCGGTGCTCAGTAAGGATCACCCCAGAGGCAGTCTCACTCACATAGGTGTCATCCCCATGGGTGCATGTCACCTGCAGCGGTGCTCAGTAAGGATCACCCCAGAGGCTGACTCACCCACAGAGGTGTCATCCCCATGGGTGCATGTCAACTGCAGCGCTGCTCAGTAAGGATCACCCCAGAGGCTGACTCTCTCACAGGGGTGTCATCTCCATGGGTGCATGTCACCTGCAGCGGTGCTCATTAAGGATCACCTCAGAGGCTGACTCACTCACAGAGGTGTCATCCCCATGGGCACATGTCACCTGCAGTGGTGCGCAGTAAGGATCACCCCAGGGGCTGTCTCACTCACAGCGGTGTCATCCCCATGGGTGCATGTCACCTGCAGCGGAGCTCAGTGAGAATCATCCCAGAGGCTGTCTCACTCACAGGGGTGTCATCCCCATGGGTGAATGTAACCTGTAGCTGAGCTCAGTAAGGATCACCCCAGAGGCTGACTCACTCACAGGGGTGTCACACCCATGGGTGCATGTCACCTGCAGCGGAGCTCAGTAACGATCACCCCAGAGGCTGACTCACTCACAGGGGTGTCATCCCCATGGGTGCATGTCACCTGCAGCAGTGCTCAGTAAGGATCACCCCATAGGCTGACTCACCCACAGGGTTGTCATCCCCATGGGTGCATGTCACCTGCAGCGGTGCTCAGTTAGGATCACCCCAGAGGCTGACTCACTCACAGGGGTGTCATCCCCATGGGTACATGTCACCTGCAGCGATGCTCAGTAAGGATCACCCCAGAGGCTGACTCACTCACAGAGGTGTCATCCTCATGGGTGCATTTCACCTGCAGCGGTGCTCAGTAAGGATCACCCCAGAGGCTGACTCATTCACAGGGGTGTCGTCCCCATGGGTGTATGTCACTTCCATCGGTGCTCAGTAAGGTTCACCCCAGAGGCTGACTCACTCACAGGGGTGCCATACCCACGGGTGCATGTCACCTGCTGCGGTGCTCAGTAAGGATCACCCCAGAGGCTGACTCACTCACAGGGGTGTCATCTCCATGGTTGCATGTCACCTGCAGCAGTGCTCAGTAAGGATCACCCCAGAGGCTGACTCACTCACAGTGGTGTCATCCCCATGGGTGCATGTCACCTGAAGGGGTGCTCAGTAAGGATCACCCCAGAGGCTGACTCACCCACAAGGGTGTCATGCCCATGGGTGCATGTCACCTGCAGCGGTGCTCAGTAAGGATCACCCCAGAGGCTGTCTCACTCACAGGGGTGTCATCCCCATGGGTGTGTGGCACCCCAGGGGTCTGGTTTCCACAGTAACAGCAATGTTATGTCTGAGAGCAGGTGGGAGGTCTCTTGGTCAGGGATCCTATGCATGCCACACCTCCTGCCCAGTCCTGGGAGGGGAAGAACTTCCCCTATATAAACCTAGGGCTGAGGCAGGGTTAGTGAGTAGAGAAGAAGTAGAGACAGAGAAGAGAAGCAGATATAGGAAAAGAACATCAGGAGCTCTGTGGGAGCAGTGCTATAAGGAGTCAGGGGCTGGCAGCTGCAGAGCTCGCCCTGACTGGGAAGCTATCACCGGACCCGGAGTCCGAGGCTGTGGGGACTAACTCCTACCCAGCAGCAGAAACCGACCGGCAGGGGATTTCAGGTCCTCTGGCCAAGAAACCCGAAGGCACGGTCACACGCGTGGGACCAGCACCGCCGTCGTGGAGCGGACGCCACTAGAAGGGCCCGAGTCACCGGCCATACGGGTGAGCACCACACGGGACACTCAGGGACGTGGGCTACTTATACCCGCCTCTAGCAAGGTAGCCAGAAGAGTACAGTCAGTTTGGGAGGCCTACAACTCCGCCTGGCCAGGGGAGATCCCATCTGCTCAAGGACTGACCAGGCCCCGATCGCTAGCCAGTACTCCGGGAGGGTCTATCTTTATCACCAGTAAAGACCCTGAACTACACCGCATCGTCTCTGAGTGATTCCTGCTCCCCCATCATCCACGTCGGCTGCCCTGAGGCCATACCCCTCCCGTTGGGGGTGATACTATCACGCTGCACAATCCTACCACCGGCCTCAGCGGTCTGCCCTGCAGCGGCAGCTCCTTCGCTGCATTCAACGGGTGGCGTAGTCGTCCAACACCTACCGCTAATACAACGCCACTTAGTCTGACTCCCTGGGCACGGACCGGGTCACCGCCACGAGACTACTACCCCCATCTGATCCGGATCCGGGTAAGCTCCTGCATGCGCAACGCTGTGCGACACAGGCCCAGGGGTGCGTCAACTTTTGGCGTAGTCGGCAGGATTTCGTGCCCGCAACCACCGGGTACTGCGTGCCTGAAAAAGACTGTTCAAACTTACCAGTGGTGAAGATTCCCGCCATCCGGCGCCATCTTCTACCTTCTTCCCGCCATCCGCGAAGTTTTCCCGCCATCCGGCGCCATCTTCTGCCTTCTTCCCGCCATCCGTGGAGTTTTCCCGCCGTTGGACGCCATCTTGAAGACGCCGCGCGGGAAGAAGAGGGGCGTGGACTCCGAAAGCGCGCGAGAACGGAAGCCCCGCCTCACGTCCGGACGTTGCGTAAGGTCCTGGAAGGAGCCCAGCAGACGCCGACGTCACAGGAGCGCGACGGAAGGTCCTCAACCCTGACGATCCACTGCGGAGCCGCGGCCTACGGAAGAGGATCATCGCAAGGTAGGCCACGGTCCACTAGGGGGGAGGAAGATGTCGGATACGGAGGAGAGCTTCACTGCCTCAACCCCCGCCAGCGCCACCGCTGCTGCAGTCATGCCTTTCACCATGCCCTATATCCCGGGAGCGGCCTCGCTACCCCAGTACTCAGGGGAGTCACATACCCTGCATGACTTTAGAGAAAAGCTGGATAGCCTCTTCCAGGTGTACCCCCTCACAGAAGAGCAAAAAGTGAGCATCCTGGTGGCCCAATTAACCGGGGCAGCCCAAAGGGAGGTAAAGTCCTGGCCACCTGGGGGGAGGACTGTTGCAGGGATACTAACCCGGCTGAGGGACACCTTTGATACCCGCACCTCAGCCGAGATCAAGCTTAGATTCTACGGGTGCAAGCAGCGAGCATACGAGAGTATAAGGGACTATGCCCTGAACCTACAAGAGGCCCTGAGAGCCATTAAGCAGACCGACCCTGACGGCGTGGGAGACGAGGACAGGCTGTTGACTGAACAATTTATAGAGGGTTTATATTGCAATGCCCACCGAACCCAGTTGCGGGCAATGGCCTTACAGGACCCTCATCTGGGATTTGCACAGTTCAAGGACAGAGCCATCCGGGTGCTCCGAGAACCGGCACCAGGTGGCGTTGTGACCCACAGACGCCCCACTACCACTTACCACCAGGAGGCGGCGCCCTTGTCGGCAGGGCCTGTGGGAGCTGATGCGCAGGCTTTGAACAATGACCCGGCTCCAGACCTGCACCATCAGGTCCAAGAGCTAGCTAAAAGCGTTGCCGCGCTAACCCGAACTGTGCAGTCTTTACAGGTTTCCACTCCAGGGAAGATCCAGCTGGCATCCGGACCGGAGGACATCCCGTGGCGTCGACCAAGGAGGACCCCACCGGCCAGAGGAAGACCCAGCGACCGATACAACGAGGACGGACAACCCATCTGCCGCCGCTGCAATCAACCCGGACATATGGCAAGGTACTGTCCTTTAAACTGGCACAACCTGGGGTAGAGGGCCAAACCCCAGGAAAAAGATCATCAGGCCCATCGAACTGGCGCGACAAATATGTGGGAGGACGTCCAGTCTTGCCTGTGGTACTGGATGGCATCCCTATGAGTGCCCTACTGGACACCGGGTCACAGGTTACCACTATCCCGTACGTGCTCTTCAAGCAGTACTGGAATGACTCGGATATCACCCGCTACCCTGACGACGATTTGAGTATCATCGCCAGCAATGGTCAGCCCGTGCCACAGATTGGATTTAAAGAGGTGACCATTAAAATCGGTAGAGTTGAACTGGCGGCACAGGGACTGATCATTGTAGACATTGACAAGCACGAGAGTCACCCAAAGATAACTCTAGGAACTAATGTAATTGAAAATTGTCTTGCAGAGGTGATTTTCCTTTTACAGCAGGTTGCCAAGAACGCCAGCTCCGGCCAGCAGCGAGTGCTCCAGAAAGAGATCCGGGCACTGATGCGACGGCAACAGATAGAACTCTCCGGTGGTGAGATTGGTAGCGTAAGAATGTGTGACCCTTTCCCTATTGCCATGCCCCCAAAAAGTGAAATGATGATTTGGTGCCGGGCAGCTATTGGTCTGAGAGGTAGAGATTACCAGGCAATGGTAGAACCAGTTTACTCAGACAGTAGGCCCACCATTTTGACAGCACGGGGGGTGGTCAATGTACGCCATGGGAGGGTGCCCGTTCGCATAATAAATATCGGGAAGAGGGAAGTGCACCTGCCCCGGTATGCCACGCTAGCCAAATTGTATACCATCAATCAAAATTCCATACAGTCCGTAGAACCCTTGCCTCCATCTTCCCCGGAGGAAGGTAACGGCTCTAAGGAAACAATGGAGGACTGGTGTCAGCAACTACATTTGGGTACTGACTCCACTCCCTCACACCAGAGACAGGGAGTCTATCGGGTGGTTCAAGAGTACGAGAGAGTGTTTAGTAAACACCCGTTAGACTTCGGGCGAGTCAAGGGGGTAGAACACCGCATCCCCACGGGAGACCATCTTCCCATAAAAGAGAGGTATCGACCCGTACCCCCTGCACACTACCAACACGCCAAGGGGATGCTTAGGGACATGAAGGAGGCTGGGGTGATCAGGGATAGCTGTAGCCCCTGGGCAGCTCCACTAGTCTTAGTCAAAAAGAAAGACAACACCATGAGGATGTGTGTAGATTACCGGAAAATCAACCGTATCACACACAAGGATGCGTACCCCTTACCAAGGATAGAGGAGTCTTTGGCTGCTTTAAGATCTGCTAACTTCTTCTCTACCTTGGATCTCACTAGTGGGTACTGGCAGGTTCCTGTAGCAGAGGCGGACCGGGAGAAGACCGCATTCACCACCCCGATGGGACTTAGCGAGTTTACCTGCATGCCGTTCGGACTCTGTAACGCACCAGGAACCTTTCAACGATTAATGGAGTGCTGTCTGGGCCACAAAAACTTCGAGACGGTCCTGTTGTACCTGGACGATGTCATCGTATATTCCAAGACTTATGAGGACCACCTGAAACACTTGGCGGAAGTGTTCGAAGCTCTGGCAAACTACGGCCTAAAGGTAAAACCCTCCAAGTGTCACCTCCTAAAACCAAAGGTGCAGTACCTGGGACACGTGGTGAGCGCTGACGGAGTGGCTCCCGACCCTGATAAGATCACCGCAATTAAGGAATGGCCAAGTCCCTCCAGTGTAAAGGAAGTGCGGCAGTTCCTCGGGTTGGTAGGCTATTACCGCAGATTCATCCCCGGTTTCACCAAAAAGGCAGCTCCTATGCAGGACCTCCTGATAGGCCAGTCCCGGAAGGCCAAGAACCAGAAGCCGCCCTTCAAATGGGAGAAGTTAGAAGAAGAGTCCTTCCGCCAGCTGAAGATGGCCCTCACGAGGGATGAAATCCTGGCGTACCCTGATTACAGCCAGCCCTTTATACTCTACACCGACGCAAGTAACATCGGGCTAGGAGCCGTACTGTCCCAGATCCAGCAGGGGAAAGAACGAGTAATCGCTTACGCCAGTCGAAAACTGCGACCCACCGAAAGAAACCCTGAGAATTACAGCTCATTTAAGCTAGAGTTCCTGGCAGTGGTGTGGGCAGTCACCGAACGCTTTAAGCACTACCTCGCTTCTTCCCGGTTCACCGTGTACACGGATAACAACCCGTTGACACACCTGGACACGGCAAGACTCGGTGCCTTAGAGCAGAGATGGATGGCCCGTCTGTCCAACTACGAGTTCACAATCAAATACCGGGCAGGACGCTCCAATACCAACGCGGACGCCCTGTCCAGGATGCCAAACCTACCGGACGTAGGAGAAGATTCAGAGGGGCTGGAAGAAGTCGAACTCCCCGCGTTCCACCGTCATGGGACTATCCAGTATTCCCATCGGGTAAGGAGTAAGCAAGCCGCTACGTTTAACCCCTTGCCTCACTACAACTGGGAGGAAACGCAAGACAGTGACCCTGCCGTCCGACTGGTGAAGGAGATGCTGACTCGGCCAGAGGCTCGCCTTGACCCAGACGCCCCGGAGGAAGCCAAACAACTGTGGGCTGAGAAGAGTCGACTGTTCCTTTACAAGGGGAAGTTGTGCCGCAGAATGGTTAACTCCCGGACGCATGAACTAATCTGGCAAGTAGTGGTGCCACGAAGAGATGCAGCCATGGTGATGGAGGCATACCACGACGGGGCTGGACACTTCGGATGGAAGAAGTTGGAGTTCCTGCTGCGCGGGCGGTTCCACTGGGTAGGCATGAGGGGAACCATCGAGAGGTGGTGCAGAGACTGTGGCCCGTGCAACCTAAGAAGGAAGGACCGTGCCAGCCAGAAGACCCCCCTTCAGTCCATCGTCACCAAGCAGCCGTTGGAACTGGTAGCCTTGGATCATGTAAAACTGACCCCAAGCAGAAGTGGCTACGTCTACGCGTTAACCATTGTGGATCATTACTCCCGGTTCTTGGTTGTCGTCCCCGTTAAGGACTTAACAGCTCAAACGGCAGCTAGAGCCTTCCAGCAGCATTTCTGCCGTCCACACGGGTACCCGGACCAAGTGCTGACGGATCAGGGACGTGCCTTTGAAGCGGAGGTCTTCCAGGAATTCTGCAATCTGTATGGCTGCCGGAAGATAAGGACGACACCCTATCATCCGCAAACTAATGGACTTTGTGAGAAAATGAACCAGGTGGTAATGGATCTTCTGAAAACGTCGCCCCTGGAAGAACGCAGTCTGTGGCCTGAGAAGCTGCCCGACCTGGTGGACCTATACAACTACATCCCTGTAGGTTCCACCAACTGTACCCCGGCTTACCTAATGAGGGCAAGGCCTGGTAAGCTACCTGTTGACCTGGAGATGGGAGTCCTGACACCCGAGGACACTTCACCGGAAGCAGACTGGGACACAGAGAGGCAGCAGCAGTACCGGAAAGTACAGGAGAGCGTGGAGCGAAGTCCCTGTCTCGCTAGGGAAAGACAAGAGAAAACTTACAACCAGTATGCTCCCGCTGTTCCCCTGGTACCCGGAGAGCAGGTCTTGAAGAGGAAGAGACGGCTCCACAAGTTGGACGACCAGTGGGAGAAGGACTCGTACACCGTACTGCCCTCAAGCCACGACAACCCGAAGGTTTGTACCATCAGTAAAGACGGAGGGGAAACCACAGCCATTGTATCCCGGGATCACCTGAAGAAGTGTCCCGAACAGCTACGGAACCCAGAAGGAGAGCAAGAAGACCCTCGACCCGTAGAGGAAAGGGAAGATATGATTAGTACTGTGCTTGGAGACTTCCCTCGGTCCTGGACTCAAGTCAATGGTGCAGTTGTGGTACCCGTCCTCACGTTCCTCCAACCAGCATCCCAAGTGCCTACGGAGCAACAGGTAGAGCTGGAAGAGCAGCCGGTCCAGGAGGCAGCAGACTCCACACAAGCAGAACAGGAGGATCAACCCTCTGCTCATAGTGAGCCTGCCGTACCCCTAGTGAGCCAAAGAGCCCGTAAACAGCTGCCCAGTTTACCCTTGACAGCTCCTACACCCTGTAGTTCAGGGCCAGACAGTCAGCTCCGTAGGTCCACTAGGGCCACTAGAGGCCAGTTACCCGCACGTTGGAGGATTTGAAGTGTTTAAATTGTTTTATTGAGGTCACCTGTCTGTTACTTGTAAATAATTATGTGTTTCTAGTTATTTTTAGGAGTCCTTGGTGGGTTTACCGGGAATCCTTGTACAATTGGTTGGAGCGTAACCTAGGAATGGACTAAAGACTGTTAAGGACTCGGGGCAGGACAGACCCCTACCTGGTTACGTCTCCCTGTTTTGGTGAAATGGACACCTTGCTTTTCTTCAAAATTGCACCCGGTTGCGGACACGCCGTAACCATCTTTATGTGTTTTTCTTATTGTATTATTATTGTTTATACCTTGTTATGTTTTTCTAAAAATATGTTTAGTCCCGGAGTACTAAATTTCACTAGGGGGGAATGTGGCACCCCAGGGGTCTGGTTTCCACAGTAACAGCAATGTTATGTCTGAGAGCAGGTGGGAGGTCTCTTGGTCAGGGATCCTATGCATGCCACACCTCCTGCCCAGTCCTGGGAGGGGAAGAACTTCCCCTATATAAACCTAGGGCTGAGGCAGGGTTAGTGAGTAGAGAAGAAGTAGAGACAGAGAAGAGAAGCAGATATAGGAAAAGAACATCAGGAGCTCTGTGGGAGCAGTGCTATAAGGAGTCAGGGGCTGGCAGCTGCAGAGCTCGCCCTGACTGGGAAGCTATCACCGGACCCGGAGTCCGAGGCTGTGGGGACTAACTCCTACCCAGCAGCAGAAACCGACCGGCAGGGGATTTCAGGTCCTCTGGCCAAGAAACCCGAAGGCACGGTCACACGCGTGGGACCAGCACCGCCGTCGTGGAGCGGACGCCACTAGAAGGCCCCGAGTCACCGGCCATACGGGTGAGCACCACACGGGACACTCAGGGACGTGGGCTACTTATACCCGCCTCTAGCAAGGTAGCCAGAAGAGTACAGTCAGTTTGGGAGGCCTACAACTCCGCCTGGCCAGGGGAGATCCCATCTGCTCAAGGACTGACCAGGCCCCGATCGCTAGCCAGTACTCCGGGAGGGTCTATCTTTATCACCAGTAAAGACCCTGAACTACACCGCATCGTCTCTGAGTGATTCCTGCTCCCCCATCATCCACGTCGGCTGCCCTGAGGCCATACCCCTCCCGTTGGGGGTGATACTATCACGCTGCACAATCCTACCACCGGCCTCAGCGGTCTGCCCTGCAGCGGCAGCTCCTTCGCTGCATTCAACGGGTGGCGTAGTCGTCCAACACCTACCGCTAATACAACGCCACTTAGTCTGACTCCCTGGGCACGGACCGGGTCACCGCCACGAGACTACTACCCCCATCTGATCCGGATCCGGGTAAGCTCCTGCATGCGCAACGCTGTGCGACACAGGCCCAGGGGTGCGTCAGGTGCATGTCACCTGCAGCGGAGCTCAGTAAGGATCACCCCAGAGGCTGTCTCACTCACAGGGGTGTCATCCACAAGGGAGCATGTCACCTGCAGAGGTGCTCAGTAAGAATCACCTCAGAGGCTGACTCACTCACAGGGGTGTCATCCCCACGGGTGCATGTCACCTGCAGCGGTGCTCAGTAAGGATCACCCCAGAGGCAGACTCACTCAGAGGGGTGTCATCCCCATGGGTGCATGTCACATGCAGCGGAGCTCAGTAAGGATCACCCCAGAGGCTGACTCACTCACAGGGGTGTCAACCCCATGGGTGCATGTCTCCTGCAGCGGAGCTCAGTAAGGATCACCCCAGAGGCTGACTCACTCACAGGGGTGACATTTCCATGGGTGCATGTCACCTGCAACAGTGCTCAGTAAGGATCACCCTTGAAACTGACTCACCCACAGGGGTGCCATCCCCATGGGTGCATGTCACCTGCAGCGGTGCTCAGTAAGGATCACCCCAGAGGCAGACTCACTCAAAGGGGTGTCATCCCCATGGGTGCATGTCACCTGCAGCGGTGCTCAGTAAGGATCACCCCAGAGGCTGACTCACTCACAGAGGAGTCACCCCATGGGTGCATGTCACCTGCAGCGGTGCTCAGTAAGGATCATCCCAGAGGCTGACTCATCCACAGGGGTGTCATCCCCATGGGTGCATGTCACCTGCAGCGGTGGTCAGTAATGATCACCCCAGAGGCTGACTTACCCACAGGGGTGTCATCCCCAGGGGTGCATGTCACCTGCAGCAGTGCTCAATAAGGACCACCCCAGAGGCTGACTCAATCACAGGGGAGCCATCCCCATGGGTGCATGTCACCTGCAGCGGTTCTCAGTAAGGATCACCCCAGAGGCTGACTCACCCACAGGGGTGTCATCCCCATGGGTGCATGTCATCTGCAGCGGTGCTCAGTAAGGATCACCCCAGAGGCTGTCTCACTGACAGGGGTGTCATCCCCAAGGGTGCATGTCACCTGCAGAGGTGCTCAGTAAGAATCACCCCAGAGGCTGTCTCACTCACAGGGGTGTCATCCCACCGGGTGCATGTCACCTGCAGCGTTGCTCAGTAAGGATCAACCCAGAGGCTGACTCACTCACAGGGGTGTCATCCCCATGGGTGCATGTCACCTGCAGTGGTGCTCAGTAAGGATCACCCCAGAGGCTGACTCACTCATAGGGGTGTCACCCCCATGGGTGCATGTCTCCTGCAGCGGAGCTCAGTAAGGATCACCCCAGAGGCTGACTCACTCACAGGGGTGTCACCCCCATGGGTGCATGTCTTCTGCAGCGGAGCTCAGTAAGGATCACCCCAGAGGCTGACTCACTCACAGGGGTGTCATTCCCATGGGTGCATCTCACCTGCAACAGTGCTCAGTAAGGATCACCCCAGAGACTGACTCACTCACAGAGGTGTCACCCCATGGGTGCATGTCACCTGCAGCGGTGCTCAGTAAGGATCACCCCAGAGGCTGACTCACTCACAGTGGTGTCACCCCATGGGTGCATGTCACCTGCAGCGGTGCTCAGTAAGGATCACCCCAGAGGCTGACTCATCCACAGGGGTGTCATCCCCATGGGTGCATGTCACCTTAAGCGGTGGTCAGTAATGATCACCCCAGAGGCTGACTTACCCACAGGGGTGTCATCCCCACGGATGCATGTCACCTGCAGCAGTGCTCAGTAAGGACCACCCCAGAGGCTGACTCACTCACAGGGGTGTCATCCCCATGGGTGCATGTCACCTGCAGTGGTGCTCAGTAAGGATCACCCCAGAGGCTGACTCAATCACAGGGGTGCCATCCCCATGGGTGCATGTCACCTGCAGCGGTCCTCAGTAAGAATCACCCCAGAGGCTGACTCACCCACAGGGGTGTCATCCCCATGGGTACATGTCACCTGCAGCGGTGCTCAGTAAGGATCACCCCAGAGGCTGACTCACTCACAGGGGTGTCATCTCCATGGGTGCATGTCACCTGCAGCAGTTCTCAGTAAGGATCACTCCAGAGGCTGACTCACCCACAGGGGTGTCATCCCCATGGGTACATGTCACCTGCAGCCGTGCTCAGTAAGGATCACCCCAGAGGCTGACTCACTCACAGGGGTGTCATCTCCATGGGTGCATGTCACCTGCAGCGGTGCTCAGTAATTATCAACCCAGAGTCTGTCTCACTCACAGGGGTGTCATCCCCATGGGTGCATGTCACCTGCAGCGGTGCTCAGTAAGGATCATCCCAGAGGTTGTCTCACTCACAGAGGTGTCATCCCCATGGGTGCATGTCACCTGCAGCGGTGCTCAGTAAGGATCATCAAAGAGGCTGACTCACTCACAGAGGTGTCATCCCCATGAGTGCATGTCACCTGCAGCGGTGCTCAGAAAGGATCACCCCAGAGGCTGACTCATTCACAGGGGTGTCGTCCCCATGGGTGTATGTCACTTCCATTGGTGCTCAGTAAGGATCACCCCAGAGGCTGACTCACTCACAGGGGTGCCATCCCCACGGGTGCATGTCACCTGCTGCGGTGCTCAGTAAGGATCACACCAGAGGCTGACTCACTCACAGGAGTGTCATCCCCATGGGTGCATGTCACCTGCAGCGGTGCTCAGTAAGGATCACCCCAGAGGCTGACTCACTCACAGGGGTGTCATCCCCATGCGTGCATGTCACCTGCAGCGATGCTCAGTAAGGATCACCGCAGAGGCTGACTCACCCACAGAGGTGTCATCCCCATGGGTGCATGTCACTTGCAGCGGTGCTCAGTAAGGATCACCCCAGAGGCTGACTCACCCACAGGGGTGTCATCCCCATGGGTGCATGTCATCTGCAGCGGTGCTCAGTAAGGATCACCCCAGAGGCTGTCTCACTCACAGGGGTGTCATCCCCAAGGGTGCATGTCACCTGCAGAGGTGCTCAGTAAGAATCACCCCAGAGGCTGTCTCACTCACAGGGGTGTCATCCCCACGGGTGCATGTCACCTGCAGCGTTGCTCAGTAAGGATCACCCCAGAGGCTGACTCACTCACAGGGGAGTCATCCCCATGGGTGCATGTCACCTGCAGTGGTGCTCAGTAAGGATCACCCCAGAGGCTGACTCACTCACAGGGGTGTCACCCCCATGGGTGCATGTCTCCTGCAGCGGAGCTCAGTAAGGATCACCCCAGAGGCTGACTCACTCACAGGGGTGTCACCCCCATGGGTGCATGTCTTCTGCAGCGGAGCTCAGTAAGGATCACCCCAGAGGCTGACTCACTCACAGGGGTGTCATTCCCATGGGTGCATGTCACCTGCAGCGGTGCTCAGTAAGGATCACCCCAGAGGCTGACTTACCCACAGGGGTGTCATCCCCACCGGTGCATGTCACCTGCAGCAGTGCTCAGTAAGGACCACCCCAGAGGCTAACTCACTCACAGGGGTGTCATCCCCATGGATGCATGTCACCTGCAGCGGTGCTCAGTAAGGATCACCCCAGAGGCTGACTCACTCACAGGGGTTCCATCCCCATGGGTGCATGTCACCTGCAGCGGTTCTCAGTAAGGATCACCCCAGAGGCTGATTCACCCACAGGGGTGTCATCCCCATGGGTACATGTCACCTGCAGCGGTGCTCAGTAAGGATCACCCGAGAGACTGACTCACTCACAGGGGTGTCATCCCCATGGGTGCATGTCACCTGCAGCGGTGCTCAGTAATTATCAAACCAGAGGCTGACTCACCCACAGGGGTGTCATCTCCATGGGTGCATGTCACCTGCAGCGGTGCTCAGTAAGGATCATCCCAGAGGCTGTCTCACTCACAGGGGTGTCGTACCCATGAGTGCATGTCACCTGCAGCGGTGCTCAGAAAGGATCACCCCAGAGGCTGACTCATTCACAGTGGTGTCGTCCCCATGGGTGTATGTCACTTCCATCGGTGCTCAGTAAGGATCACCCCAGAGGCTGACTCACTCACAGGGGTTCCATCCCCACGGGTGCATGTCACCTGCTGCGGTGCTCAGTAAGGATCACCCCAGAGGCTGACTCACTCACAGGAGTGTCATCCCCATGGGTGCATGTCATCTACAGCGGTGCTCAGAAAGGATCACCCCAGAGGCTGTCTCACCCACAGTGGTGTCATCCCCATGGGTGCATGTCACCTGCAGCGGTGCTCAGTAAGGATCACTCCAGAGGCTGACTCACTCACAGGGGTGTCATCCCCATGGGTGCATGTCACCTGCAGCGGTGCTCAGTAAGGATCACCCTAGAGGCTGACTCACCCACAGGGGTGTTATCCCCATGGGCGCATGTCACCTGCAGCGGTGCTCAGTAAGGATCACCCCAGAGGCTGACTCACTCACAGGGGTGTCATCCCCATGGGTGCATGTCACCAGCAGCAGTGCTCAGTAAGGATCTCCCCAGAGGCTGACTCACTCACAGGGGTGTCATCCCATGGGTGCATGTAACCTGCAGCAGTGCTCAGTAAGGATCACCCCAGAGACTGACTCACTCACAGGGGTGTCATCTCCATGGGTGCATGTCACCTGCAGCGGTGCTCAGTAAGGATCACCCCAGAGGCTGACTCACCCACAGGGGTGTCATCCACATGGGTGCATGTCATCTGCAGCGGTGCTCAGTAAGGATCACCCCAGAGGCTGTCTCACCTACAGTGGTGTCATCCCCATGGGTGCATGTCACCTGCAGCAGTGCTCAGTAAGGATCACCCCAGAGGCTGACTCACTCACAGGGGTGTCATCCCCATGGGTGCATGTCACCTGCAGCGGTGCTCAGTAAGGATCACCCTAGAGGCTGACTCACCCACAGGGGTGTCATCCCCATGGGTGCATGTCACCTGCAGCGGAGCTCAGTAAGGATCACCCCAGAGGCTGCCTCACCCACAGGGGTGTCATCCCCATGGATGCATGTCACCTGCAGCAGTGCTCAGTAAGGATCTCCCCAGAGGCTGACTCACTCACAGGGGTGTCATCCCATGGGTGCATGTCACCTGCAGCAGTGCTCAGTAAGGATCACCCCAGAGACTGACTCACTCACAGGGGTGTCATCCCCATGGGTGCATGTCACCTGCAGCGGTGCTCAGTAAGGATCATTCCAGAGGCTGACTCACTCACAGGGGTGTCATCCCCATGGGTGCATGTCACCTGCAGTGGTGTTCAGTAAGGATCACCCCAGAGACTGACTCACTCACAGGGGTGTCATCCCCATGGGTGCATGTCACCTGCAGCGGTGCTCAGTAAGGATCACCCCAGAGGCTGACTCACTCACAGGGGTGTCATCCCCATGGGTGCATGTCACCTGCAGCGGTGCTCAGTAAGGATCACCCCAGAGGCTGACTCACTCACAGGGGTGTCATCCCCATGGGTGCATGTCACCTGCAGCGGTGCTCAGTAAGGATCACCTCAGAGGCTGACTCATTCACAGTGGTGTCATCCCCATGGGTGCATGTCACCTGCAGCGGTGCTCAGTAAGAATCACCTCAGAGGCTGAATCATTCACAGTGGTGTCATCACCATGGGTGCAAATCACCTGCAGCGGTGCTCAGTAAGGAGAACCCCAGAGGCTGACTCACTCACAGGGGTGTCATCCCCATGGGTGTGACGCGCCCCTGGGCCTGAGTCGCGCAGTGTTGCGCACGCGGGAGCCTACCCGGAGCCGGATCTGATAGGGGTAGTAGTCTCGTGGCGGTGACCCGGTCCGTGCCCAGGGAGTCAAGCTGAGTGGCAGAGTTTAGCAGAAGATGGTACGGTGTTCGACTACGCCACCCGTTGAATGCGGCTATGAGGCCGCCGCTGCAGGGCAGCCTGCTGAGGCCGGTGGTACGATTGTGCAGCGTAGATGGTATAACCCCCAACGGGAGGGGTATGGCCTCAGGGCAGCCGACGTGTTTGGAGGGGGTAGCAGTATAGCATGCAGGTAGCAGGAACCACTCAGAGACGGTGCGGTGTAGTTCAGGGTCTTTACTGATGACAAAGGTAGACCCTCCCGGAGTACTGGCTAGCGATCGGGGCCTGGTCAGTCCGTGAGCAAATGGGATCTCCCCTGGCCAGGCGGAGTTGTAGGCCTCCCCAACTAATTGTACTCTTCTGGCTACCTTGCTAGAGGCGGGTAAAAGTAGCCCACGTCCCTGAGTGTACCGTGTGGTGCTCACCCGTATGGCCGGTGACTCGGGGCCTTCTGGTAGCTTCCGCTTCACGACGGCGGTGCTGGTCCCTTGCGTGTGACCGTGCCTTCGGGTTTCTTGGCCAGAGGACCTGAAATCCCCTGCCGGTCGGTTTCTGCTGCTGGGTAAGGATTAGTCCCCACAGCCTCGGACTCCGGGTCCGGTGAGAACTCTTCAATCAGGGCGAGCTCTACAGCTTCCAGCCCCTGACTCCTTTTAGCACTGTTCCCACTGAGCACCTGATCTTTCTTTCCTATAGCTGCTCCTCTCCAGACCAGACTATGTCTCTGTCTGGGACTCCTCTTCTCCTCTTTTTTCTCACTAACCCTGCCTCAGCCCCAGTCTTATATAGAGGAAGTTCTTCCCCTCCCAGGACTGGGCAGGAGGTGTGGCATGCATAGGATTCCTGACCAGGAGACCTCCCACCCGCTCTCAGACGTAATATTGCTATTACTGTGGAAACCAGACCCCTGGGGTGCCACAGGTGCATGTCACCTGCAGCGGTGCTCAGTAAGGATCACCCCAGAGGCTGACTCACTCACAGAGGTGTCATCCCCATGGGTGCATGTCACCTGCAGCGCTGCTCAGTAAGGATCACCTCAGAGGCTGACTCACTCACAGGGGTGTCATCCCCATGTGTGCATGTCACCTGCAGCAGTGCTCAGTAAGGATCGCCCCAGAGGCTGACTCACTCACAGGGGTGTCATCCCTGTCGGTGCATGTCACCTGCAGCGGTGCTCAGTAAGGATCGCCCCAGAAGCTGACTCACACACAGGGGTGTCATCCCCATGGGTGCATGTCACCTGCAGCAGTGCTCAGTAAGGATCGCCCCAGAGGCTGTCTCTCTCACAGGGGTGTCATCCCCATGGGTGCATGTCGCCTGCAGCGGTGCTCTATAAGGATCACCCCAGAGGCTGACTCACTCACAGGGGTGCCATCTCCATGGGAGCATGTCACCTACAGCGGTGCTTAGTAAGGATCACCACAGAGGCTGACTCACTCACAGGGGTGTCATCCCCACGGGTGCATGTCACCTGCAGCGGTGCTCAGTAAGGATCACTCTAGAGGCTGACTCACTCACAGGGGTGTCATCCCCATGGGTGCATGTCACCTGCAGCGGTGCTCAGTAAGGATCACTCCAGAGGCTGACTCACCCACAGAGGTGTCATACCCATGGGTGCATGTCACCTGCATCGGTGCTCAGTAAGGATCACCCCAGAGTCTGTCTCACTCACAGGGGTGTCATCCCCATGGGTGCATGTCACCTGCAGCGGTGCTCAGTAAGGATCACCCCAGAGGCTGACTCACTCACAGGGGTGTCATCCCCATGGGTGCTTGTCACCTGCATCGGTGCTCAGTAAGGATCACCCCAGAGACTGATTCACTCAGAGGGGTGTTATCCCCATAGGTGCATGTTACTTGCATAGGTGCTCAGAAAGGATCACCTCAGAGGCTGACTCACTCAAAGGGGTGTCATCACCATGGGTGCATGTCACCTGCATTGGTGCTCAGTAAGGATCACCCCAGAGGCTGACTCACTCACAGGGGTGTCATCAACATGGGTGCATGTCACCTGCAGCGGTGCTCAGTAAGGATCACCCCAGAGGCTGACTCACCCACAGGGGTATCATCCCCATGGGTGCATGTCACCTGCAGCGGCGGTACTCAGTAAGGATCACCCCAGAGGCTGACTCACCCACATAGGTGTCAGCCCCATGGGTGCATGTCACCTGCAGCGGTGCTCAGTAAGGATCACCCCAGAGGCTGACTCACCCACAGAGGTGTCATCCCCATGAGTGCATGTCACCTGCAGTGGTGCTCAGTAAGGAGCACCCCAGAGGCTGACTCACTCACAGAGGTGTCATCCCCATGGGTGCATGTCACCTGCAGCGGTGCTCAGTAAGGACCACCCCAGAGGCTGACTCACCCACAGAGGTGTCATCCCCATGTGTGCATGTCACCTGCAGCGGTGCTCAGGAAGGATCACCCCAGAGGCTGACTCACTCACAGGGGTGTCATCTCCATGGGTGCATGTCACCTGTAGCGGTGCTCAGTAAGGATCACCCCAGAGGCTGACTCACTCACAGGGGTGTCATCCCCATGGGTGCATGTCACCTGCAGCGGTGCTCAGAAAGGATCACTCCAGAGGCTGACTCACCCACAGAGGTGTCATCCCCATGGGTGCATGTCACCTGCAGCGGTGCTCAGTAAGGATCTCCCCAGAGGCTGACTCACTCACAGAGGTGTCATCCCCATGGCTGCATGTCACCTGCAGCGGTGCTCAGTAAGGATCACCCCAGAGGCTGACTCACTCACAGGGGTGCCATCCCCATGGGTGCATGTCACCTGCAGCGGTGTTCAGTAAGGATCACCCCAGAGGCTGACTCACTCACAGGGGTGTCATCCCCATGGGTGCATGTCACCTGCAGCGGTGCTCAGTAAGGATCACCCCAGAGGCTGACTCACCCACAGAGGTGTCATCCCCATGGGCGCATGTCACCTGCAGCGGTACTCAATAAGGATCACCCCAGAGGCTGACTCACTCACAGAGGTGTCATCCCCATGGGTGCATGTCACCTGCAGCGCTGCTCAGTAAGGATCACCCCAGAGGCTGACTCATCTCACAGAGGTGTCATCCCCATGGGTGCATGTCACCTGCAGCGGTGCTCAGTAAGGGTCACCACAGATGCTGACTCACTCACAGGGGTGTCATCCCCATGGGTGTATGTCACCTGTAGCGGTGCTCAGTAAGGATCACACCAGAGGCTGTCTCACGCACAGAGGTGTCATCCCCATGGGTGCATGTCACCTGCAGCTGTGCTCAGTAAGGATCACCCCAGAGGCTGACTCACTCACAGGGGTGTCATCCCCATGGGTGCATGTCACCTGCAGCTGTGCTCAGTAAGGATCACCCCAGAGGCTGACTCACCCACAGAGGTGTCATCCCCATGGGTGCATGTCACCTGCAGCGGTGCTCAGTAAGGATCAACCCAGAGGCTGACTCACCCACAGGGGTGTCATCCCCATGGGTGCATGTCACCTGCAGCGGTGCTCAGTAAGGATCACCCCAGAGACTGACTCACTCACAGAGGTGTCATCCCCATGGGTGCATGTCACCTGCAGCGGTGCTTAGTAAGGATCACCCCAGAGGCTGACTCACCCACAGAGGTGTCATCCCCATTGGTGCATGTCACCTGCAGCGGTGCTCAGTAAGGATCACCCCAGAGGCTGCCTCACTCACAGGGGTGTCATCCTCATGGGTGCATGTCACCTGCAGCGGTGCTCAGTAAGGATCACCCCAGAGGCTGACCCACCCACAGAGATGTCATCCCCATGGGTGCATGTCACCTGCAGCGGTGCTCAGTAAGGATCACCCCATAGGCTGTCTCACTCACAGGGGTGTCATCCCCATGGGTGCATGTCACCTGCAGCGGCGGTGCTCAATAAGGATCACCACAGAGGCTGACTCACCCACAGGGGTGTCATCCCCATGGGTGCATGTCACCTGCAGCGGTGGTCAGTAAGGTTCACCCCAGAGGCTGACTCACTCACAGGGGTGTCATCCCCATGGGTGCATGTCACCTGCAGCAGTGCTCAGTAAGGATCACGCCAGAGGCTGACTCACCCACAGGGGTGTCATCCCCATGGGTGCATGTCACCAGCAGCTGTGCTCAGTAAGGATAACCCCAGAGGCTGACTCACTAACAGGGGTGTCATCCCCATGGGTGCATGTCACCTGCAGCAGTGCTCAGTAAGGATAACCCCAGAGGCTGACTCACTCACAGGGGTGTCATCCCCATGGGTGCATGTCACCTGCAGCGGTGCTCAGTAAGGATCACCCCAGAGGCTGACTCACCCACAGGGGTGTCATCCCCATGGGTGCATGTCACCTGCAGCGGTGCTCAGTAAGGATCGCCCCAGAGGCTGACTCACTCGCAGGGGTGTCATCCCCATGGGTGCATGTCACCTGCAGCGGTGCTCAGTAAGGATCACCCCAGAGGCTGACTCACTCACAGGGGTGTCATCCCCATGGGTGCATGTCACCTGCAGCGGTGCTCAGTAAGGAGAACCCCAGAGGCTGACTCACTCACAGGGGTGTCATCCCCATGGGTGCATGTCACCTGCAGCGCTGCTCAGTAAGGATCACCCCAGAAGCTGACTCATCTCACAGAGGTGTCATCCCCATGGGTGCATGTCACCTGCAGCGGTGCTCAGTAAGGGTCACCACAGATGCTGACTCACTCACAGGGGTGTCATCCCCATGGGTGCATGTCACCTGCAGCGGCGGTGCTCAGTAAGGATCACCACAGAGGCTGACTCACCCACAGGGGTGTCATCCCCATGGGTGCATGTCACCTGCAGCGGTGCTCAGTAAGGTTCACCCCAGAGGCTGACTCACTCACAGGGGTGTCATCCCCATGGGTGCATGTCACCTGCAGCAGTGCTCAGTAAGGATCACCCCAGAGGCTGACTCACCCACAGGGGTGTCATCCCCATGGGTGCATGTCACCAGCAGCTGTGCTCAGTAAGGATAACCCCAGAGGCTGACTCACTAACAGGGGTGTCATCCCCATGGGTGCATGTCACCTGCAGCAGTGCTCAGTAAGGATAACCCCAGAGGCTGACTCACTCACAGGGGTGTCATCCCCATGGGTGCATGTCACCTGCAGCGGTGCTCAGTAAGGATCACCCCAGAGGCTGACTCACCCACAGGGGTGTCATCCCCATGGGTGCATGTCACCTGCAGCGGTGCTCAGTAAGGATCGCCCCAGAGGCTGACTCACTCGCAGGGGTGTCATCCCCATGGGTGCATGTCACCTGCAGCGGTGCTCAGTAAGGAGCACCCCAGAGGCTGACTCACTCACAGGGGTGTCATCCCCATGGGTGCATGTCACCTGCAGCGGTGCTCAGTAAGGAGAACCCCAGAGGCTGACTCACTCACAGGGGTGTCATCCCCATGGGTGCATGTCACCTGCAGCGCTGCTCAGTAAGGATCACCCCAGAAGCTGACTCATCTCACAGAGGTGTCATCCCCATGGGTGCATGTCACCTGCAGCGGTGCTCAGTAAGGGTCACCACAGATGCTGACTCACTCACAGGGGTGTCATCCCCATGGGTGTATGTCACCTGTAGCGGTGCTCAGTAAGGATCACCCCAGAGGTTGTCTCACTCACAGGGGTGTCATCCCCATGGGTGCATGTCACCTGCAGCTGTGCTCAGTAAGGATCACCCCAGAGGCTGACTTACTCACAGGGGTGTCACCCCCATGGGTGCATGTCACCTGCAGCGGTGCTCAGTAAGGATCACCCCAGAGCCTGACTCACTCACAGAGGTGTCATACCCATGGGTGCATGTCTCCTGCAGCGGTGCTCAGTAAGGATCACCCCAAAGGCTGACTCACTCACAGGAGTGTCATCTCCATGGGTGCATGTCACCTGCAGCAGTTCTCAGTAAGGATCACACCAGAGGCTGTCTCACTCACAGGGGTGTCATCCTCATGGGTGCATGTCACCTGCAGCGGTGCTCAGTAAGGATCACCCCAGATGCTGACTCACTCACAGGGGTGTCATCCCCATGGGTGCATGTCACCTACAGCTGTGCTCAGTAAGGATCACCCCAGAGGCTGACTCACCCACAGAGGTGTCATCCCCATGGGTGCATGTCACCTGCAGCGGTGCTCAGTAAGGATCACCCCAGAGGCTGACTCACTCACAGAGGTGTCATCCCCATGGGTGCATGTCACCTGCAGCGGTGCTTAGTAAGGATCACCCCAGAGGCTGACTCACCCATAGGGGTGTCATCCCCATTGGTGCATGTCACCTGCAGCGGTGCTCAGTAAGGATCACCCCAGAGGCTGCCTCACTCACAGGGGTGTCATCCTCATGGGTGCATGTCACCTGCAGCGGTGCTCAGTAAGGATCACCCCAGAGGCTGACTCACCCACAGAGATGTCATCCCCATGGGTGCATGTCACCTGCAGCGGTGCTCAGTAAGGATCACCCCATAGGCTGTCTCACTCACAGGGGTGTCATCCCCATGGGTGCATGTCACCTGCAGCGGCGGTGCTCAGTAAGGATCACCACAGAGGCTGACTCACCCACAGGGGTGTCATCCCCATGGGTGCATGTCACCTGCAGCAGTGCTCAGTAAGGATCACCCCAGAGGCTGACTCACCCACAGGGGTGTCATCCCCATGGGTGCATGTCACCAGCAGCTGTGCTCAGTAAGGATAACCCCAGAGGCTGACTCACTAACAGGGGTGTCATCCCCATGGGTGTATGTCACCTGCAGCAGTGCTCAGTAAGGATAACCCCAGAGGCTGACTCACTCACAGGGGTGTCATCCCCATGGGTGCATGTCACCTGCAGCAGTGCTCAGTTAGGATCACCCCAGAGGCTGACTCACTCACAGGGGTCTCATCCCCATGGGTGCATGTCACCTGCAGCAGTGCTCAGTAAGGATCACCCCAGAGGCTGACTCACTCACAGGGGTGTTATCCCCATGGGTGCATGTCACCTGCAGCGGTGCTCAGTAAGGTTCACCTCAGAGGCTGACTCACCCACAGGGGTGTCATCCCCATTGGTGCATGTCACCTGCAGCGGTGCTCAGTAAGGATCACCCCAGAAGCTGACTCACACACAGGGGTGTCATCCCCATGGGTGCATGTCACCTGCAGCGGTGCTCAGTAAGGATCACTCGAGAGGGTGACTCACCCACAGAGGTGTCATCCCCATGGGTGCATGTCACCTGCAGCGGTGCTCAGTATGGATCACCCCAGAGGCTGACTCACTCACAGGGGTGTCATCCCCATGGGTGCATGTCACCTGCAGCGGTGCTCAGTAAGGATCACCCCAGAGGCTGACTCACTCACAGGGGTGTCATCCCCACTAGTGCATGTCACCTGCAGCGGTGCTCAGTAAGGATCACCCCAGAGGCTGACTCACTCACAGGGGTGTCATCCCCATGGGTGCATGTCACGTGCAGCGGTGCTCAGTAAGGATCACCCCAGAGGCTGTCTCACCCACAGGGGTGTCATCCCCATTGGTGCATGTCACCTGCAGCGGTGCTCAGTAAGGATCACCCCAGAGGCTGACTCACTCACAGGGGTGTCATCCCCATGGGTGCATGTCACCTGCAGCGGTGCTCAGTAAGGATCACTCGAGAGGCTGACTCACCCACAGAGGTGTCATCCCCATGGGTGCATGTCACCAGCAGCGCCGGTGATCAGTAAGGATCACCCCAGAGGCTGACTCACCCACAGGGGTGTCATCCCCATGGGTGCATGTCACCTGCAGCGGTGCTCAGTATGGATCACCCCAGAGGCTGACTCACTCACAGGGGTGTCATCCCCATGGGTGCATGTCACCTGCAGCGGTGCTCAGTAAGGATCACCTCAGAGGCTGACTCACTCACAGGGGTGTCATCCCCATGGGTGCATGTCACCTGCTGCGGTGCTCAGTAAGGATCACCCCAGAGGCTGACTCACTCACAGGGGTGTCATCCCCATGGGTGCATGTCACCTGCAGCGGTGCTCAGTAAGGATCACCCCAGAGGCTGACTCACTCACAGGGGTGTCATCCCCATGGGTGCATGTCACCTGCAGCGGTGCTCAGTAAGGATCACCTCAGAGGCTGACTCACTCACAGGGGTGTCATCCCCATGGGTGCATGTCACCTGCAGCGGTGCTCAGTAAGGATCACCCCAGAGGCTGACTCACTCACAGGGGTGTCATCCCCATGGGTGCATGTCACCTGCAGCGGTGCTCAGTAAGGATCACCCCAGAGGCTGACTCACTCACAGGGGTGTCATCCCCATGGGTGCATGTCACCTGCAGCGGTGCTCAGTAAGGATCACCCCAGAGGCTGACTCACTCACAGAGGTGTTGCTACGGGTCCGGGTGGTGGGACCCAGAGGGGCGTGACTAAGTATCCACCCGAACCGACCCTGGTCGTACGGCAGCTAACGACACCGTGACCAGGGAGGATCCGTGCTGAGCGACCATGTGCTACTCTGGAGACGCCCTTGTAAGAGAGCAGGTGGCTCCCACAGGTCAGATGGCTGGGACTGACCGGTATGGCGGATGGACACGGCAAGCAGGTGGAAGTCTCTGGTAGCTGACAGGTGGTCACAGTTCGAGAAAGCAGGGCAAGTAGCAGTCTTTAGGTTTACCAGGAAGGTGGTCACAGCAAGTGACGGCAGGGTCTCCAGGCAGGCTGGCGGGAAACAGGAAGGTGCTCCCAGGGGAGCGGGCAGACAGACGAGGCGGGTAACTGGCAGGTAACTGGTGGGCGCTCCTAGGTGAGCGGGCTGACGGACATAGAAGGTAACAGGTGGGTGCTCCCAGGTGAGCAGGCAGACAGGCGAGGCAGGTAACAGGCAGGTAACTGGTGGACGCTCCCAGGTGAGCGGTCTGACAGACAGGGCAGCCAGATGCTCCCAGGTGAGCGGACAGATAGCCAAGGCAGGTAACAGGTAACTGGTGGGCGCTCCCAGGTGAGCGGGCTGACGGACACAGAAGGTAACAGGCGGGTGCTCCCAGGTGAGCAGGCAGACAGACGAGGGAGGTAACAGGCAGGTAACTGGTGGACGCTCCCAGGTGAGCGGTCTGACAGACAGGGCAGCCGGATGCTCCCAGGTGAGCGGACAGATAGCCAAGGCAGGTAACAGGCAGGTAACAGGTGAGCGCTCCAGGTGAGCAGGCTGGCAGGCTCGGAAGGTAAGGGGCGGATAACAGGCTGGCAGGCAGGACGAGGAATCAGGCTAGCAGCGGGACCTGAGGGTTGAAGCACAGATCAGACACAGTGCAATCAACTTTGCTCAGGCACCTCCATTTTGGAGGAGGTGCCTTATATATGGGAAGTCCTCTGGCAATTGGCCGGGGACTCCTTAGGACGACGCGCGCGGCCCCTTTAAGAGAGGGGGAGCGTGCGCGCGCACGCCCTCAGCACAGTGCCCGGGAAGGAGCGCGCGCCGGCAGCAGCGAGGGAAGGAGCGCTGGAGGACGCCGCCGCACGCTGAACAGGAAGGTGAGAGGGACGGCGTCTCTGCCTAGCAGGAGGCAGAGACGCCGATGCAACAGTACCCCCCCTTTACGCCCCCTCTTTTTTAGGCCAGAGAGAAATTTCTCAAGGAGAAGCGGAGTGTTGATGTTCTCCCTGGGTTCCCAAGTTCTTTCTCAGGACCAAACCCCTTCCAATCCACCAGAAAAAAGGTTCTCCCTCTTACCCTCTTGGTGGCCAGGATACTCTCCACTTCAAAGACGTCCTCAGCAGAAACCGGAGTAGGAGGAGTACCTGGATTGTCGGAAAAAGTGTTAAGGACAACGGGTTTGAGGAGGGATACGTGAAAGGAGTTGGGAAAGCGTAGGGTGGCCGGGAGTTTTAATTTGTAGGCCACTGGGTTAATTTGCCTGAGGATTTCGAAGGGTCCGATGAACCGAGGACCCAACTTGTAGGAGGGTACTTTGAGCCGCACATATTTGGAAGAGAGCCAAACCTTGTCTCCCGGACAGAATTGAGGTGGATCCAGACGTCTCTTATCAGCATATCTCTTCATCCGCTCGGAGGACTGAAGAAGAGCGGACCTGGTACTCTCCCAAGAGACTCTGCGGCAGGGTTGTCCACAGAAGCGGAGACAGGAATTGGAATCCGGGGGTACTGGCCATAGACAATAAAGAACGGGGATTGGGAAGAGGATTCACTCTCATGGTTATTATAAGAGAACTCGGCCCATGGTAGGAGATCCACCCAGTCCGAATGGTCGGCATTAACGAAGTGCCGGAGGTAGCTGGTCAGGATCTGATTGATCCGCTCCACTTGACCATTGGACTGTGGGTGGTAAGCAGAGGAGAAATCCAGGGTGATGTCTAGCAGCTTACATGTGACTCTCCAGAAGCGTGAGGTGAACTGAACTCCACGATCCGACACGATGTGGAGGGGTGTGCCATGGAGACGGAAGATGTGGCGGATAAAGTCTTTAGCCAGCTCGGGTGCAGATGGGAGACCAGGCAGGGGAATGAAGTGTTCCATTTTAGAAAAGCGGTCAACGACCACCTAAATGACTGTACAACCGGCAGAAACAGGAAGATCGGTGATAAAGTCCATAGCAATGTGCTGCCATGGAACAGCAGGTATGGGAAGGGGCTGGAGATGGCCAGCTGGTAGATGTCTGGGAACTTTGTTACGGACACAGGATGAACAGGCCACGACGAAGTCTACAACGTCCTTATGCAGGGTAGGCCACCAGTAATGCCGGGCAATGAGCTGGAAGGTCTTATTTTGGCCAGCATGGCCAGCTAGTTTAGAAGAATGTCCCCAGCGAAGAACCCTCTCCCGATCTGGTACTGCTACAAACGTCTTACCGGGTGGAAGACGAGTCAGATCCAAGGGGGCCACATTCATCACCTTGGAGGAGTCAATGATGTGCGTAGGCTCCTCCTCTTGATCGGAGGACAGGAAGGACCGGGACAAGGCATCAGCTTTTACGTTCTTGTCCGCCGGGCGGAAATGAAGAATGAAGTCGAAGCGGGCAAAAAACAATGACCACCGGGCCTGGCAAGGATTGAGTCTCTGGGCATTTTGGAGATATGCCAGGTTTTTGTGATCCGTGTAGATGATTACTGGGTAAAGAGCCCCTTCTAGCAGATAGCGCCACTCCCCTAGTGCCAATTTGACGGCTAGCAATTCACGGTCTCCTATGGAGTAGTTGCGCTCAGACGAGGAGAAGATTTTGGAGAAGAAGCCGCAGGTTACCATTCTCCTGGTAGAAGATTTTTGGGTGAGTACCGCTCCCGCTCCGGAGGAGGAGGCATCAACCTCCAGGTAGAATTGTTTATTACAGTCCGGACGATGCAGGACGGGGGCAGAGGCGAAGGCTCTCTTTAAGGAAAGGAAGGCCTCCTCGGCTTCAGGCGACCATACCTTGGGATTTGCCCCCTTACGGGTAAGCGCAGATATGGGAGCAGTCCGGGACGAGAAGTGTGGGATGAAAAGACGATAGTAATTGGCAAAGCCCAGGAATCGCTGTATCGCCTTCAAACCTTCTGGACGGGGCCATTTTAGAACAGAAGAGAGCTTCTCTGGATCCATTTGCAGACCTGTCTGGGAGATAACATAGCCCAAGAATGGAAGGGAGGTCTGGTCGAAGAGGCACTTCTCGTATTTGGCGTAGAGGTGGTTCTGCCGAAGCCTAAGCAGGACCTGACGAACATCCCTCCGGTGTGTGGGGAGATCCGGAGAGAAGACCAAGATATCGTCCAGGTAAACCACTACGCAGGAGTACAGGAGGTCACGGAAGATGTCGTTGACCAGCTCTTGAAAGACAGTGGGGGCGTTACAGAGACCAAAGGGCATCACAAGGTACTCATAGTGACCGTCCCGGGTATTGAATGCTGTCTTCCACTTGTCTCCTTGACTGATACGGACCAGGTTATATGCTCCTCGTAGATCCAGCTTGGAGAAGATCCTGGCGCCCTTGAGACGGTCAAACAATTCGGAGATGAACGGCAGGGGGTATTTGTTTTTTACAGTGATTAGATTCAGTCCTCTGTAGTCAATACAGGGACGTAGCGAGCCGTCTTTCTTTTTGACAAAGAAGAATCCGGCTCCAGCCGGGGAGGTAGATTTTCGGATAAATCCCCTAGCCAGATTCTCTTCAATGTATTCAGACATGGCCCGGGTTTCAGCCGCAGACAACGGGTAGATACGGCCACGGGGAGGAGTGGCACCAGGTACCAGGTCGATCGGGCAGTCATATGGCCTATGGGGTGGCAACGTCTCTGCTTCCTTTTTACCGAAGACGTCCGCATAGGGCCAGTATGGAGCCGGGAGACCGGGTAGATTAGCTGGAGTAGGCGGAGGGCGAGCTGGGAGGACCGGAACCAGGCATGTCTTATGGCAGTCTGGACCCCACCGGAGTACTTCGCTGGTTCGCCAGTTCAATACAGGTTCATGTGTCTGGAGCCAAGGTAGACCTAGCAACAGGGAGTGAGAGAGTCCGGATAGCACATGGAAGGAGATCTTCTCAGAGTGCAGCATTCCCACCTGCAGAGTTAAGGGTTCAGTGACGAGCAGGATGGGTACTGGAAGGAGTTTACCATCCACGGAGGCAACTGACAAAGGTTCAGTGAGAGGCTTGGTGGGAATACGGTATCTCTCTACTAAGGACTGGGAGATGAGGTTCCCAGCCGCTCCAGAATCCAGGTGAGCGTTTTCAAAGTGCCGATCCTCTCCCCAGGAGAGAGAGACAGACAAAGTCAGGGAGGGAGAGGACTTACTTTTGTCTAGGACGACCTCTCTGAGCGATCCTAGACACTGGAGTTTCCTGGCCTCTCCGGGCAGGAACGGATCATGTGCTCCTTGCTGCCACAATAGAAACAGCTCCCCTCGGCCTGGCGTGACTCCTGGCGGGATTTGACCAACTTGGTCTGGTCGACCTGCATGGGCTCGGGTGAGTGCGCCCGGGGAGTGACTGAAGAAGAGACAGGTCTCTGGAAGTTAGGAGCAAGGCAGGGAAACTTTCTCTCATGGGTGGTTTCCTTGGTACGTTCCTGAAACCGGATGTCAATCCGGGTAGCAAGTGACACCAGGTCGTCCAGGGTGGTAGGGATGTCCCGACCGGCAAGTTCATCTTTAATCCGACCGGAAAGACCCTCCCAGAAGACGGACAGCAGGGCCTCGTTATCCCAGGCAAGTTCAGAAGCGAGGCTACGGAACCGTATGGCATATTAGCCTACGGTGAGACTCCCTTGGCGGAGACTTAGCAGAGAGGAGGCTGACGAGGTCTTTCGTCCCGGTTCATCGAAGACTTTCCGGAAAGCAGTGAGGATAGCTGACAAGTTGGATACTAGGGGATCCCCTCTCTCCCACAGGGGATTTAGCCAAGCCAGTGCTTCCCCAGTGAGATGGGACATGATGAAAGCCACTTTGGCCCGGTCGGTGGTAAAGTGATGTGCCAAGAGTTCAAAGTGCAGGGTGCACTGGTTTATAAAGCCCCGAGCTTGAGCGGGGTCGCCTCCGAAACGAGGAGGTGCAGAAAGCCGGGGTCCGGAGCAGGATGCCATGGTATTGATGGGCAGCGGCGCTGCCGGGGTGCGAGTCGTGCAACTAGCGGTGGTTGCTGGTGGAGCAGTCAGTCTGTCCAGGCGGGAATAGACATTCCGCAGGTGGTTCAGGATGGACTCCTGCTGGGATTTCGGACGGGAGACTTCTTGGTATAGGTCAGAGAGCGAGGGAGCTTGGGTGCCACCGAGTTCCATGGCCCGAGCAAACTGTTACAGGTCCGGGTGGTGGAACCTCTGTGCCGAGGTGCAAGGAGGGACCCAGAGGGGCGTGACTAAGTATCCACCCGAACCGACCCTAGTCGTACGGCAGCTAACGACACCGTGACCAGGGAGGATCCGGGCTGAGGGACCAGGTGCTACTCTGGGGACGACCTTGTAAGAGAGCAGGTGGCTCCCACGGGTCAGATGGCTGGGACTGACCGGTATGGCGAATGGACACGGCAAGCAGGCGGAAGTCTCTGGTAGCTGGCAGGTGGTCACAGTTCGAGAAAGCAGGGCAAGTAGCAGTCTTTAGGTTTACCAGGAAGGTGGTCACAGCAAGTGACGGCAGGGTCTCCAGGCAGGCTGGCGGGAAACAGGCAGGTGCTCCCAGGTGAGCGGGCACACAGACGAGGCGGGTAACTGGCAGGTAACTGGTGGGTGCTCCCAGGTGAGCGGGCTGATGGACACAGCAGGTAACAGGCGGGTGCTCCCAGGTGAGCGGGCAGACAGACAGGGCAGGAAACAGGCAGGTAACAGGTGAGCGCTCCAGGTGAGCAGGCTGGCAGGCTCGGCAGGCTCGGCAGGTAACGGGCAGATAACAGGCTGGCAGGCAGGATGAGGAGTCAGGCTAGCAGCGGGACCTGAGGGCTGAAGCACAGATCAGACACAGTGCAAACAACTTTGCTCCGGCACCTCCATTTTGGAGGAGGTGCCTTATATATGGGAAGTCCTCCGGCAATTGGCCGGGGACTCCTTAGGACAACGCACACGGCCCCTTTAAGAGAGGGGGAGCGCGCGCGCCCTAAACACAGTGCCCGGGAAGGAGCGTGCGCCGGCAGCAGCGAGGGAAGGAGCGCTGGAGGACGCCGCACGCTGAACAGGAAGGTGAGAGGGACGGCGTCTCAGCCTAGCAGGAGGCAGAGACGCCGATGCAACAGGTGTCATCCCCATGGGTGCATGTCACCTGCAGCGGTGCTCAGTAAGTATCACCCCAGAGGCTGACTCACCCACAGGGGTGTCATACCCATGGGTGCATGTAACCTGCAGCGGACCTCAGTAAGGATCACCCCAGAGGCTGTCTCACTCACAGGGGTGTCATCCCCAAGGGTGCATGTCACCTGCAGAGGTGCTCAGTAAGAATCACCCCAGAGGCTGACTCACTCACAGGGGTGTCATCCCCACGGGTGCATGTCACCTGCAGCGGTGCTCAGTAAGGATCACCCCAGAGGCAGACTCACTCAGAGGGGTGTCATCCCCATGGGTGCATGTCACATGCAGCGGAGCACAGTAAGGATCACCCCAGAGGCTGACTCACTCACAGGGGTGTCACCCCCATGGGTGCATGTCTCCTGCAGCGGAGCTCAGTAAGGATCACCCCAGAGGCTGACTCACTCACAGGGGTGACATTACCATGGGTGCATGTCACCTGCAACAGTGCTCAGTAAGGATCACCCCAGAGACTGACTCACCCACAGGGGTGCCATCCCCATGGGTGCATGTCACCTGCAGCGGTGCTCAGTAAGGATCACCCCAGAGGCTGACTCACTCACAGAGGTGTCACCCCATGGGTGCATGTCACCTGCAGCGGTGCTCAGTAAGGATCACCCCAGAGGCTGACTCATCCACAGGGGTGTCATCCCCATGGGTGCATGTCACCTGCAGCGGTGGTCAGTAATGATCACCCCAGAGGCTGACTTACCCACAGGGGTGTCATCCCCACGGGTGCATGTCACCTGCAGCAGTGCTCAGTAAGGACCACCAAAGAGGCTGATTCACTCACAGGGGTGTAATCCCCATGGGTGCATGTCACCTGCAGTGGTGCTCAGTAAGGATCACCCCAGAGGCTGACTCAATCACAGGGGTGCCATCCCCATGGGTGCATGTCACCTGCAGCGGTTCTCAGTAAGGATCACCCCAGAGGCTGACTCACTCACAGGGGTGTCATCTCCATCGGTGCATGTCACCTGCAGCGGTGCTCAGTAATTATCAACCCAGAGGCTGTCTCACTCACAGGGGTGTCATCCCCATGAGTGCATGTCACCTGCAGCGGTGCTCAGTAAGGATCATCCCAGAGGCTGTCTCACTCACAGAGGTTGCATGTCACCTGCAGCGGTGCTCAGTAAGGATCATCCCAGAGGCTGACTCACTCACAGAGGTGTCATCCCCATGAGTGCATGTCACCTGCAGCGGTGCTCAGAAAGGATCACCCCAGAGGCTGACTCATTCACAGGGGTGTCGTCCCCATGGGTGTATGTCACTTCCATTGGTGCTCAGTAAGGATCACCCCAGAGGCTGACTCACTCACAGAGGTGCCATCCCCACGGGTGCATGTCACCTGCTGCGGTGCTCAGTAAGGATCACCCCAGAGGCTGACTCACTCACAGGAGTGTCATCCCCATGGGTGCATGTCACCTACAGCGGTGCTCAATAAGGATCACCCCAGAGGCTGACTCACTCACAGGGGTGTCATCCCCATGGGTGCATGTCACCTGCAGCGATGCTCAGTAAGGATCACCCCAGAGGCTGACTCACCCACAGGGGTGTCATCCCCATGGGTGCATGTCATCTGCAGCGGTGCTCAGTAAGGATCACCCCAGAGGCTGTCTCACTCACAGGGGTGTAATCCCCAAGGGTGCATGTCACCTGCAGAGGTGCTCAGTAAGAATCACCCCAGAGGCTGTCTCACTCACAGGGGTGTCATCCCCATGGGTGCATGTCACCTGCAGCGTTGCTCAGTAAGGATCACCCCAGAGGCTGACTCACTCACAGGGGTGTCATCCCCATGGGTGCATGTCACCTGCAGTGGTGCTCAGTAAGGATCACCCCAGAGGCTGACTCACTCACAGGGGTGTCACCCCCATGGGTGCATGTCTCCTGCAGCGGAGCTCAGTAAGGATCACCCCAGAGGCTGACTCACTCTCAGGGGTGTCACCCCCATGGGTGCATGTCTTCTGCAGCGGAGCTCAGTAAAGATCACCCCAGAGGCTGACTCACTCACAGGGCTGTCATTCCCATGGGTGCATGTCACCTGCAACAGTGCTCAGTAAGGATCACCCCAGAGACTGACTCACTCACAGAGGTGTCACCCCATGGGTGCATGTCACCTGCAGCGGTGCTCAGTAAGGATCACCCCAGAGGCTGACTCACTCACAGAGGTGTCACCCCATGGGTGCATGTCACCTGCAGCGGTGCTCAGTAAGGATCACCCCAGAGGCTGATTCATCCACAGGGGTGTCATCCCCATGGGTGCATGTCACCTGCAGCGGTGCTCAGTAAGGATCACCCCAGAGGCTGACTTACCCACAGGGGTGTCATCCCCATCGGTGCATGTCACCTGCAGCAGTGCTCAGTAAGGACCACCCCAGAGGCTAACTCACTCACAGGGGTGTCATCCCCATGGATGCATGTCACCTGCAGCGGTGCTCAGTAAGGATCACCCCAGAGGCTGACTCACTCACAGGGGTGCCATCCACATGGGTGCATGTCACCTGCAGCGGTTCTCAGTAAGGATCACCCCAGAGGCTGACTTACCCACAGGGGTGTCATCCCCACGGGTGCATGTCACCTGCAGCAGTGCTCAGTAAGGACCACCAAAGAGGCTGATTCACTCACAGGGGTGTAATCCCCATGGGTGCATGTCACCTGCAGTGGTGCTCAGTAAGGATCACCCCAGAGGCTGACTCAATCACAGGGGTGCCATCCCCATGGGTGCATGTCACCTGCAGCGGTTCTCAGTAAGGATCACCCCAGAGGCTGACTCACTCACAGGGGTGTCATCTCCATCGGTGCATGTCACCTGCAGCGGTGCTCAGTAATTATCAACCCAGAGGCTGTCTCACTCACAGGGGTGTCATCCCCATGAGTGCATGTCACCTGCAGCGGTGCTCAGTAAGGATCATCCCAGAGGCTGTCTCACTCACAGAGGTGTCATCCCCATGGGTGCATGTCACCTGCAGCGGTGCTCAGTAAGGATCATCCCAGAGGCTGACTCACTCACAGAGGTGTCATCCCCATGAGTGCATGTCACCTGCAGCGGTGCTCAGAAAGGATCACCCCAGAGGCTAACTCACTCACAGGGGTGTCATCCCCATGGGTGCATGTCACCTGCAGCGGTGCTCAGTAAGGATCATCCCAGAGGCTGACTTACCCACAGGGGTGTCATCCCCACCGGTGCATGTCACCTGCAGCAGTGCTCAGTAAGGACCACCCCAGAGGCTAACTCACTCACAGGGGTGTCATCCCCATGGATGCATGTCACCTGCAGCGGTGCTCAGTAAGGATCACCCCAGAGGCTGACTCACTCACAGGGGTGCCATCCCCATGGGTGCATGTCACCTGCAGCGGTTCTCAGTAAGGATCACCCCAGAGGCTGACTCACCCACAGGGGTGTCATCCCCATGGGTACATGTCACCTGCAGCGGTGCTCAGTAAGGATCACCCCAGAGACTGACTCACTCACAGGGGTGTCATCCCCATGGGTGCATGTCACCTTCAGCGGTGCTCAGTAATTATCAACCCAGAGGCTGACTCACCCACAGGGGTGTCATCTCCATGGGTGCATGTCACCTGCAGCGGTGCTCAGTAAGGATCATCCCAGAGGCTGTCTCACTCACAGGGGTGTCGTCCCCATGAGTGCATGTCACCTGCAGCGGTGCTCAGAAAGGATCACCCCAGAGGCTGACTCATTCACAGGGGTGTCGTCCCCATGGGTGTATGTCACTTCCATCGGTGCTCAGTAAGGATCACCCCAGAGGCTGACTCACTCACAGGGGTTCCATCCCCACGGGTGCATGTCACCTGCTGCGGTGCTCAGTAAGGATCACCCCAGAGGCTGACTCACTCACAGGAGTGTCATCCCCAGGGGTGCATGTCATCTGCAGCGGTGCTCAGAAAGGATCACCCCAGAGGCTGTCTCACCCACAGTGGTGTCATCCCCATGGGTGCATGTCACCTGCAGCGGTGCTCAGTAAGGATCACCCCAGAGGCTGACTCACTCACAGGGGTGTCATCCCCATGGGTGCATGTCACCTGCAGCGGTGCTCAGTAAGGATCACCCTAGAGGCTGACTCACCCACAGGGGTGTCATCCCCATGGGCGCATGTCACCTGCAACGGTGCTCAGTAAGGATCACCCCAGAGGCTGACTCACCCACAGGGGTGTCATCCCCATGGGTGCATGTCACCAGCAGCAGTGCTCAGTAAGGATCTCCCCAGAGGCGGACTCACTCACAGGTGTGTCATCCCATGGGTGCATGTAACCTGCAGTAGTGCTCAGTAAGGATCACCCCAGAGACTGACTCACTCAAAGGGGTGTCATCTCCATGGGTGCATGTCACCTGCAGCGGTGCTCAGTAAGGATCACCCCAGAGGCTGACTCACCGACAGGGGTGTCAACCCCATGGGTGCATGTAATCTGCAGCGGTGCTCAGTAAGGATCACCCCAGAGGCTGTCTCACCCACAGTGGTGTCATCCCCATGGGTGCATGTCACCTGCAGCAGTGCTCAGTAAGGATCACCCCAGAGGCTGACTCACTCACAGGGGTGTCATCCCCATGGGTGCATGTCTCCTGCAGCGGAGCTCAGTAAGGATCACCCCAGAGGCTGACTCACTCTCAGGGGTGTCACCCCCATGGGTGCATGTCTTCTGCAGCGGAGCTCAGTAAAGATCACCCCAGAGGCTGACTCACTCACAGGGGTGTCATTCCCATGGGTGCATGTCACCTTCAACAGTGCTCAGTAAGGATCACCCCAGAGACTGACTCACTCACAGAGGTGTCACCCCATGGGTGCATGTCACCTGCAGCGGTGATCAGTAAGGATCACCCCAGAGGCTGACTCACTCACAGAGGTGTCACCCCATGGGTGCATGTCACCTGCAGCGGTGCTCAGTAAGGATCACCCCAGAGGCTGATTCATCCACAGGGGTGTCATCCCCATGGGTGCATGTCACCTGCAGCGGTGCTCAGTAAGGATCACCCCAGAGGCTGACTTACCCACAGGGGTGTCATCCCCACCGGTGCATGTCACCTGCAGCAGTGCTCAGTAAGGACCACCCCAGAGGCTAACTCACTCACAGGGGTGTCATCCCCATGGATGCATGTCACCTGCAGCGGTGCTCAGTAAGGATCACCCCAGAGGCTGACTCACTCACAGGGGTGCCATCCCCATGGGTGCATGTCACCTGCAGCGGTGCTCAGTAAGGATCACCCCAGAGGCTGACTCACCCACAGGGGTGTCATCCCCATGGGTACATGTCACCTGCAGCGGTGCTCAGTAAGGATCACCCCAGAGACTGACTCACTCACAGGGGTGTCATCCCCATGGGTGCATGTCACCTTCAGCGGTGCTCAGTAATTATCAACCCAGAGGCTGACTCACCCACAGGGGTGTCATCTCCATGGGTGCATGTCACCTGCAGCAGTGCTCAGTAAGGATCATCCCAGAGGCTGTCTCACTCACAGGGGTGTCGTCCCCATGAGTGCATGTCACCTGCAGCGGTGCTCAGAAAGGATCACCCCAGAGGCTGACCCATTCGCAGGGGTGTCGTCCCCATGGGTGTATGTCACTTCCATCGGTGCTCAGTAAGGATCACCCCAGAGGCTGACTCACTCACAGTGGTTCCAACCCCACGGGTGCATGTCACCTGCTGCGGTGCTCAGTAAGGATCACCCCAGAGGCTGACTCACTCACAGGAGTGTCATCCCCAGGGGTGCATGTCATCTGCAGCGGTGCTCAGAAAGGGTCACCCCAGAGGCTGTCTCACCCACAGTGGTGTCATCCCCATGGGTGCATGTCACCTGCAGCGGTTCTCATTAAGGATCACCCCAGAGGCTGACTCACTCACAGGGTGTCATCCCCATGGGTGCATGTCACCTGCAGCGGTGCTCAGTAAGGATCACCCTAGAGGCTGACTCACCCACAGGGGTGTCATCCCCATGGGCGCATGTCACCTGCAGCGGTGCTCAGTAAGGATCACCCCAGAGGCTGACTCACCCACAGGGGTGTCATCCCCATGGGTGCATGTCACCAGCAGCAGTGCTCAGTAAGGATCTCCCCAGAGGCTGACTCACTCACAGGTGTGTCATCCCATGGGTGCATGTAACCTGCAGTAGTGCTCAGTAAGGATCACCCCAGAGACTGACTCACTCAAAGGGGTGTCATCTCCATGGGTGCATGTCACCTGCAGCGGTGCTCAGTAAGGATCACCCCAGAGGCTGACTCACCCACAGGGGTGTCATCCTCATGGGTGCATGTAATCTGCAGTGGTTCTCAGTAAGGATCACCCCAGAGGCTGTCTCACCCACAGTGGTGTCATCCCCATGGATGCATGTCACCTGCAGCAGTGCTCAGTAAGGATCTCCCCAGAGGCTGACTCACTCACAGGGGTGTCATCCCCATGGGTGCATGTCACCTGCAGCGGTGCTCAGTAAGGATCATTCCAGAGGCTGACTCACTCACAGGGGTGTCATCCCCATGGGTGCATGTCACCTGCAGTGGTGTTCAGTAATGATCACCCCAGAGACTTGTAGCACCCCGAGGACTTGGCTGCTACAGGGGTATTGCACCTCGAACCAGAGGTGTGGTATTCCACTCCCGAGTAAGGATGGAGCGTGGAACAGAGCTCAGTAGGCTGCATACACTATACACTACACTCACCCCATTTCCGGGGGACAGACCAACGGTACTCCCACCAGATAGATGTGCAGGTACGACAGCTTCTGTCCCTGGCTGGAGTGGGGAGGGGGGAGGAACATCCTAGTGGTGTAGGAGCAGAGAGGGGAGGGACTCTGGGCATAGGTAGGAGCCCATTGGTTGCTCGTCACCTGGGCTCGGGTGTCAGAAGGGAGTATATAAGGGGGGCACCATCTTGGATCAGTGGTCAGTTCAGAGAGGAGCTCAGCCAGAGAGGGCTGACAGGGAGCTGTGGCTCAGTCTGGGCCCAGCTCCAGAGTCAGGCCTGGAGTGGAGGCCTGAAGCTGAGAGAGGGAGAGAGAGAGAAGTCAGAGGAAGAAGGAACAGAAACACCAGGAAAGGCCCAGAGACGCAAGAGAGAGGGAACCCTAAGATCCCACGAAATAACGGGTGAAGGGTTGGCAGAACAGGGTGCCGGATCCCAAACTGGTGGAGGCCAATTATCCTTAGCCAGGAACCGGAGGTCGTGGACAAGTTTTGGCGCGACCCCTCGCCATATCTACCAGGAAGGCATACCATATAGGGTCAGGGAAACCGGGAAAGGTTTCACCACCAGAAGGCCCGAGGGAGCTGGACAAAGGTGGATCCCTGGTGGGGACGGCCAGTAGAAAGGAAGAGAGGGGAGCTCAGGACCACGCTCTGGAACTGCCTGGGAGTTGGCCGAGTCCCGCACCTGGTGGACGCAGCACGGCTCGGGTGGTCCTAGCTGTACACAAGGGACCTAATAAAGAACTGTGAGTAAAGCTGTGAAAACTGCAATTGCACGTCTCTGAGCTTCCTTGTCACACCACCACTACCACTATCATCTTTTCCTGCTTCATCAGCTGCCCTGAGGCCATACCCCTCCCGTTGGGGGTTATACCATCCACGCTGCACATCCGTACCACCGGCCTCAGCGGACTGCCCTGCAGCGGCGGCTTCATAGCCGCATTCAACGGGTGGCGCAGTCGGACACTAATACCATCATATCAATAACTGCCTCTTAGTTTGACCACCCTGGGCACGGACCGGGTCCCCGCCACTCGGAGACTACAACCCCCATCGGATCCGGCTCCGGGTATTCCTCCGCGCACACGTGCGCCGCAATACAACATGGCCCAGGGGGCGCGTCAACTTTGGCGTAGTCGGCAGGATTACGTGCCCGCAACCACCGGGTACTGCGTGCCTGAAGAAAAGTTCACATTTACCGCAAAAAGGAGTCTCCCGCCAATTCCAGAGGGTTCCCGCCATCGGACGCCATCTGGGGTCGTTTCCCGCCGTTTGCCCGCCATCTGCAGTCTTTGCCCGCCATCTGCGAAGTTTCCCGCCATCGGGAGACGATTCCCGCCATCTGAGACGATTTCCCGCCCTGGCAGAGCGGACGCCATTATGGGCGTGCCAGAGGGTGGCAAGAGACGACCTCCCATCGTGGGCGCGGTCAAAGAAGGGCGCCAAAAGCGGAGACCGCCCCCACCAGCCGAGACTACCACCATGGAAATGTCCATCAAAGTGGGGGGTCTGCCCCTGAAACTGACTGTCACTAAGTTGCCCCGGGACCACTCCCAAGGGGGGCGGATAGAGAACAAAACGGAGAAGATGGGTGCGGCCTGGAGGAGTCTGGACAGATCGCACCCGGGAATGGAGGAAGAGACAAGCGGTACCGACCCCGTGGTCTGGGGCCTGCTGCAGGCCGCCACCCCAGAAGGCCTGGTGGAGATCCTGGCGCAGCTCCCCAGAGATCGGGAGCGTGCACAGACCGCGCTGGAGGCCTTGGCCCGGAAGATGGCCCGAGTACAGCAAGAAGCACTGGCCGAATGGAGAAGGGAGATGGCCCAGCAGGCTGGAACCCGCCAGCAGAGGACGCCACCCGCAACGTGGAGCATGTCTGCCCCTGATGATGGTGCAGGAGGGACGAAGGCCGGAGACGACGCCGCGGAGGGAGCCGCAGGGATGGAAGCAGGTAATGGGGACGTCATCACCCCGAGCCCAGTAGCCGAAAGCCTGCCCCAGCTCCCCGTCGCAGAGCCCGAAGTCCCACTCACCGCGCCCGTTGCCGCACCGCCACCGCTAACTAGGCCTCAAGCGGCAGGAGCCGCGGTCACGCCCTCTGTTACGCCATGCCCCTTGACCCTGAGCGCGGCAAAACAGGAAGTGCCACCGGTCTGGTCGCAAGGCCGAGTACCCCCGGGCGCCGCGATCTCCACAGCGCCCTCTACCTCCACTGTGCCGCCGGCCTGGTCGCAAGGCCTGGTGCATCCGGGCGCCGCTGCCCCCACAGCGCCCTCCTCCCCAAAGGTGCCATACCTGGACCCAAAGAGGATGCCTCCGGCCTGGACGCAAGGCCGGGTACCTCCGGGCGCCGCTGCCCCCACAGCGCCCTCGACCTCCACAGTGCTGCCCCTGGGCGAAGATCTCTTTGCGCAGCATACTAGCCCGGACGGGCTGCCCTTCGTGTGGCCACCGGAGTACATCAACCCCCGACTCCGGAGGGAACGGCCCCTGTGTGAGCCTCTGATCCCGGCACCGGCACCCGCCAAAATTGTCCCGCTCCCGTTGGAAGACGCCCAATTCGCATGGGATCCCACCGGTGAGGACCTCATGGGATTCACCAAGGAGACCCGGGCGGCCGCAGCCCGGCGGGAGGAGTGCTGCCGTCAACAGCTGGAGGTCTTTGGGAGAGAACGGCGAGAGAGGCGGATCCGCGAGGAACAGCTGCAGGTCCAAAGCGCGGAGCAGAAACGCCGGGCCCGACGAAACCCCCGTGCGGCCCACGGTCCCCGCGCCAACGGGACCGTAATAAAGTTCCAGTTGGAGCATGGCTGGGGCTTTATCCGGGATCACCGAACCCCCGGCGACGTCTTTGTCACCCGCAGGGATGTCGAGAGCCACCTGCTGGAGGGACACCGCGGACGTGACCTCTACCCGGGTGATGAGGTCACCTTCACCCGGCATCAGTGTGCCAAAGGACCGTACGCCCTTCACGTACACCGGCTGACTGAGGAAGAGATACAGTATGAGGAAAGCCAAGAGGACCCGGACGGGTCTGAAGACTACCCTCAGGAAGGAGCACGAAGAGGACACCATTATTAGAGAGTGGTAAAGAAGGACTGTATATAGTTACCCGTCGGGGTACAAGAACTGTCGTAAAATTGGTGTTTGTGTGAACTGTTACTTGTGTGCCCCTTCCTAAATTACCAGGCTGAGGACTGTGAGCAGCCACTCCCTTATCCCCACTGGCCGAGGACTGAGAGCGGCCACCCTGTAAATAGTTGCGCTTCCTAAGGCGCCCCCTACTGGTTTTATAGAAGAACTGCGTTTCTACTTTAGAACTAGAGACTGTTGCACTTTACCTGGTCACAAGTTGCACGGTGGCCAGAGATCAAGAACGTGTTGGTCAAGAATGTTTCATATGACAAAGTTTTATATGATGCTGAAAGAGTTAATGGTATTTTATAAGTATGTGAAGAAAGTCTGATAATGTTTCCGTAATGTTTTATACCTGTAACGTTAAGAGAAAGAAGAAAAGAGTACCTCCCATAAAGGGATGAGTTGTTGGTTAACGTCTTATATGTGAGTGCACTTTAAAATTTTTGTATGTCTAATTGTTTTGCTCTATTCCAGCCCGAGGACGTGCTGTGATTTACCAGGGGGGAATGTAGCACCCCGAGGACTTGGCTGCTACAGGGGTATTGCACCTCGAACCAGAGGTGTGGTATTCCACTCCCGGGTAAGGATGGAGTGTGGAACAGAGCTCAGTAGGCTACACTACACTCACCCCATTTCCGGGGGACAGACCAACGGTACTCCCACCAGATAGATGTGCAGGTACGACAGCTTCTGTCCCTGGCTGGAGTGGGGAGGGGGGAGGAACATCCTAGTGGTGTAGGAGCAGAGAGGGGAGGGACTCTGGGCATAGGTAGGAGCCCATTGGTTGCTCGTCACCTGGGCTCGGGTGTCAGAAGGGAGTATATAAGGGGGGCACCATCTTGGATCAGTGGTCAGTTCAGAGAGGAGCTCAGCCAGAGAGGGCTGACAGGGAGCTGTGGCTCAGTCTGGGCCCAGCTCCAGAGTCAGGCCTGGAGTGGAGGCCTGAAGCTGAGAGAGGGAGAGAGAGAGAAGTCAGAGGAAGAAGGAACAGAAACACCAGGAAAGGCCCAGAGACGCAAGAGAGAGGGAACCCTAAGATCCCACGAAATAACGGGTGAAGGGTTGGCAGAACTGGGTGCCGGATCCCAAACTGGTGGAGGCCAATTATCCTTAGCCAGGAACCGGAGGTCGTGGACAAGTTTTGGCGCGACCCCTCGCCATATCTACCAGGAAGGCATACCATATAGGGTCAGGGAAACCGGGAAAGGTTTCACCACCAGAAGGCCCGAGGGCGCTGGACAAAGGTGGATCCCTGGTGGGGACGGCCAGTAGAAAGGAAGAGAGGGGAGCTCAGGACCACGCTCTGGAACTGCCTGGGAGTTGGCCGAGTCCCGCACCTGGTGGACGCAGCACGGCTCGGGTGGTCCTAGCTGTACACAAGGGACCTGATAAAGAACTGAGTAAAGCTGTGAAAACTGCAATTGCACGTCTCTGAGCTTCCTTGTCACACCACCACTACCACTATCATCTTTTCCTGCTTCATCAGCTGCCCTGAGGCCATACCCCTCCCGTTGGGGGTTATACCATCCACGCTGCACATCCGTACCACCGGCCTCAGCGGACTGCCCTGCAGCGGCGGCTTCATAGTGTAATGCAGGTGCCGGAATGCAACGCACAGAGACACAAGGCGAGAACAGTCAGAAATGTTTGTAAACAGTTTTATACAACAGGTATACTGAAACAAGGGATTAGCAACAAGGGTAATGAACAGTGGTTTGAAATATCAGAAAAATACGAAATTTCTCAAAATAAGGCGCAGTCTCTTAAAATAAGGCGCAGTCTCTTAAAGTAAGGCGCAGTCTCTTAAAATAAGGCGCAGTCTCTTAAAGTAAGGTGATGCCCTCAAGCATGAGAAGCACCACACAAGTTCTTTAACCGTGAATTTGGCCCTAGCGGGGGTCACCGGTTATTCCCGCTAGGCCGTGAGTCTCTTTCCGGATGAATTCAATTAAATCACATTGTGCTACTTTAGCCCCAACCGTCCCCCTCCCAACCTGAGTACTTAAACCCAATTGTCCCCGGTACCGTGTGAGCAGTGGAAGTGACGGCCCTGCTCACGTATGCAGCTCCTCTTTGCTTGGCTGTTGGGGGCAGTCTCTCGAGCCTTGGATAGGGGGGTCCAGGCCTCGTCTGTCGGCGGCCGACGTCGGGTTCCGCGAACTCACTCAGCACAGCGATCAGGTTCCTAGTATCCTCAGCAGGCACAGCACTCGAGTCACAACTGTGAGGGATCCGGAGCTCTTTTACCGGTGCCCGGCTGGAGCACCTCTCAGGCCTCTGGATTTGGCCTGTCACACGGGGTTTCTCAGGACGCAGGGAGCACGTCTGCTCCTCTCTGCTGCTTGGCGCCAAAGACCCCTCAGGTTTGGCGCGCTGGCCTCTTATCTCTCTGAACTCCTTCCTGGAAGTCACCTGATCGGGTCCAGCCTCTGAATCTCTCCTGCCTGCAACTTCCTTTTTGTATTTTGGTTCCGCTTGACTGTCTCTGGCCAGTAGATGGCAGTCTCGCTCCATCCTTGAAACGTCATGTTGAAGTTCTGTTACAAGCTTTTTAGCTCGTTCTACATTCCTCCCTCCTTTTTGCTCGCCAGTCCTCGGGCGAGTGGACTCCTCGCAGAATTGATGTCTCCTTCCAGGCAGTGCAAGCTCAGACAGGAGTTGGGCACACTCCTGCATTTTCTGTTGGATTCGAGACCAGATAAACTCTTCCTGAGCATACCGGTTAGGAGGAATTCCGGCTTTAGCCCGCTCAGTTCTGCGGGGCTCTTCTTGCGGAGGAGACTCCGGGAGATCCGAGGAATCAACTACTGGGGATTGCAAATCATTTCCTGACTCATTCTGACTTCCACTCGGGAGTGGCACCAACGGTTCTGACGGGCCCAACTGCATTGTGGCCCACCCTTCTTCATCCCCCAAGGTTCCTGTATGTGGCACTTCAGCCAACACGTCTGAGGGCCCAGCCCTGTTACAGACTTCTGCTTCAGAGGAGCAAGGTCGCAACATATTACGGTGCAACACCCTGGATGTCGCGGTGTCATCCCCTTCGGGCCTAACCTCGTAGACGGGGTTGTCTGGGTGAACCTTCTTCACCACCCGATATGGTATTGCCTCCCAACGATGGTCCAGCTTACTCCCAAATTGTTTAGCCCTCACCAGCACTCGGTCTCCTGGCTGAAGCGATCCACCTGTGGTCGGGGGCCGAACTGCATGCTCTACTTCCTGAAACTTCTGAGCAACCAGTCTTCTCACGGTATGGAGTCGACGCTGGTGTTCTCGAATCCAGGTACTTGGGCTACTGCCCGGACCGGAGTCTTCTGAGTCTAGCTCCAGTTCGGTGATTTCTCGGCCACTTCTTCCAAACAGCAACATGTAGGGGGTGTAGCCGGTGGTTGCATGAACTCGATTATTATACACCCACACCAGCTCAGACACGAATTCGGGCCACTTCATCTTTTTGTCCGCTTCCAGTGTTCGCAACATTTGCAACAGGGTTCGGTTAAAGCGCTCGCAAGCCCCGTTCCCTTGCGGGTGGTAGGGCGTTGTCCGGGAACGGTCGATCCCATAGATGCGGTATAGCTCATCCATCACTCGTCCTTGGAAGCAGGCCCCCTGGTCAGAATGTATTCGCTTCGGGCACCCATAAATCCAGATGAAATCTTGACAGATGGCCTTGGCTGCGGCTTCTGCCGTCTGATCTTTAGTGGGCGTCACTACTGCAAACTTGGTGAAGTGATCAGTCATGACTAAACAGTGTCCATAACCGTTGTATGAAGTTCCTACCATCAAGTAGTCAATCATCAAGACTTCCAAGGGGGCAGAAGTTCGGATGGTCTGAATGGGAGCTCTTTGCTCCGGGGGCTTGTTCAACTCACACTGGCGACATGTTCGGCAGACCCCCTCGACTTCTTGTCGCAGTTGAGGCCAATACACCAGCCGTTGCAACCACCGGAAGGTCTTTTCTACTCCGAAGTGAGCACCTCTTCTATGAGCTTCTTGGGCTAGCTGTGTTACTAGTGCTCCTGGAACTACCACTTGCCAGGTAACATCAAACTCTCGAGGCAGCTGGATTCTTCGGCATAGCAAGCCATCCTTCAGGAGGAGCCTCTCCCACTGGCCTAGGATTTGTAGGGTAGTTGGAAGTGAAGCGGCTCTGGTTTCCTGGTCGGGTCTCTGATTAAGGGCGACCCATTCTCTCAACTTTGCTAGCTCCGGGTCGGATTGCTGCAGATGTATCCATTCGTCTCTTGAACGTCCCAGAATCTGAGTGGACCTCGGCTCCCCTCTGGTCTCTTGGGCGTCGACCACAGCAGCGGCGAACTGGCTGAAATCCGGGATCTCGTCGCCTTCGAGCTCCTCATCTCTGTCCTTCTTCGGCCCCGCCTGAGTGACCCGGGACAGGGCATCTGCATGTGTGTTCAGGGCCTTGGACCGATAGGCGATTTTATACTGGAATTTGGACATCCTTGCGACCCACCGCTGTTCTAACGCGCCCAGTTTGGCGTTCTCCAAGTGGGCCAAAGGGTTGTTATCTGTCCGCACTTGCACTTCTGACCCTGACAGGTACTCAGCAAACTTCTCGGTCATGGCCCACACCAGTGCCAGTAGCTCCAGCTTAAACGAACTATAGTTGTCCGGATTCTTCTCCGTATCTCGGAGTGACCTGCTGGCATACGCGATCACTCGCTCTTTCCCTCCTTGTACTTGAGCCAGCACTGCTCCCAGCCCATGCAAGCTTCCATCAGTGTACAACATGAACGGCTGCGAAAAGTCAGCGTAGGCCAGAATCGGGGCATCTGTTAGTGCCATTTTCAATGCTCGGAATGCCTCTTCTTGTCGTGGGCCCCACTGAATGGGCTGCCGCTTGGCTCCCCCGGCTGTTCCTCTCAGCAATTCATTGAGCGGGTTCGCAATCTTAGCGAAGTCTTTAATGAATCTGCGGTAGTATCCAGCGAGCCCCAGGAATGCCCTTAGTTCCCTTAGATTGGCGGGCGTGGGCCACTTCTGCACGGCAGCTACTTTCTCCGCAGTGGGGTGCACCCCTGCACTGGACACAGTGTGCCCCAGATATTCAATTTCTCGTTTGAAGAGACGACACTTACGAGGTTTAATTTTCAGGCCGTGCCTTTGTAGCCGTTCTAACACTTGTTCCAATCGGCGGAGATGATCCTCAAACGTTGCGGAATAGATAATTATATCGTCCAGATATATTAAAGTGGCTTCAAAGTTGAGGTCCCCCAAGCATCTCTCCATCAGCCGTTGGAAGGTTCCTGGCGCATTTGTTAGTCCGAACGGCATTCGATTGAACTCAAACAGGCCCATAGGGAGAACAAAAGCTGTCTTCGGACGATCCTTCTCAGCTACTGGGACCTGCCAATAGCCACTGGCCAGGTCGAGGGAGGAGAAGAATTTGGCGCTCCCTAGTGCAGATAGAGACTCTTCGATTCGGGGGAGTGGATAGGAGTCCCGTACTGTACAGGCATTCAGCTTCCGATAGTCTACGCAGAATCTCAGGGTACCGTCCTTCTTTCGGACCAGCACGATCGGAGCCGCCCAGGGGCTCTGGCTTTCACGGATCACACCGTTCCGCAACATGTGGGCCAATAGCTCTTTCACCTCCTGGTACATTTGAGGCGGGATCTACCGATATCTCTCTCGGATGGGAGCAGTATTTCCGGTGGGTATTTCGTGCTGAATGTCCCGAGTGCACCCGAAATCATCTTCATGCTGTGCAAACACTCCCTGATATCGCTGTAGAAGTTGTTCGATCTGCCTCACTTGTCCAGCAGAAAACTCAGTCAGGTTAGCTTCCATTTCTTCCAGGAGGTGGCGTCCAGCCAACGGTTCTCTTCCATGTTCCTGGCTATTGAGGGACACCTCTAGGGTCCATGGCTTTCCTTCCACAGGTGCCAGCCCTATAGCGTCAGCTCTAGTAAGGGCCTCCGGCATTACGCACACTCGTGCCACCTCTTGTCAGGGCAACAACTGTAAACTGGTGCCACTTAAATTGATGCAGCGCACGGGTACTCGACCGTGCCGCACGGTGGCCAGAGTTCGAGCAATCAGGAGTCCAGAGGGTGCTTCTTCTCCCTCCATTGGTTCAACTTGAATGTCCACGCCCTCTAAGGACACATGTGCCAGCACCGGCAAAGTGAGTACAGTCTGTCCCACCGGCAGTGTTATTGTGGCTTCGGGCGGTATCGATACCTTACCAAGGTACTGGGAGGTAGTGGGCAACTTTTGAATCTGACTGACCCGCACGAGGTGCTGGAACACTCTCTTGTTAGCTGGGTCTCGAGTGGCGCGGGTCCAGTTGTTTTTGCTACAGCCCTCAGCCAGGAACTGTCCGACTTCTTTCAGCACATTCATGCCCAGGGTTACAATGGGCCCATCGCCTCCGGGCCCGGTGGTCAGTACAATCCCTTTTCGACCGAGGTCCTTTCCACATGCCCGCACAGACATTTATACTACTCCCGCTACTGGGATAGGTAGTTGATTAGCCGCCACCAGTTTGACAGTGGGTTCCCGACAGGAACGAGCGACTTCAGGAAAGTGACTTTGGAAGTACGTCTCAGGCATAGTGGTCACTTGAGACCCGGTGTCCATCAAACAACGGATCCGCTGCCCATTGAATTCAGCCCAGATAATGGACCTCTCGGAGACAATGTCTTCAGAGCTCCCTCTTCTACTCTCTGAAGCTCAAGACCCCACGGTATGCTCCACAACCGTGGGGCATTTTAGTTTAACAGCTGTCCCCTCCTCCTCCTTTCTCGGTTGGGACAGTCTTTGGAGATATGCCCCCTACCTCCGCAGGTCCAGCACTCCGGTCCTCGTTCTGCCGATAGGTCGGGTACATGTCGTGCTGGGGCCGGATAGGAACGTCTTTTTCGTTCTGGTCTCCGTCCGCGTTGAGCAGTACGGTCCGTCGGCAAGGGGGCAGTAGGAGTCTTCCTAATAGAATTCAGCTCACCCCGAATGTCTCGAATTTCCTGACGTATTTCCCGTACCCAATCAGGCTCTTGGTTGGTGAATCCAGGGGCAATTGCCTCATGACTTCTAACTGTGACTTTGAGAACAGGAACTTCTCTCTCCAGGACTCTAGCTACAGCCCCTACCTCCAGGAAGCGCATATCAGGGCTCAATCGCAGCCGCTCCTTCAGGATCTGCCTCAGGGAAGGGTCTTTCAAGCCAGCAATCAGTTGGTCACGCAACACCTCATCCAATGGTCCCAGTCCTCGGTTCCCATCTCGAGTTTTCTTAGTGATATGGGCCGTCACTTCCTGTAATGCATTAACATACTGATTTACTGTCTCATTTTCCCCTTGGACCCGCTGAAACAACCGTAAGCGCAAGTGTCCCAAATCTGTAGTGTCACCGTGCATGTCCTCTAGAATTTTTATCACTTTATCCACGGTGTCACGGTCCCCAGGTGGGCGGTACATCACAGTCTGTCGGGCCTCTCCATCAAGGGTTAGGAGGGCCAACTCCGCCTGGGCTAGAGGGTCAAGGGGATACATACGTAGCATACTTCTCAGTCTTTCGGCCCAGTCCCAAAGTGACATGCCATCCCCTGTAAACTTGGGAAGATGGCTGAGCATAGCCCCCAGGGGTATATGGCTCCGGCCGGACCCAGCCATAGACTGATCCGCCATCTCTGCGTCTGAATGTTGCATCCTGCCGACTACGCCAAATGTAATGCAGGTGCCGGAATGCAACGCACAGAGACACAAGGCGAGAACAGTCAGAGATGTTTGTAAACAGTTTTATACAACAGGTATACTGAAACAAGGGATTAGCAACAAGGGTAATGAACAGTGGTTTGAAATATCAGAAAAATACGAAATTTCTCAAAGTAAGGCGCAGTCTCTTAAAATAAGGCACAGTCTCTTAAAATAAGGCGCAGTCTCTTAAAGTAAGGTGATGCCCTCAAGCATGGGAGACACCACATAAGTTCCTTAACCGTGAATTTGGCCCTAGCGGGGGTCACCGGTTATTCCCGCTAGGCCGTGAGTCTCTTCCGGATAAATTCAACTAAATCACGTTGTGCTACTTTAGCCCCAACCGTTCCCCTCCCAACCTGAGTACTTAAACCCAATTGTCCCCGGTACCGTGGGTGAGCAGTGGAAGTGACGGCCCTGCTCACGTATGCAGCTCCTCTCTGCTTGGCTGTTGGGGGCAGTCTCTCGAGCCTTGGATAGGGGGGTCCAGGCCTCGTCTGTCGGCGGCCGACGTCGGGTTCTGCGAACTCACTCAGCACAGCGATCAGGTTCCTAGTATCCTCAGCAGGCACAGCACTCGAGTCACAACTGTGAGGGATCCGGAGCTCTTTTACCGGTGCCCGGCTGGAGCACCTCTCAGGCCTCTGGATTTGGCCTGTCACACGGGGTTTCTCAGGACGCAGGGAGCACGTCTGCTCCTCTCTGCTGCTTGGCGCCAAAGACCCCTCAGGTTTGGCGCGCTGGCCTCTTATCTCTCTGAACTCCTTCCTGGAAGTCACCTGATCGGGTCCAGCCTCTGAATCTCTCCTGCCTGCAACTTCCTTTTTGTATTTTGGTTCACCTTGACTGTCTCTGGCCAGTAGATGGCAGTCTCGCTCCATCCTTGAAACGTCATGTTGAAGTTCTGTTACAAGCTTTTTAGCTCGTTCTACAATAGCCGCATTCAACGGGTGGCGTAGTCTGACACTAATACCATCATATCAATAACTGCCACTTAGTTTGACCACCCTGGGCACGGACCGGGTCCCCACCACTCGGAGACTACAACCCCCATCGGATCCGGCTCCGGGTATTCCCCCGCGCACACGTGCGCCGCAACACAACATGGCCCAGGGGGCGCGTCAGACTGACTCACTCACAGGGGTGTCATTCCCACGGGTGCATGTCACCTGCAGCAGTGCTCAGTAAGGATCAACCCAGAGGCTGACTCACTCACAGGGGTGTCATCCCCATGGGTGCATGTCATCTGCAGCAGTGCTCAGTAAGGATCACCCCAGAGGCTGACTCACTCACAGGGGTGTCATCCCCATGGGTGCATGTCACCTGCAGCGGTGCTCAGTAAGGATCACCTCAGAGGCTGACTCATTCACAGTGGTGTCATCCCCATGGGTGCATGTCGCCTGCAGCAGTGTTCAGTAAGGATCACCTCAGAGGCTGACTCATTCACAGTGGTGTCATCCCCATGGGTGCATGTCACCTGCAGCGGTGCTCAGTAAGAATCACCTCAGAGGCTGAATCATTCACAGTGGTGTCATCACCATGGGTGCAAATCACCTGCAGCGGTGCTCAGTAAGGAGAACCCCAGAGGCTGACTCACTCACAGGGGTGTCATCCCCATGGGTGCATGTCACCTGCAGCGGTGCTCAGTAAGGATCACCCCAGAGGCTGACTGACTCACAGAGGTGTCATCCCCATGGGTGCATGTCACCTGCAGCGCTGCTCAGTAAGGATCACCTCAGAGGCTGACTCACTCACAGGGGTGTCATCCCCATGTGTGCATGTCACCTGCAGCAGTGCTCAGTAAGGATCGCCCCAGAGGCTGGCTCACTCACAGGGGTGTCATCCCTGTCGGTGCATGTCACCTGCAACGGTGCTCAGTAAGGATCGCCCCAGAAGCTGACTCACCCACAGGGGTGTCATCCCCATGGGTGCATGTCACCTGCAGCGGTGCTCAGTAAGGATCGCCCCAGAGGCTGACTCACACACAGGGGTGTCATCCCCATGGGTGCATGTCACCTGCAGCAGTGCTCAGTAAAGATCGCCCCAGAGGCTGTCTCTCTCACAGGGGTGTCATCCCCATGGGTGCATGTCACCTGCAGCGGTGCTCTGTAAGGATCACCCCAGAGGCTGACTCACTCACAGGGGTGCCATCCCCATGGGTGCATGTCACATACAGCGGTGCTTAGTAAGGATCACCACAGAGGCTGACTCACTCACAGAGGTGTCATCCCCATGGCTGCATGTCACCTGCAGCGGTGCTCAATAAGGATCACCTCAGAGGCGGACTAACCCACAGGGGTGTCATCCTCATGGGTACATGTCACCTGCAGCGGTGCTCAGTAAGGATCACCCCAGAGGCTGACTCACTGACAGGGGTGTCATCCCCATGGGTGCATGTCACTTGCAGCGGTATTCAGCAAGGATCACCCCAGAGGCTGACTCACTCACAGGGGTGTCATCCCCATGGCTGCATGTCACCTGCTGCGGTGCTCAGTAAGGATCACCCCAGAGGCTGACTCACCCACAGAGGTGTCATACCTATGGGTGCATGTCACCTGCATCGGTGCTCAGTAAGGATCACCCCAGAGGCTGTCTCACTCACAGGGGTGTCATCCCCATGGGTGCATGTCACCTGCAGCGGTGCTCAGTAAGGATCACCCCAGAGGCTGACTCACTCACAGGGGTGTCATCCCCATGGGTGCTTGTCACCTGCATCGGTGCTCAGTAAGGATCACCCCAGAGACTGATTCACTCAGAGGGGTGTCATCCCCATAGGTGCATGTTACTTGCATAGGTGCTCAGTAAGGATCACCCCAGAGGCTGACTCACTCACAGGGGTGTCATCACCATGGGTGCATGTCACCTGCATTGGTGCTCAGTAAGGATCACCCCAGAGGCTGACTCACTCACAGGGGTGTCATCAACATGGGTGCATGTCACCTGCAGCGGTGCTCAGTAAGGATCACCCCAGAGGCTGACTCACCCACAGGGGTATCATCCCCATGGGTGCATGTCACCTGCAGCGGCGGTGCTCAGTAAGGATCACCCCAGAGGCTGACTCACCCACATAGGTGTCAGCCCCATGGGTGCATGTCACCTGCAGCGGTGCTCAGTAAGGATCACCCCAGAGGCTGACTCACCCACAGAGGTGTCATCCCCATGAGTGCATGTCACCTGCAGTGGTGCTCAGTAAGGAGCACCCCAGAGGCTGACTCACTCACAGAGGTGTCATCCCCATGGGTGCATGATACCTGCAGCGATGCTCAGTAAGGAGCTCCCCAGAGGCTGACTCACCCACAGGGGTGTCATCCTCATGGGTGCTTGTCACCTGCAGCGGTGCTCAGTAAGGATCACCCCAGAGGCTGACTCACCGACAGAGGTGTCATCCCCATGTGTGCATGTCACCTGCAGCGGTGCTCAGGAAGGATCACCCCAGAGGCTGACTCACTCACAGGGGTGTCATCTCCATGGGTGCATGTCACCTGTAGCGGTGCTCAGTAAGGATCACCACAGAGGCTGACTCACTCACATGGGTGTTGTCCTCATGGGTGCATGTCACCTGCAGCGGTGCTCAGTAAGAATCATCCCAGAGGCTGTCTCACTCACAGAGGTGTCATCCCCATGGGTGCATGTCACCTGCAGCGGTGCTCAGTAAGGATCACCCCAGAGGCTGACTCACTCACAGAGGTGTCATCCCCATGAGTGCATGTCACCTGCAGCGGTGCTCAGTAAGGATCACCCCAGAGGCTAACTCATTCACAGGGGTGTCATCCCCATGGCTGCATGTCACCTGCAGCGGTGCTCAGTAAGGATCACCCCAGAGGCTGACTCACTCACAGGGGTGCCATCCCCATGGGTGCATGTCACATGTAGCGGTGTTCAGTAAGGATCACCCCAGAGGCTGACTCAATGACAGGGGTGTCATCCCCATGGGTGCATGTCACCTGCAGCGGTGCTCAGTAAGGATCACTCCAGAGGCTGACTCACCCACAGAGGTGTCATCCCCATGGGTGCATGTCACCTGCAGCGGTGCTCAGTAAGGATCTCCCCAGAGGCTGACTCACTCACAGAGGTGTCATCCCCATGGCTGCATGTCACCTGCAGCGGTGCTCAGTAAGGATCACCCCAGAGGCTGACTCACTCACAGGGGTGCCATCCGCATGGGTGCATGTCACCTGCAGCGGTGTTCAGTAAGGATCACCCCAGAGGCTGACTCACTCACAGGGGTGTCATCCCCATGGGTGCATGTCACCTGCAGCGGTGCTCAGTAAGGATCACCCCAGAGGCTGACTCACCCACAGAGGTGTCATCCCCATGGGCGCATGTCACCTGCAGCGGTGCTCAATAAGGATCACCCCAGAGGCTGACTCACTCACAGAGGTGTCATCCCCATAGCTGCATGTCACCTGCAGCGGTGCTCAATAAGGATCACCTCAGAGGCGGACTCACCCACAGGGGTGTCATCCTCATGGGTACATGTCACCTGCAGCGGTGCTCAGTAAGGATCACCCCAGAGGCTGACTCACTCACAGGGGTGTCATCCCCATGGGTGCATGTCACCTGCAACGGTGCTCAGTAAGGATCACCCCAGAGGCTGACTCACCCACAGAGGTGTCATCCCCATGAGCGCATGTCACCTGCAGCGGTGCTCAATAAGGATCACCCCAGAGGCTGACTCACTCACAGAGGTGTCATCCCCATGGCTGCATGTCACCTGCAGCGGTGCTCAATAAGGATCACCTCAGAGGCGGACTCACCCACAGGGGTGTCATCCTCATGGGTACATGTCACCTGCAGCGGTGCTCAGTAAGGATCACCCCAGAGGCTGACTCACTCACAGGGGTGTCATCCCCATGGGTGCATGTCACTTGCAGCGGTATTCAGCAAGGATCACCCCAGAGGCTGACTCACTCACAGGGATGTCATCCCCATGGCTGCATGTCACCTGCTGCGGTGCTCAGTAAGGATCACCCCAGAGGCTGACTCACCCACAGGGGTGTCATCCCCATGGGTGCATGTCACCTGCAGCGGTGCTTAGTAAGGATCACCCCAGAGGCTGACTCACTCACAGGGGTGTCATCCCCATGGGTGCATGTCACCTGCAGCGGTGCTCAGTAAGGAGAACCCCAGAGGCTGACTCACTCACAGGGGTGTCATCCCCATGGGTGCACGTCACCTTTAGCGGTGCTCAGTAAGGATCACCCCAGAGGCTGACTCATCTCACAGGGGTGTCATCCCCATGGGTGCATGTCACCTGCAGCGCTGCTCAGTAAGGATCACCCCAGAGGCTGACTCATCTCACAGAGGTGTCATCCCCATGGGTGCATGTCACCTGCAGCGGTGCTCAGTAAGGGTCACCACAGATGCTGACTCACTCACAGGGGTGTCATCCCCATGGGTGTATGTCACCTGTAGCGGTGCTCAGTAAGGATCACACCAGAGGCTGTCTCACGCACAGAGGTGTCATCCCCATGGGTGCTTGTCACCTGCAGCTGTGCTCAGTAAGGATCACCCCAGAGGCTGACTCACTCACAGGGGTGTCATCCCCATGGGTACATGTCACCTGCAGCGGTGCTCAGTAAGGATCACCCCAGAGCCTGAATCACTCACAGTGGTGTCATACCCATGGGTGCATGTCACCTGCAGCGGTGCTCAGTAAGGATCACCCCAAAGGCTGACTCACTCACAGGAGTGTCATCTCCATGGGTGCATGTGACGCACCCCTGGGCCTGTGTCGCACAGCGTTGCGCATGCAGGAGCTTACCCGGAGCCGGATCTGTTGAGGGTTGTAGTCTCGTGGCGGTAACCCGGTCCGTGCCCAGGGAGTCAGACTAAGTGGCGTTTTATTAGCGGTAGATGTTGGACGACTACGCCACCCGTTGAATGCAGCAAAGGAGCTGCCGCTGCAGGACAGACCGCTGAGGCCGGTGGTAGGATTGTGCAGCGTGATAGTATCACCCCCAACGGGAGGGGTATGGCCTCAGGGCAGCCGACGTGGATGATGGGGGTAGCAGGAATCACTCAGAGACGATGCGGTGTAGTTCAGGGTCTTTACTGGTGATAAAGATAGACCCTCCCGGAGTACTGGCTAGCGATCGGGGCCTGGTCAGTCCTTGAGTAGATGGGATCTCCCCTGGCCAGGCGGAGTTGTAGGCCTCCCAAACTGACTGTACTCTTCTGGCTACCTTGCTAGAGGCGGGTATAAGTAGCCCACGTCCCTGAGTGTACCGTGTGGTGCTCACCCGTATGGCCGGTGACTCGGGGCCTTCTAGTGGCGTCCGCTCCACGACGGCGGTGCTGGTCCCACGCGTGTGACCGTGCCTTCGGGTTTCTTGGCCAGAGGACCTGAAATCCCCTGCCGGTCGGTTTCTGCTGCTGGGTAGGAGTTAGTCCCCACAGCCTCGGACTCCGGGTCCGGTGATAGCTTCCCAGTCAGGGCGAGCTCTGCAGCTGCCAGCCCCTGACTCCTTATAGCACTGCTCCCACAGAGCTCCTGATGTTCTTTTCCTATATCTGCTTCTCTTCTCTGTCTCTACTTCTTCTCTACTCACTAACCCTGCCTCAGCCCTAGGTTTATATAGGGGAAGTCCTTCCCCTCCCAGGACTGGGCAGGAGGTGTGGCATGCATAGGATCCCTGACCACGAGACCTCCCACCTGCTCTCAGACATAACATTGCTGTTACTGTGGAAACCAGACCCCTGGGGTGCCACACATGTCACCTGCAACAGTGCTCAGTAAGGATCACACCAGAGGCTGTCTCACTCACAGGGGTGTCATCCTCATGGGTGCATGTCACCTGCAGCGGTGCTCAGTAAGGATCACCCCAGATGCTGACTCACTCACAGGGGTGTCATCCACATGGGTGCAAGTCACCTGCAGCTGTGCTCAGTAAGGATCACCCCAGAGGCTGACTCACCCACAGAGGTGTCATCCCCATGGGTGCATGTCACCTGCAGCGGTGCTCAGTAAGGATCACCCCAGAGGCTGACTCACCCACAGGGGTGTCATCCCCATGGGTGCATGTCACCTGCAGCGGTGCTCAGTAAGGATCGCCCCAGAGGCTGACTCACTCACAGGGGTGACATCCCCATGGGTGCATGTCACCTGCAGCGGTGCTTAGTAAGGATCACCCCAGAGGCTGACTCACTCACTGGGGTGTCATCCCCATGGGTGCATGTCACCTGCAGCGGTGCTCAGTAAGGAGAACCCCAGAGGCTGACTCACTCACAGGGGTGTCATCCCCATGGGTGCACGTCACCTTCAGCGTTGCTCAGTAAGGATCACCCCAGAGGCTGACTCATTTCACAGAGGTGTCATCCCCATGGGTGCATGTCACCTGCAGCGGTGCTCAGTAAGGGTCACCACAGATGCTGACTCACTCACAGGGGTGTCATCCCCATGGGTGTATGTCACCTGTAGCGGTGCTCAGTAAGGATCACCCCAGAGGTTGTCTCACTCACAGGGGTGTCATCCCCTTGGGTGCATGTCACCTGCAGCGGTGCAAAGTAAGGATCACCCCAGAGCCTGACTCACTCACAGAGGTGTCATACCCATGGGTGCATGTCTCCTGCAGCGGTGCTCAGTAAGGATCACCCCAAAGGCTGACTCACTCACAGGAGTGTCATCTCCATGGGTGCATGTCACCTGCAGCAGTTCTCAGTAAGGATCACACCAGAGGCTGTTTCACTCACAGGGGTGTTATCCTCATGGGTGCATGTCACCTGCAGCGGTGCTCAGTAAGGATCACCCCAGATGCTGACTCACTCACAGGGGTGTCATCCCCATGGGTGCATGTCACCTGCAGCTGTGCTCAGTAAGGATCACCCCAGAGGCTGACTCACCCACAGAGGTGTCATTCCCATGGGTGCATGTCACCTGCAGCGGTGCTCAGTAAGGATCACCCCAGATGATGACTCACCCACAGGGGTGTCATCCCCATGGGTGCATGTCACCTGCAGCGGTGCTCAGTAAGGATCACCCCAGAGGCTGACTCACTCACAGAGGTGTCATCCCCATGGGTGCATGTCACCTGCAGCGGTGCTTAGTAAGGATCACCCCAGAGGCTGACTCACCCACAGGGGTGTCATCCCCATTGGTGCATGTCACCTGCAGCGGTGCTCAGTAAGGATCACCCCAGAGGCTGCCTCACTCACAGGGGTGTCATCCTCATGGGTGCATGTCACCTGCAGCGGTGCTCAGTAAGGATCAACCCAGAGGCTGACTCACCCACAGAGATGTCATCCCCATGGGTGCATGTCACCTGCAGCTGTGCTCAGTAAGGATCACCCCATAGGCTGTCTCACTCACAGGGGTGTCATCCCCATGGGTGCATGTCACCTGCAGCAGCCGTGCTCAGTAAGGATCACCACAGAGGCTGACTCACCCACAGGGGTGTCATCCCCATGGGTGCATGTCACCTGCAGCGGTGCTCAGTAAGGTTCACCCCAGAGGCTGACTCACTCACAGGGGTGTCATGCCCATGGGTGCATGTCACCAGCAGCTGTGCTCAGTAAGGATAACCCCAGAGGCTGACTCACTAACAGGGGTGTCATCCCCATGGGTGCATGTCACGTGCAGCAGTGCTCAGTAAGGATAACCCCAGAGGCTGACTCACTCACAGGGGTGTCATCCCCATGGGTGCATGTCACCTGCAGCGGTGCTCAGTAAGGATCACCACAGAGGCTGACTCACCCACAGGGGTGTCATCCCCATGGGTGCATGTCACCTGCAGCGGTGCTCAGTAAGGATCGCCCCAGAGGCTGACTCACTCATAGGGGTGTCATCCCCATGGGTGCATGTCACCTGCAGCGGTGCTCAGTAAGGATCACCCCAGAGGCTGACTCACTCACAGGGGTGTCATCCCCATGGGTGCATGTCACCTGCAGCGGTGCTCAGTAACGAGAACCCCAGAGGCTGAGTCACTCACAGGGGTGTCATCCCCATGGGTGCATGTCACCTGCAGCGCTGCTCAGTAAGGATCACCCCAGAGACTGACTCATCTCACAGAGGTGTCATCCCCATGGGTGCATGTCACCTGCAGCGGTGCTCAGTAAGGGTCACCACAGATGCTGACTCACTCACAGGGGTGTCATCCCCATGGGTGTACGTCACCTGTAGCGGTGCTCAGTAAGGATCACCCCAGAGGTTGTCTCACTCACAGGGGTGTCATCCCCATAGGTGCATGTCACCTGCAGCGGTGCTCAGTAAGGATCACCCCAGAGCCTGACTCACTCACAGAGGTGTCATACCCATGGGTGCATGTCTCCTGCAGCGGTGCTCAGTAAGGATCACCCCAAAGGCTGACTCACTCACAGGAGTGTCATCTCCATGGGTGCATGTCACCTGCAGCAGTTCTCAGTAAGGATCACACCAGAGGCTGTCTCACTCACAGGGGTGTCATCCTCATGGGTGCATGTCACCTGCAGCGGTGCTCAGTAAGGATCACCCCAGATGCTGACTCACTCACAGGGGTGTCATCCCCATGGGTGCATGTCACCTGCAGCTGTGCTCAGTAAGGATCACCCCAGAGGCTGACTCACCCACAGAGGTGTCATTCCCATGGGTGCATGTCACCTGCAGCGGTGCTCAGTAAGGATCACCCCAGAGGCTGACTCACCCACAGGGGTGTCATCCCCATGGGTGCATTTCACCTGCAGCGGTGCTCAGTAAGGATCACCCCAGAGGCTGACTCACTCACAGAGGTTTCATCCCCATGGGTGCATGTCACCTGCAGCGGTGCTTAGTAAGGATCACCCCAGAGGCTGACTCACCCACAGGGATGTCATCCCCATTGGTGCATGTCACCTGCAGCGGTGCTCAGTAAGGATCACCCCAGAGGCTGCCTCACTCACAGGGGTGTCATCCTCATGGGTGCATGTCACCTGCAGCGGTGCTCAGTAAGGATCACCCCAGAGGCTGACTCACCCACAGAGATGTCATCCCCATGGGTGCATGTCACCTGCAGCGGTGCTCAGTAAGGATCACCTCATAGGCTGTCTCACTCACAGGGGTGTCATCCCCATGGGTGCATGTCACCTGCAGCGGCGGTGCTCTGTAAGGATCACCACAGAGGCTGACTCACCCACAGGGGTGTCATCCCCATGGGTGCATGTCACCTGCAGCGGTGCTCAGTAAGGTTCACCCCAGAGGCTGACTCACTCACAGTGGTGTCATCCCCATGGGTGCATGTCACCTGCAGCAGTGCTCAGTAAGGATCACCCCAGAGGCTGACTCACCCACAGGGGTGTCATCCCCATGGGTGCATGTCACCAGCAGCTGTGCTCAGTAAGGATAACCCCAGAGGCTGACTCACTAACAGGGGTGTCATCCCCATGGGTGCATGTCACCTGCAGCAGTGCTCAGTAAGGATAACCCCAGAGGCTGACTCACTCACAGGGGTGTCATCCCCATGGGTGCATGTCACCTGCAGCAGTGCTCAGTTAGGATCACCCCAGAGGCTGACTCACTCACAGGGGTGTCATCCCCATGGGTGCATGTCACCTGCAGCAGTGCTCAGTAAGGATCACCCCAGAGGCTGACTCACTCACAGAGGTGTTATCCCCATGGGTGCATGTCACCTGCAGCGGTGCTCAGTAAGGTTCACCCCAGAGGCTGACTCACTCACAGGGGTGTCATCCCCATGGGTGCATGTCACCTGCAGCGGTGCTCAGTAAGGTTCACCTCAGAGGCTGACTCACCCACAGGGGTGTCATCCCCATTGGTGCATGTCACCTGCAGCGGTGCTCAGTAAGGATCACCCCAGAAGCTGACTCACACACAGGGGTGTCATCCCCATGGGTGCATGTCACCTGCAGTGGTGCTCAGTAAGGATCACTCGAGAGGTTGACTCACCCACAGAGGTGTCATCTCCATGGGTGCATGTCACCTGCAGCGGTGCTCAGTATGGATCACCCCAGAGGCTGACTCACTCACAGGGGTGTCATCCCCATGGGTGCATGTCACCTGCAGCGGTGCTCAGTAAGGATCACCACAGAGGCTGACTCACTCACAGGGGTGTCATCCCCATAGGTGCATGTCACCAGCAGCGGTGCTCAGTAAGGATCACCCCAGAGGCTGACTCACTCACAGGGGTGTCATCCCCACTAGTGCATGTCACCTGCAGCGGTGCTCAGTAAGGATCACCCCAGAGGCTGACTCACTCACAGGGGTGTCATCCCCATGGGTGCATGTCACCAGCAGCGCCGGTGATCAGTAAGGATCACCCCAGAGGCTGACTCACCCACAGGGGTGTCATCCCCATGGGTGCATGTCACCTGCAGCGGTGCTCAGTATGGATCACCCCAGAGGCTGACTCACTCACAGGGGTGTCATCCCCATGGGTGCATGTCACCTGCAGCGGTGCTCAGTAAGGATCACCCCAGAGGCTGACTCACTCACAGTGGTGTCATCCCCATGGGTGCATGTCACCTGCAGCGGTGCTCAGTAAGGATCACCTCAGAGGCTGACTCACTCACAGGGGTGTCATCCCCATGGGTGCATGTCACCTGCAGCGGTGCTCAGTAAGGATCACCCCAGAGGCTGACTCACTCACAGGGGTGTCATCCCCATGGGTGCATGTCACCTGCAGCGGTGCTCAGTAAGGATCACCCCAGAGGCTGACTCACTCACAGAGGTGTTGCTACGGGTCCGGGTGGTGGAACCTCTGTGCCGAGGTGCAAGGAGGGACCCAGAGGGGCGTGACTAAGTATCCACCCGAACCAACCCTGGTCGTACGGCAGCTAACTACACTGTGACCATGGAGGATCCGTGCTGAGCGACCATGTGCTACTCTGGGGACGCCCTTGTAAGAGAGCAGGTGGCTCCCACCGGTCAGATGGCTGGGACTGACCGGTATGGCGGATGGACACGGCAAGCAGGCGTAAGTCTCTGGTAGCTGACAGGTGGTCACAGTTCGAGAAAGCAGGGCAAGTAGCAGTCTTTAGGTTTACCAGGAAGGTGGTCACAGCAAGTGACGGCAGGGTCTCCAGGCAGGCTGGCGGGAAACAGACAGGTGCTCCCAGGGGAGCGGGCAGACAGACGAGGCGGGTAACTGGCAGGTAACTGTTGGGCGCTCCCAGGTGAGCGGGCTGACGGACATAGAAGGTAACAGGTGGGTGCTCCCAGGTGAGCAGGCAGACAGGCGAGGCAGGTAACAGGCAGGTAACTGGTGGACGCTCCCAAGTGAGCGGTCTGACAGACAGGGCAGCCGGTTGCTCCCAGGTGAGCGGACAGATAGCCAAGGCAGGTAACAGGTAACTGGTGGGCGCTCCCAGGTGAGCGGGCTGACGGACACAGAAGGTAACAGGCGGGTGCTCCCAGGTGAGCAGGCAGACAGACGAGGCAGGTAACAGGCAGGTAACTGGTGGACGCTCCCAGGTGAGCGGTCTGACGGACAGGGCAGCCGGATGCTCCCAGGTGAGCGGACAGATAGCCAAGGCAGGTAACAGGCAGGTAACAGGTGAGCGCTCCAGGTGAGCAGGCTGGCAGGCTCGGCAGGTAACGGGCAGATAACAGGCTGGCAGGCAGGACGAGGAGTCAGGCTAGCAGCGGGACCTGAGGGCTGAAGCACAGATCAGACACAGTGCAAACAACTTTGCTCGGGCACCTCCATTTTGGAGGAGGTGCCTTATATATGGGAAGTCCTCCGGCAATTGGCCGGGGACTCCTTAGGACAACGCACACGGCCCCTTTAAGAGAGGGGAAGCGCGCGCGCCCTAAACACAGTGCCCGGGAAGGAGCGTGCGCCGGCAGCAGCGAGGGAAGGAGCGCTGGAGGACGCCGCACGCTGAACAGGAAGGTGAGAGGGACGGCGTCTCAGCCTAGCAGGAGGCAGAGACGCCGATGCAACAGGTGTCATCCCCATGGGTGCATGTCACCTGCAGCGGTGCTCAGTAAGTATCACCCCAGAGGCTGACTCACCCACAGGGGTGTCATCCCCATGGGTGCATGTCACCTGCAGCGGTGCTCAGTAAGGATCACCCCAGAGGCATTCTCACTCACAGGGGTGTCATCCCCATGGATGCATGTCACCTGCAGCTGTGCTCAGTAAGAATCACCACAGAGGCTGTCTCACTCACAGGGGTGTCATCCCCATGGGTGCATGTCACCTGCAGCGGTGCTCAGTAAGGGTCACCCCAGATGCTGTCTCACTCACAGAGGTGTCATCCCCATGGGTGCATGTCATCTGCAGCGGTGCTCAGTAGAGTTGAGCGTTGTTCTACTCGAACTGTTCGCCAATCTCAAATTCGAGCTGTTTTGGGCGGTGTTCGAGCCGTTCGGCGAACACGAACAATTTGAGAAAAATTCGGCTGTTCGAGGTTATGTTCGATAACTGTTCGTGCACCAAAATCATAACTGGATTTTTTCTCAGTAATGATGAAAATTAATGTTAATACGCAGTTTGAGTGTACAGCGGGGTGGGGGGAGGGGCAGGGGATGGATCTCTGCAGGAACAATGAAGATCTCCATTTTTTTTTTCTCTTTCCCGCATTTACAGTGGGGAGGTGCAATCTGTCAGCCTATCAGCAGCGCACACACGGAGCGAAGTGCTTTTTTTCACACAAGCAAGGGCATGTGTCATTGGCAGTGTATGTCACATGTCTTTGCCCTATAAGACCAAACCATTTTCCCCGTCGCCACCATTTTCTCACTGCTGCAGCTGCGTGTTAGACGGCACCGCTGTTGCTGTGTGCGCTATACCTTGTTAATTTCAAGCCAATTTTCGCACAAATCTACAGATAGCTTGGGAGTAGGGAATAGTTGTGATTGCAGTCCTTTTAAGGACTAGGTTACAGCATTTCCTACGACTTTTATCAGGCAGGTCTGTGCTCTTAAATAGATAGATTGTGGGAGTAAAGACTAATTGTAATTGGAGTCCTTTTCAGGACTAGGTTACATCAGTTCCTATCAGTTTTTGCCAGGCAGGTCTGTGCCAGTGCTGTGCAAGTTTTTTTCACAGCATTTGGCTGAATCTAGCAAAGCTAATCCTTTTTGGCCTATTGCAGAGTGTGTTAGTCAGTGGAGTAGCCTATCTGTGTTGCAAGATATACCACCTGTGTATAGAATACCAATTTTTTTACTGCACCTAGTGAAGTAAAATCTTTTGGGCATAGCATCATTCTATTAGTCCATCTGTACTGACCTCCATCAGGTTGCAAATTGAATATAATTTTTTTCTGCATCTAGCTCTGAAAAAATATTGGGCTTCTAGCTGTGTGTGGGACTTGTTGTATTAGTCCATCTATACTGACTTCCATCAGGTTGCAAACTGCATATATTTTTTTCTTCATCTACCTCTGAAAAAATATTGGGCTTCTAGCTGTGTGTGGGACTTGTTCTATTAATCCATCTATACAGACCTCCATCAGGTTGCAAACTGAATATATTTTTTTCTGCATCTACCTCTGAAAAAATATTGGGCTTCTAGCTGTGTGTGGGACTTGTTCTATTAATCCATCTATACAGACCTCCATCAGGTTGCAAACTGAATATATTTTTTTCTGCATCTACCTCTGAAAAAATATTGGGCTTCTAGCTGTGTGTGGGACTTGTTGTATTAGTCCATCTATACTGACCTCCATCAGGTTGCAAACTGAATATATTTTTTTCTGCATCTACCTCTGAAAAAATATTGGGCTTCTAGCTGTGTGTGGGACTTGTTCTATTAATCCATCTATACAGACCTCCATCAGGTTGCAAACTGAATATATTTTTTTCTGCATCTGTAGCACCCTGAGGATTCGGCTGCTACAGGGGTATTGCACCTCAACCCAGAGGTGTGATATTCCACTCCCGGGTAAGGATGGAGTGTGGAACTGAGCTCGGTAGGCTGCATGCACTACACACATCCCATTTCCGGGGAGCAGACCAACGGTACTCCCACTTAGAAATGTGCAGGTACGACCGAGTCTGTTCCTGGCTGGAGTGGGAGGGGGGTGGTACATCCCAAATAGTGTAGGGGCAGATAGGGGGAGCAGCCTGGGTAAAGATAGGAGCTCATTGGGTGCTGGTCACCTGAGCTCACACATAGAGGGAGTATATAAGGTGGGCACCAACTAAGATCAGGGTCAGTCTGTCAGAGTCAGTAAGGAGAGCAGAGGAGCAGAGCGGCCTGAGCCAGAGTGAGAGAGGAGAAGAAAGAGAGACCCAGAGGGGGTGAATAGAAAGGACTCTGAGAACCCAAATTCAATCCCCGGGTGAAGAGTCGGCAATAGGGTACCGGATCCCAAACTGGTGGGGGCAAAAGCACACCCTAGCCAGAGACCGGAGGCCGTGGGCAGCGTCTGCCACGGCCACCCACCACATCCACCCCGAAGGCAGACCACGTGGAGGGTCAGGGAACCCAAGGCCAAGGGTCTCCCAACAGAAGGCCCGAGGGAGCTGGACCTAGGTGGATCACTAGTGGGGACGGCCAGAGGAAAGGACAGAAGGAGAGCTCAGGGCCACGCTCCGGACTTGTTTGGGGGTTTGCTGAATCCAGGACCTGGTGGACGCAGCACGGCTCGGGTGGTCACTTGAAGCTGGAGTGACCGGAACATCAGCAGTGAGTAAATACCCTAAACTGCACAACCCGACTCTGTCTTCATTACCATCTATGCTGCACCACCACAACCCCCATCCTCTGCACCTGACCCCCTGAGGCTATACCCCACCCGTTGGGGGTTATACCACCAAAAGCTGCACCGACACCATCAGCCTCAGCGGACCCTGCTGCAGCGGCGGCCATAGTGACCGCAATACAACGGGTGGCGTAGTCGACATAAAGAACTTTATAACATCTGTAGGACTGCCACATACAACTGAGCTTGACACCCTGGGCACGGACCGGGTCACAGCCACTCGGAAGACTACAACTCCCATCTGATCCGGCTCCGGGTATTCCCCCTAAAGAATATGGCCCAGGGGGCGCGTCAACTTTGGCGTAGTCGGCAGGATTACGTGCCCGCAACACCCGGGTACTGCGTGCCTGAAGAAAAGTGCAAGTTTACCTCAAAAAGAAGTCTCCCGCCGGTTCCGGAGGGTCCCTGCCATCGGACTCCATCACAGGTCGATTCCCGCCGGTTGTCCGCCATTAACAGCGTTTTCCCGCCATCTGCAGAGTTTCCCGCCACTGGGAAGCGGTTCCCGCCATTTCCAAAGGTTTCCCGCCTTGTCAGAGCGGACGCCATTATGGGCGTGCCAGAGGATGGCAAGAGGCCACCTCCCATCGTGGGCCAGGACCGAAAATGGCGCCAAAAGTGGAAACCGCCCCCACCAACAGAGACTGTGATGCTAGAGGTGTCTGTCAGCGTGAAAGAACTGCCCCTGGAGCTGACAATCACCAAGTGGCCCCGGGACCGCCCTCGAGGGGGGAGGAGACGAAAGGAGAGAGAAAAGATGGGTGTCGCTTGGAGCAGTCTGGAGAGAGCGCACCCGGAGGCAAGAAGCCTGGAGAAGAGTATCGGAGGAGCTTACCCGGAGATGGCGAGAAAGCAGAGCAGCACCGGCCCGTTGGCCAGGAGCCTGCTAGAAACGGAGGAGGAAGAGCAGAGCAGCACCGGCCCGCTGGCCAGGAGCCTGCTGGAGACAACGAGAGGAGAGCAGAGCAGCACCGACCCGTTGGTCAGGAGCCTGCTGGAAACAACGACCCCACTAGGCCTAGTGGAGGTCCTAGCACAGCTCCCCCGAGACCGGGAGTGTGCACAGACCGCTCTGGAGGGCCTCGCAAGGAGGATGGCCCGGGTGCAGCGAGAGACGTTGGCGGAGTGGAGCCGTGAGATGGCCCAACAGACTGAGACCTGTCAGCGGAGCACGCCACCCGAGACGAGGAGACAGACCGCCTCTGAGGATGGCGCAGGAGGACTCAAGGCCGGAGACGGCGCCGAGAAGGGAGCCGAACGAGTGGAGGCAGGTAAAGGGGACGTCTATACCCCAAACCGGGAAACCGCGTACCTGCCCCAGCTCCCCGTCGCAGAGCCCGAAGTCTATCCTGCCGTGCCCGTCGCTGCAACGTCACCGCCGCAGACTAGGCCTCAAACGGGAGCCGCGACCCCTGTGACGTCACACGCCTCGACCCCGAGCGTGACCAAGCAGGAAGTACCACCAGCCTGGTCGCAAGGCCTAGTACCCCCGGGCGCCGCAATACCAACAGCGCCCCCTACCTCCGCGGAGCCCCCGGCCTGGTCGCAGGGCCAAGTAGCCCAGGGTGCCGCCGTCCTTACGGTGCCCTTCACCTTCCAGATACCCCAGGCCTGGCCGCAAGGCCCGGGCAACCCGGGCGCTAGCACCACCGCGCCCATAAGACCAAGAGTGCCGCACCTGGGTGAGGACCTGTACGCCCAGCATACGTGCCCGGATGGGCAGCCCTTCAAATGGCCACCGGAGTTTCACCATCCCCGACTCCGGAAAGAGAGACCCCTGGATGAACCCCTGATCCCGGCTCCAAAGCCCGTCAAGAGGATCTCGCCCCCGCTAGCAGAAGCGCAGTTTGAGTGGGACCCCACCGGAGAAGACCTCATGGGGTTCACTCAGGAGACTCGGGCAGCTGCAGCGGAGCGTGCTGAGTGCTGCCGCCAACAGCTCGAGGTCTTCGAGAGGGAGCGGAGAGAGAGGTGGGTCCGGGAACAACAAGCCCAGATAAGGAGCGCGGAGCAGAAGAGCCGGGCCAGGAGGAATCCCCGTGCAGCTCATGGTCCCCCTTCCACCGGGACTGTGATCAAGTTCAATATGCAGCACGGGTGGGGCTTCATCCGAGACCACCGCACCCCAGGCGACGTCTTTGTAACCAGGAGAGACATTGAATCCCACCTACCGGAGGGACACAGAGGTCGTGACCTTTACATCGGGGACGAGGTCACCTTCACCCGGCACAAGTGTGCCAAAGGACCCTACGCCCTCCATGTGCATCGCCTGACAGAGGAAGAGCTGCGGTGTGTGGAGGAAGAACAAGAGGACCCGGACGGGTCTGAAACTAGAGCTAGAGGTAACTACAAAGAAAGAGCAGGAGGACGTCGTCGTTAAGTACAGCGGAGTAGAAGCTGTATATAGTTGCCCGTCGGGGCACAGTGAACCGTTGCTGCTAATGTAGTCCCCGTTGGGACCAGAGAATTGAACTGTTGACCCGTTTATCCCTTAAAATCCCACTGACCGAGGACTTAGAGCGGTCATTCCTTTCCCATTACCTGGCCGAGGACTGAGAGCGGCCATATCCCCTGTATATAGTTGCGCGTCCTAAAGCGCTCCCTACCGGTTTTATAGGAAAACCATTTTTTCAAGAAAAGACTGTCGCACTTTACCCGGTCACGCGTTGCACAGTGACCGGAGGAGGAGCAAGAAGCGAAGAAAAGTCTATATGAAAAAGTTTTATTGATATATATATATATGCCATGTTTTATATGATGTTTTATTATGATGTTTATGCAAAAATTGTATGTTTTGGTGTTGTTTTATCTCTTACAGCCCGAGGACGTGCTGTGATTTACCAGGGGGGAATGTAGCACCCTGAGGATTCGGCTGCTACAGGGGTATTGCACCTCAACCCAGAGGTGTGATATTCCACTCCCGGGTAAGGATGGAGTGTGGAACTGAGCTCGGTAGGCTGCATGCACTACACACATCCCATTTCCGGGGAGCAGACCAACGGTACTCCCACTTAGAAATGTGCAGGTACGACCGAGTCTGTTCCTGGCTGGAGTGGGAGGGGGGTGGTACATCCCAAGTAGTGTAGGGGCAGATAGGGGGAGCAGCCTGGGTAAAGATAGGAGCTCATTGGGTGCTGGTCACCTGAGCTCACACATAGAGGGAGTATATAAGGTGGGCACCAACTAAGATCAGGGTCAGTCTGTCAGAGTCAGTAAGGAGAGCAGAGCGGCCTGAGCCAGAGTGAGAGAGGAGAAGAAAGAGAGACCCAGAGGGGGTGAATAGAAAGGACTCTGAGAACCCAAATTCAATCCCCGGGTGAAGAGTCGGCAATAGGGTACCGGATCCCAAACTGGTGGGGGCAAAAGCACACCCTAGCCAGAGACCGGAGGCCGTGGGCAGCGTCTGCCACGGCCACCCACCACATCCACCCCGAAGGCAGACCACGTGGAGGGTCAGGGAACCCAAGGCCAAGGGTCTCCCAACAGAAGGCCCGAGGGAGCTGGACCTAGGTGGATCACTAGTGGGGACGGCCAGAGGAAAGGACAGAAGGAGAGCTCAGGGCCACGCTCCGGACTTGTTTGGGGGTTTGCTGAATCCAGGACCTGGTGGACGCAGCACGGCTCGGGTGGTCACTTGAAGCTGGAGTGACCGGAACATCAGCAGTGAGTAAATACCCTAAACTGCACAACCCGACTCTGTCTTCATTACCATCTATGCTGCACCACCACAACCCCCATCCTCTGCACCTGACCCCCTGAGGCTATACCCCACCCGTTGGGGGTTATACCACCAAAAGCTGCACCGACACCATCAGCCTCAGTGGACCCTGCTGCAGCGGCGGCCATAGTGACCGCAATACAACGGGTGGCGTAGTCGACATAAAGAACTTTATAACATCTGTAGGACTGCCACATACAACTGAGCTTGACACCCTGGGCACGGACCGGGTCACAGCCACTCGGAAGACTACAACTCCCATCTGATCCGGCTCCGGGTATTCCCCCTAAAGAATATGGCCCAGGGGGCGCGTCACATCTACCTCTGAAAAAATATTGGGCTTCTAGCTGTGTGTGGGACTTGTTGTATTAGTCCATCTATACTGACCTCCATCAGGTTGCAAACTGAATATATTTTTTTCTGCATCTACCTCTGAAAAAATATTGGGCTTCTAGCTGTGTGTGGGACTTGTTCTATTAATCCATCTATACAGACCTCCATCAGGTTGCAAACTGAATATATTTTTTTCTGCATCTAGCTCTGAAAAAATATTTGGCCTTCTAGCAGTGTGTGGGACTTTCTCTATTAGTCCATCTATACTGACCTCCAACAGGTTGCAAATTGAATATAATTTTTTTCTGCATCTAACCCAGCCAATAGTTTTGGCCTAATACCACAGTTTGGCCACTCAGCTCTGCTCGGTTCCCATCCATTGTTTTTTTGTGCAAACAACTCCAGAGTTGTTAATTAGTTAACCACCAAAATGAGTGGAAAAAGGCCTGCTGCTGGTGGAAAGGGGAATAGGCGTGTTGGGAAGGGGAAAAAAGGTTGTGTCCGTGGGGTAGGTGTTAAAGCAACAGTAACATCTGCAGAAGAAAGACCATCTTCCAGCCAAACTAAAATGTCTACTACTTTTAGCGGACAATGTGATAAGATCCCTTTCTTACGGCCACGCCAATCGCTACAAATTCCAGATGAGGCACAAAAACAGCAGGTGCTTCAACGGATATCAAGTCCTCCACATCAACTTCAACATCACAAATACTCCAGTCCTCAAAGGTGTCACTCCAATCGCACTTGCTTCCTCACAGCTCCCAAATCTCCAGCTGCCCGTCTGAGTATGAGGTAGAACAGATGGTTGAGTCTGCAGAGCTGTTTACTCATACTATAGCCTGGGAATCAGAGGTCGACTCCAGCGCTTCTGTGAATCCAGACGAGGAAATGATCTGCACTGATGCCCAGAATCTTTATGAGTCGGATCCAGGACCAGACGCAGAAGGTTCTGACCATAATGTATGTAAAGAGAGGAGAGAACAAGGCGCAATGGGTGACTCAGTATTGCAATTGTTAGAGGGGTGTGAGGATGGCTACTAACCTTATGAAGTTGTGCACCTCTGCACAACCCCAGTGTAAAGCTCCACAAGCTCCGCTCTGTTGGTGGCTGTCATCTATTTCCAGCGGCGTTCACAGATCCTGATCTCTCGGTGGTGGATCACGTGGTCAGGTTAGTTGCATGTAACGCCGAGATGGACGCCCAGCTTCACCAACACCCCCGGCAGCGTTCCGGAGGGGTTAGGGCAGCGCAGCTTGGAAAACCAGGGTAGTGATTCTAATTAAATTCCTCCCACAGGTGAAAGAACAATAAGTTAAAGGCAGCTCTACCGCACCCCAACAGGGGGAAAGGGACAATAAATGGATATGAATAGCGGTACCAGAGCGCCAATAACAGGGCAAAAATATTAAAAGGACTGATTTATTAATATACACACAACGCGTTTCGGTGGACACAGCCACCTTCATCAGGTGTGACAAGCAGCAAACAATTGATCCTTATATACATTTGACTAGGTATACAATTACTTAAAAGGGGCGGGGCCAGATACAGAGTAATACCTCTATATTAACCCCTTGAGTTCATATATGCTCAATAGAGTAAAAAGGATTGTTATAAAATAATGCCTAATGAAGCATATAGGGTTCTTATAAAAAGGATTCGCTGTAAACAAACAACAACTTGTGAATCCTATAATCTTAATACTTCATAGGATATATTGTCATCTACCACCCTATATTTTAGATTATATAAAAAAATAATAATAATTTTTACATACAACATAAAACAATGCATAAATATAAAGTATAAAATTACAATCAGTTTCTATCATTATAATTAGGAAAAGTAGACGAAGAAAGGAAAGAGAAAAAAAAAAAGAGAAAAAAAAAAAAAAAAAAAAAAAAAATTCCAAAAAAAAATCCCCCCCAAAAAATAAAAAAATAAAAAATTTTTCTTTAAATTTTTTCTCCCTTCTCTCTCTCTCCTCCCTCCTCCCCTCCCTCTCTCCTTTCCCCTCTTCCCTCCTTCTCTCTCTCCTCCCCCCTCCTCCTCCATATAAAAGATATATATAATAAATTTGCTAAAATATGAAAACAATTATTTAAAAAGTTGTCTTCTCTATATTAAGGTTCAAACCTTCAGGAGACAAGGTTCCCATTTTGAAAATCCAATAATTTTCACGTGTAATGAGACGATTTAGTCTATCAGGGTGTGTATCAACTATATGATCAATGATAGTTAGTTTTAGGTTATTAGGATTTTTTTGATGTTCTTTTAAGAAATGATTAGAAACACTATGTAGGGGAAAGCCGTTTCTAATATTTTGGCGATGTTTATTTAATCTGGAGTGCATTTCCTGGATAGTGCGGCCAATGTATTGCAGGCCGCAGGTGCACTGGAGCAGATAGATCACATATGAGGACTGACATGTAAGTCTAAAGCGAATGGGATATATCTCTCCAGTGACCACAGAGACGAATGTTTTGGCTCCGTTATCAATGGATTGACAGCATAAGCATTTAGGGACATTACATTTATAACATCCATTATTGCTAATAGGAACTGAATGGTTCGGTCTTCTACCAATTGTTGTATTGCTAGGGGCTATATAGTTTCCTAGATTTTTACTCCTCCGATATATGACATGAGGAAATTCCGGTAAATGACCAGTTAATATTGGATCATTACTTAAAATGAACCAGTATTTTTTTAATAAACTGGATAACACTTGCGTAGGTTTACCATAGGTAGTAATCAGATTTAAACTGAAATCGCTGTATGGCTCTTGGCTGGTATTCTTGGATTTGTTGATACACAGGTTCTGTGATAGGGATCTAGTTTTGGAGAAAGCATCCTCTAATAATTTCCGGGGGTATCCCTTAGCTCTAAAACGTTTTTGTAAAACCTTAGATTCCAGAAAAAAATCCGAATCATGTGTACAATTTTTTCTGACACGCCAATATTGACCGTATGGAATATTTCTAATCCAGCTGGGTAGATGGCCACTGTCAAATTCAAGATAGCTATTTACATCCACTTCCTTAAAGTGGGTAGATGTGGATATTTTACCCGAATTGTCTATATTTATCTGAAGGTCAAGATATTGAATATTACTCTCAGATATGGTAGAGGTAAAGGAAAGACCCCAGTCGTTAGAGTTTAATTCATCAATAAATTTGGCAGCCTCCACAGTATTTCCCCTCCATATAATAAACAGATCGTCTATAAAGCGGCGGTACATAACGATGGATTTATCGGCGCCGAGGGATTGCGCGATGTGGATAGACTCGAATGCCCCCATATATAGATTTGCATAACTGGGGGCAAACCTCGTCCCCATCGCGCAGCCCCTCAGCTGCCGATACATCACCCCCTCAAAAGAAAATACATTGTTCTCAAGAATGAAAGTTATACCCCTCAATAAAAAGTTTTTTTGAGGATCTTGTAAGTTAGGGTCCTCATCTAGGAATTTTTTAATTGCCTGTAAACCCAATACATGTGTGATATTGGAATAAAGAGAGCTTATATCGAGTGTAATAAGAAGACAGCCTGGAAGAGGGGGTAATTCTCTCAATAGTCTAATTAAATGTGTGGAATCCTTTAAATGAGAATCTAGGGATAAAACGTACTTCTGTAAAAAAAGATCAATATAGTGGGATAAGTTGGATGTGATAGAATTAATACCAGAAATAATAGGACGTCCAGGGGGATTAAATTTATCTTTATGAATTTTGGGTAAAAAATAAAAATAAGGGACTTTGAATTTTTTAATGTCTAAAAAGGATTTTTCTTTTTTATTGAGGAAGCCAGCTGTAGAGGCCCCTGCTACAAGTCCTTTGTACTCCAAAAAAATGGTTACAGATGGGTCTGCTTCTAATTTCACGTAGTAGTTTGAGTCGTCTAAGATTCTGAGGCCCTCCTTGATGTACCAGCCTCTGTTCATTATCACAGTCCCCCCTCCCTTATCTGCTCTCTTTATAATTATTTCTTTATTATCCTGAAGGGTTTTTAATGCACATTTCTCCTGGTAGCTCAAGTTATTCACTTTTTTAGAAATTGGGGGGAATGTCCTAAGGTCCCTCAAAATTAATTGTTGGAAAGTTTCAAGGTGTGAACCTTTGTGATGTAATGGATAAAAATTATTTTTCCCCTTCACATTTACATGAGTGAAAGGGTCCAGTAATGGGGGGCCTGGTATATTAGATTCTTGAATGGAGGGGGATACTGTTGAGCATGAACTAATAGGATGTGATTTTCTCTTATCTTCCAATAGAAAATGTCTTTTTAGTGTCAATTTCCTTATAAATTCATTTAAATCACAGAACAAAGTGAAATTATTAAATGGGACAGCTGGACAGAAAGATAATCCTCGACCTAACAAGGATCGTTCAGCTTCAGATAGCACATAGCTAGAAATATTAAAAATGCCCCCACAACCGATAGGGGTTTCTATCTGCAGGGAATTTGTATTCTGGTTCATTGGCAAGATTTCATTTTCTTTATATTTGGATTGTGTCTCAATTTCGGCATTTGGACTATTTTTGTTATTGAGGCCTCGGGTTTTTCCACTCCCTCTACATCCCCTAAATTTCTTTTTCGTTTTGGACAACGTCCGGGGACCACGTGAAAAAAATGTGTAATTTTCGTTTTATTAGTTTGAGATGCAACTGCATTCTGTGTTTGAGGATTTATCAAGATACTATTTTCATTCAAAATCGGAGATAATTCCAAGGATGTCATTCTGTTTATAGGGGGTTTTATGTGGTTTATACCATTTGTTTTATCAGAAGGTCTCCCTTGATTAAAAATATTCAGTGTATCCGCTATCGGGATCTGACCAGATGACTCCCCAGCAATAGGAATCTGTATTGCACTAGAAAGCTCTGAGATATTAGATCCACTATGGGATATCTCCTGTGTGTTAATATGTAATGTGAAGTTCAGTTCATCAATATCTGCTACTTGTGTGGAAATAGTAGACGGATTAGCAATAAATTCTACATCTGCTGCTTGTGTGGATAAAATAGGTGGATCAGTAATCAGTATGGAGGGAGGAGTAATTTCCATACACATTCCCTCTATTATAAGGTCATTATTTTTTTCCAAATTAGAATTAAATGCAGTATTTTTCTTGTAATTATTGTTAATGGATAACTTCTTTTTATGAGTCTCATATATTGCTTGTTGTTTTTTATTCATAAAAAACTGTTTTTGAAAACTATTCACTTGTTTTGTATGGTTATCAGGATCATTGCTTAGAATAGGGGATGATGGATTATCCCTAGTTGTTCTCTGCATAGAGATGATGGGAACAGGTGAAATTTGAAGTGGTGATTGGATTTTTTCTTTTTTAGAGTCTTTTATATCTCTTTCATATTTTTTGGCTTTTTTATTTATTAAATCATTTTCAAACTTAGCCAGTCTTAGTTTTACCTCATTATCTGTGGCAAAATATTCCGCAGATGAAGAAAAGAACTCCAAATCCCCTTTAATTTTAGCTATTGTTTCTAAAGCATGCATAGCCAGAGTATTCCTTTTATCAATCAACAATCTGATCAGTGTTGTTGAGCAATCAGAAATACACCTGTCCCATCTTTCAGTAAAAACAATATCCTGAGGAAAGGATGAGTTGAGATTCATTCTCAATCCCTTGGGTATTATGTTATCCTTAATGTAATGTTCTAAAAACATCGTGTCTACGTGATTAGTTATTTCTATTTTGCTATTATTTTCTAAGTTCAAAAACAGTCCACGTAACCTTTTTTGATCTGTATCATTCAGCATAGTTGGATTAGTATATATGCATCTGTCGCCATCTTTAGAGTCTTTACTAAGGGCTGTAATGATCAGAGATAATCTAAATTTCTCTCTATTGGTCACATAAAAGTCCATAATGATCCAGCAATTTAGATTTTAAAGTCTTAAACACAGTTCTTATCTGTTGACGATTCTGCAAGATTTTTCCGTCTCTCGATGTGTTGAATAATCTGAGTCGCCCAATTTGCAGCTCCTGGTCTTGAGGCTAAGCCCCCAGCAATAGCAGACTCAATATGTAAAGAGAGGAGAGAACAAGGCGCAATGGGTGACTCAGTATTGCAATTGTTAGAGGGGTGTGAGGATGGCTACTAACCTTATGAAGTTGTGCACCTCTGCACAACCCCAGTGTAAAGCTCCACAAGCTCCGCTCTGTTGGTGGCTGTCATCTATTTCCAGCGGCGTTCACAGATCCTGATCTCTCGGTGGTGGATCACGTGGTCAGGTTAGTTGCATGTAACGCCGAGATGGACGCCCAGCTTCACCAACACCCCCGGCAGCGTTCCGGAGGGGTTAGGGCAGCGCAGCTTGGAAAACCAGGGTAGTGATTCTAATTAAATTCCTCCCACAGGTGAAAGAACAATAAGTTAAAGGCAGCTCTACCGCACCCCAACAGGGGGAAAGGGACAATAAATGGATATGAATAGCGGTACCAGAGCGCCAATAACAGGGCAAAAATATTAAAAGGACTGATTTATTAATATACACACAACGCGTTTCGGTGGACACAGCCACCTTCATCAGGTGTGACAAGCAGCAAACAATTGATCCTTATATACATTTGACTAGGTATACAATTACTTAAAAGGGGCGGGGCCAGATACAGAGTAATACCTCTATATTAACCCCTTGAGTTCATATATGCTCAATAGAGTAAAAAGGATTGTTATAAAATAATGCCTAATGAAGCATATAGGGTTCTTATAAAAAGGATTCGCTGTAAAAAAACAACAACTTGTGAATCCTATAATCTTAATACTTCATAGGATATATTGTCATCTACCACCCTATATTTTAGATTATATAAAAAAATAATAATAATTTTTACATACAACATAAAACAATGCATAAATATAAAGTATAAAATTACAATCAGTTTCTATCAATATAATTAGGAAAAGTAGACGAAGAAAGGAAAGAGAAAAAAAAAAAGAGAAAAAAAAAAAAAAAAATTCCAAAAAAATCCCCCCCCAAAAAAAAAAAAAAAAAAAAAAAAATAATAATAAAAAAAAAATAAAAAATTTTTCTTTAAATTTTTTCTCCCTTCTCTCTCTCTCCTCCCTCCTCCCCTCCCTCTCTCCTTTCCCCTCTTCCCTCCTTCTCTCTCTCCTCCCCCCTCCTCCTCCTTTAAAGAAAAATTTTTTATTTTTTTTTTATTATTATTATTTTTTTTTTTTGGGGGGGGATTTTTTTTGGAATTTTTTTTTTTTTTTTTCTCTTCTTCTCTCTTTTTTTTTTTTTTTTCTCTTTCCTTTCTTCGTCTACTTTTCCTAATTATAATGATAGAAACTGATTGTAATTTTATACTTTATATTTATGCATTGTTCTATGTTGTATGTAAAAATTATTATTATTTTTTTATATAATCTAAAATATAGGGTGGTAGATGACAATATATCCTATGAAGTATTAAGATTATAGGATTCACAAGTTGTTGTTTTTTTACAGCGAATCCTTTTTATAAGAACCCTATATGCTTCATTAGGCATTATTTTATAACAATCCTTTTTACTCTATTGAGCATATATGAACTCAAGGGGTTAATATAGAGGTATTACTCTGTATCTGGCCCCGCCCCTTTTAAGTAATTGTATACCTAGTCAAATGTATATAAGGATCAATTGTTTGCTGCTTGTCACACCTGATGAAGGTGGCTGTGTCCACCGAAACGCGTTGTGTGTATATTAATAAATCAGTCCTTTTAATATTTTTGCCCTGTTATTGGCGCTCTGGTACCGCTATTCATATCCATTTACTGACCATAATGTAGACCCTCATTCCCAAACTGTAACTCCTGTTGGTGGAGACAATGAGGAAGACGATGATAAGACTCAAATACCTGATTGGAGCGACAACTTTAGTTTTTTGTCAGGGCAGGAACAGGTTGGCTCTGAGGACGACGGGTGTGATAACGCACAGGGTGATGATGATGAGGTTGGAGATCCCACTTACTGTCAACCCACAGTCAGCCAAGAGATGAGGTCAGCAGAGGAGGTGGAGGAAGATGCTAGTGACGACGAGGTCAGGTTGCGCCTTCCTGGACAGAGACGTAGTACTGGAAGCACGTCAACAACTGCATCCTCAAACACAACTCTGCCTCTCACCACAAGTCGTGGTGGCTTTTCAGGTCGCATGGGTGCTAAGCCTTGCATAGCCTGGGCATTTTTTCAGATCGATAAAGATGACCCAACTCGTGTTATCTGTAACATTTGTCAGCAAAAGCTAAGTAGAGGCCAAAAAATACATAGTTTGAGTACTTCATGCATGAACCGGCACATGGACATGAAGCATAAGTTGCAGTGGGAAGCTCAGTGTGCTACAATGCGGCCTAGCCGGCCGGGCCAACCACCGTCTGCCATATCTTGTGCATCCGCGGCCTCTTCATCCTCTGTGACTGGGGGGACAGCAGTCACACCTGTTTTGGGGCGCAGACCTGCCACCTCTTTACCCGCAACAGCCAGCGTGATTGGCAGGTCATCATTTTCTTTGGAGGTGGTAACACCAGCTGGTGTTGAGCGCTGTCCGACATCGATAGCACCACCTTTGGATCAAGGCAACCTAACATGTCCGCCTGCATCTTTCTCACAGACCGGCAGTTTGCCGGGGACACCCTTATCAACCCCGTCTAAGCACAATAGCCAGCCCTCAGTCCCTCAGATGTGGACAAGTAAAAGACCATTTCCTCCTAGCCATGAGAAAGCTAAGAGGTTGAATTTCACCATCTGCAAGTTCTTGGCTACAGAAATGCTGCCTTTCCGCCTGGTGGACACAGAGGATTTTCGAGACCTTATGTCCGTCACAGTGCCCCAGTACCAGATGCCCAGTCGGCACTACTTCTCAAAGAAAGGTGTGCCTGCACTCCACCAGCATGTCGCACACAACATCACCGCTTCTTTGAGAAACTCTGTGTGTGACAGGGTGCATTTCACCACAGACACTTGGACGAGTAGGCATGGACAGGGGCGTTACATGTCGCTGACTGGGCACTGGGTAACTATGGTGACAGCAGGACAAGGGGCTGCTGTCCAAGTCTTGCCGTCCCCACGAGTTGTGCGTCAATCCTCTTTATGTCAAAGTTCCTCCACTGCTTCTGCCTCCTCAACCTCCTCTCGGTCTTCCACCTGCACCCAAAGCCTGTCTGGTCATGCCACAAGCTTTCTAACTGCGCAGAAGGGATCCTGCACACCTCCTTAATATGCTGGCAGTAGGGCTCAACGTCATCAGGCGGTTTTTACATTGAAATGTCTGGGAAATGTGAGTCACACAGCTGAGGAGTTGTGGTCAGCTCTGGAGAACCAATTTCATGAATGGTTGTCTCCACTGGACCTGAAACCAGGGAAGGCCGTGTGCGACAATGCTGCAAACCTGGGTGCGGCCCTTCGCCGGGGCAATGTCACACACGTGCCTTGTATGGCTCACGTGTTGAACCTGGTTGTCCAGCAATTTTTAGCCCACTATCCCAGACTAGATGGCCTTCTGCAGAGGGCACTGTCGCTGTGTGCTCACTTTCGCCGTTCGCATCCCGCAGCTCAGCGACTTACATCTCTACAGAAGTCGTTGGGCCTGCCACTTCACCGGCTAAAATGCGATGTGCCTACCCGGTGGAATTCAACTCTGCACATGTTGCAGCGACTGTGGCAGCACCGACAAGCCCTGGTGCAATACGTTCTGACGTATAGTCTGGGCCAACGAGATCCAGAGGTGGGGCAAATCACGCTGGAGGAGTGGTCTCAGATCAGGGACCTATGCACCCTTCTGCACAGTTTTGAAATGGCGACGAAGATGTTTAGTGCTGACGATGCCATTATCAGCATGACTATTCCGGTGATTTACATGCTGGAGCACATGTTAAACAGAATTCGGAGTCAGGTGGTGGCACAAGAGGAGGTGGAGGAAGTAGAGGAGGAGGAGTTGTATGCGGAAGGGCTAACATCTGCAAGGTCCAGACGGTCGGCAGCACCAAGGCGGCAGGCATGTGAGGGTGGGGGAGATGGTTTTACCAGGGCGCATGGTAGCAGCCAAACTAGTGAGGAAGGTGCAGGAGCCCAGGAAGAAGTGGAGGACGAACTGATGGAAGACTCATCAGATGAGGGAGACCTTGATCACATTTCTGTTGTGCGAGGTTGGGGGGAGAGGACAGAGGAAGGAAGCATGATTGTTACCTCGCCACCAACACAACAGGGACTTGGTGCTCCTGGATGCGCAACACACATGAGTGCCTTCTTGCTGCACTACCTGCAACATGACCCTCGAATTGTGAGAATTAGAAATAATCCTGACTACTGGGTTGCCACACTGTTAGATCCCCGGTACAAAAGTAAATTTGCAGAAATTATTCCTGCCATAGAAAGGGATGCACGCATGCAGGAGTATCAGCAGAGACTGTTGCAGAATCTTACATGTGCTTTTCCACAAAATACCAGTGGTGCACGTAGTGAATCTCACAGTTCCAACTTGCCAACCATGGGACCGTCAAGTGTTCAGCACTCAAACCGTAACAGAACCACAGTATCTGCTGGTAACATCAATTTTGCGGAATCATTTCACCACTTTTTTAGCCCATCCTTTGCAAGGCCACAGGAGACAAGAAGTCTGACACATAGTCAACGCCTAGAGACGATGGTACAGGAGTATCTCCAAGTAAACATTGAAGCCACGACTGTGTCACTGGACCCTTGCTCTTTTTGGGCTTCCAGTCTGGATAAATGGCCGGAGCTAGCCACTTACGCCTTGGAGATCTTGTCATGCCCCGCAGCCAGCGTTCTGTCTGAACGTGTGTTCAGCGCTGCTGGTGGTGTGCTGACAAATAAGCGCACGCGGCTCTCCACTGATAATGTAGACAGACTCACGTTCATAAAGATGAACAAATCATGGATCTGAAACGACTTTTCTACCCCTGTGTCATCCTGGGGAGAGTAAAAGCTTGATGATTGGTTAAAATCACCCTACCAACCGTTTTAAGCTTTCAAATTACTAATCATGTTTATCTGTATCTTGGCTGGAAAATAATTTGGGCTTTGTAGCAGTGTGCAGCACTGATTCTATTAGGCCATCTATAATAAGCTCCACCAGATTTAAAATTACTAATCATGTTTATCTGTATCTTGACTGGAAAATAATTTGGGCTTTGTAGCAGTGTGCAGCACTGATCCTATTAGGCCATCTATACTAAAGCTTCACCAGATTTAAAATTAATAATAATTTTTAGCTGCATCTAGCCCGGAAAATAATTTTGGGGCTCCGAGATGCGCAAGACACATAAGTGCCTTCTTGCTGCACTACCTGCAGCATGACCCTCATATTGTCAGAATTCGAAGTAATCATGACTACTGGGTTGCCACACTCTTAGATCCCCCAAACTTTTCGATCAACCTTTTCATTTTAATAAAGACCAAAAAAATGGTCATTTTTGAAATTATAAGCATTAGCAGGTTGTTAGAAACTGAAATCAAACAGTTTTCAACTCAAAACTTTATTCTAGGTGATGTTACATTTTCACATAAGACCCCTTGTTCGAAAGGAGCTTCTGAACTCTCTCGTCCATTGAATTTGTCAGGTTTTGGATGGTTTCTGCTTAAATTGTTTTGCATGAGGACAGAATACCCTCCCAGAGCTGTTGCTTAGATGTGAACTGCCTCCCGCCATCATAGACACTCCTTTTAATGATGCTCCAAAGGTTCTGAATGGGGTAGAGGTCAGGGGAGCATGGGGGTCACACCATAAGTTTGTCCCCTTTTATGCCCATATCAGCCAGAGATGCAGATGTTTTATGTGCAGCATGAGATGGTGCATTATCATGCAGAAAAATGATCTTGCTGTGAAATACACGGTTCTTCTTCTTGAACCATGGCAGGAAGTGCTGTTTGAGAAAATCCACATACATTATGGAGTTCATCTTTAGCGCCTTCAGGGATCCTAAAGGGGCCGACAATCTCTCTCCCCATGATTCCAGCCCAAAACATTACTCCACCTCCTCCTTGTTGGCGCTGTAGCCGTGTTTGCGTGGGGTGTCCATCAACCAGCCATCCTCCACTCCATCCATCTGGACCATCGAGCGCTGCACGGCACTCATCCGTGAACAAAACAGTTTTGAAATCAGTCTTCATGTAATGTTTGGCCCACTGGAGCCGTTTCTGCTTGTGTGAAGTGGATAGAGGAGGTCGACAGGATGGCGTATGCACAGCTGCAAACCTCTGAAGGACCCTGCATCTTGTTGTTCGGGGGACGTTGGAGGCACAAGCAGCTTCAAAAACTTGTCTGCTGCTATGACAAGGCTTTTTTGCCGCTGCTCTTTCAACCTGACGTAATTGCCTGTAGGAAAGAGTCCTCAATTTGCCCTTATCAGCACGCACACGTGTGTACTGTGAATCAGCTACATACTTCTTGATTGCCAAGACACTTCATCCTGATCATCGCACAATGTTGATTGTAGTCATGCCTTGACCTAAACACTCCACAATTTGTTGCTTCTCAGCAGCCGACACATCCTTTTTCTTTCCCATTTTGGCAGAAAATGTAGGCTGCTTAATAATGTGAGACAGCCTTCTTAAGTAGTCTTGCCTTTCATTGGACACACCTGCCAAACTAATTAGCACAGGTGTCTGCAATTGCTTACAGTGATATAAAGAGCCCTGACACACATCACCATCAATGAGTTTAACTGACAAACAAACAAATTCTTCCCTTATCACTCCTAAACACTTTTTGCATAATAATTTGGAACACAGTGTACATGTGCTTTTCCACAAAACACCAGTGGTTCACGTAGTGAATCTTACAGTTCTAACTTGCCAACCGTGGTCTGTATGGAGTTGTTCAATAAAGGGCCCAAAATTAAGATAACATAGATGGGAGAGGTCTCTATGAATAGGAATTCCTAAGTATTTGATACCCTGTGAGGGCCAGGCAAAGGGAAAGTTGGACTGGATGGAATCCTATATGGATTTGGGGAGGGAGACATCGAGGTCCTCAGACTTCGCTGCATTGATTTTAAAATTTGACCATGTAACAAAGTGATCTATTTCAGCCATAATAGCATGGATGGATATATGTGATTGAGTGATATATACTAGGACATCATCAGCAAATAGAGAGCACTTGTACTCGGTGCCTCCCACCTCAATCCACCTAATATTGGGGTTATGGCGAATTGATGAGAGCAGGTGCTCCGTCACTAGGATGTATAAGAGAGGGGACAGAGAACATCCCTGCCTTGTCCCATTGGTGATTGTGAAAGGTGATGAAAATGTTCTGACGCGCCCCCTGGTCCTTGGGACACCCGGAGCCGGACCCTTTTTGGTGGATGCTGGTGGTTGTAGTCTCCGTGGCGGCAACCCGGTTCCGTGGCTCAGGGCGGTCAAACCAGTGGCGGAACTATTTATGTGGTTTTGATGTTTAAATGTCCGACTACGCCACCCGTGGATTGCGGTCAGAGTGAACCGCCGCTCCAGGGCAGACCGCTGAGGCTGGTGTTGTGGGTGCAGCAGAGCGTAGCATAACTCCCCACAGGAGGAGTATAGCCTCAGGGCAGTGTATGCGGAGGATGGGGGTGATGGTGCAGGGCAGCAGCAGTAATGACACGGAGTCAGTGATGCAGTCCAGGGCCTTTACTCACAGTTCTTATTATCCAGACCACGTCTGCAGGTAACGGCTGCCCACGTCGTACTGTGCTCACCAGGTGAGGGGCTCAGACAACTCCCAGATAACTTTGGAGTGCTTCACAGGACCCCCTTTGTGTGTCCTTCGTCTGGCCTTTCTTACCAACCCTTCTGTCCGGCTGCCTCGTGCCTCCTCTTGGTAAACTTGGCGCCAGTTTCCCTGACCCTATGTGGTGCCTTCCTAGCGGGAGTAGCGAGGGGCTGCGCCACATAAAATGTCACAGCCTCCTGTTTCTAGCTGAGGGTCGTTTCCTGCCTCCACTAGTTTCGGGGACCGGTCTCCCCCTTTGGCCTGACCCCTCCACGCAGGTAGATTCGGGCGTGCGGTGGCGACTCGCCCGTCCGCACCCCTGAGATCCCTTCGTTCCTCGTTCCTGGAGCCTTCTCCGCTCCTCTTCCTTCCTTCTCCCTCTTCCAGGCCTGGGCCTCTGTTACTAGGCCCGCCTCCGGAACAGAGCTCATGCAGATCCCCTGCTCCCTGCCACTTCTGCTCAGACTTCTCTGCACTGAACTAAGATGGTGCCCACCTTTTATACTCCCTTCTCAATGCACCCAGGAACTGCTTCCTCCCTGCTCCTGCACTACAGGGTTCCCCTTCCTCAGTGTTCCCTCCCCCCACTCCAGCCAGGGACAGGGACTGTCGTGCCCATCTCAGGGGCATATTGGTCGCCCTGCCCCACGGCAATGTGGTGTAATGCATGCAGGTGTCGGGTCCTGATCCACACTACATCCTTACCTGAGAGGGAGATATCACACCTCTGGGTGAGGTGCAATACCTCTGTAGCAACCGAGCCCTCAGGGTGCTACAGTTCCATTTATCTTCAGCCTAGGTGACGTATTGCGATACAGGGCTGTGATTTTGGCTATAAAAGGGTCCCCTAGACCCCTACCCCAAGCTTTTTAAGAGAATCATATATGGCGTGCCAGGAGACTCTATGGAATGCTTTCTCAGCATCCAACGAGAGTATCTAATTACAAATTTTTAACTGCATCTAGCCCAGGAAATACTTTGTGCCTAGTAGCAGTGTCTGCTAGTCAGCGGATTATCCCGGCTGTTAAGTAAGCTACACCACCTGTAGTTTGGACACTTCATTTTTTCAAAGGAAATGCTTCGGGACCACGGGATACTCAGTGAAGATCATCAGGAGGTACCCCAAGGCATAGGGGCTCGGACTGGCAGTAGGATGCCTTGCGGTGGACAGCCGAGCTCGATCCTTATAAAAGCTTTTTAACTGCAGCAGCTTTAGTGGACGCTACTGGAGCTGGAATTACGCGGCTGCTGGCATGAGACTTGCCCTCCAATAGATCCTTGTAAATGGATTTAAAGTGTATTTATTCAAATTAGAGAGACAATTTAAATTAAAAAGCTTAGAGCTGCCTCCACCACAGGGGGGCTCGCTCGACCCACCAGCGGACAGGCACCAGTATTGGGAGAGGGGGGCTGGCCGTCAGGGTTCACCGCGGCTCTGGCACAAACCCGGCGACACGGAGGTGGCACGGGCAGGAGCGGACTGAACGTGTCGGCTTCTCACTTTTTGGATTTTAGAAGGGCATGACATGCCTATATCTGTGTCTCCCCCTCCTTTTACTCCTCCACCTCTTTTCTTTTCGCATGACTATATGTACTTGTCACTTTTCCATGTGTTAGTTGTGTCTTCTGAGCAGTTTGTCAGCTTTTGGACACCTTTGAAGGTGTTTTCTATGTGTTTCTATGTGTTTTTGTTTGCCTGCCATTGGTTTTAACGGTGTTCGAAGGTGTTCGACGAACAGTTCGACGAACAGTTCGGCGAACACACGGGTGTTCGACGAACCGAACCGAACTCGAACACTACGGGGGTGGCTCAACACTAGTGCTCAGTAAGGATCACCCCAGAGGCTGACTCACTCACAGGGGTGTCATCCCCATGGGTGCATGTCACCTGCAGCGGTGCTCAGTAAGGATCACCCCAGAGGCTGACTCACCCACAGGGGTGTCATCCCCATGGGTGCATGTCACCTGCAGCGGTGCTCAGTAAGGATCACCCCAGAGGCTGACTCACCCACAGGGGTGTCATCCCCACGGGTGCATGTCACCTGCACTGGAGCTCAGTAAGGATCACCTCAGAGGCTGACTCACCCACAGGGGTGTCATCCCCATGGGTGCATGTCACCTGCACTGGAGCTCAGTAAGGATCACCTCAGAGGCTGACTCACCCACAGGGGTGTCATCCCCATGGGTGCATGTCACCTGCAGCGGTGCTCAGTAAGGATCACCCCAGAGGCTGACTCACTCACAGGGGTGTCATCCCCATGGGTGCATGTCATCTGCAGGGGTGCTCAGTAAGGATCACCCCAGAGGCTGACTCACTCACAGGGGTGTCATCCCCATGGGTGCATGTCACTTCCATCAGTGCTCAGTAAGGATCACCCCAGAGGCTGACTCACTCACAGGGGTGTCATCCCCATGGATGCATGTCACCTGCAGCGGTGCTCAGTAAGGATCACCCCAGAGGCTGACTCACTCACAGGGGTGTCATCCCCATGGGTGCATGTCACCTGCAGCGGTGCTCAGTAAGGATCACCCCATAGGCTGTCTCACTCACAGGGGTGTCATCCCCATGGGTGCATGTCACCTGCAGCGGTGCTCAGTAAGGATCACCCCAGAGGCTGACTCACTCACAGAGGTGTCATCCCCATGGGTGCATATCACCTGCAGCGGTGCTCAGTAAGGATCACCCCAGAGGCTGACTCACTCACAGGTGTGTCATCCCCATGGGTGCATGTCACCTGCAGCGGGGCTCAGAAAGGATAGCTACAGAGGCTGACTCACCCACAGAGGTGTCATCCCCATGGGTGCATGTCACCTGCAGCGGTGCTCAGTAAGGATCACCCCAGAGGCTGACTCACCCACATAGGTGTCATCCCAATTGGTGCATGTCACCTGCAGCAGTTCTCAGTAAGGATCACCCCAGAGGCTGACTCACTCACAGGGGTGTCATCCCCATGGGTGCATGCCACCTGCAGCGGTGCTCAGTAAGGATCACCCCAGAGGCTAACTCACTTGTAATGCAGGTGCCGGAATGCAACGCACAGAGACACAAGGCGAGAACAGTCAGAGATGTTTGTAAACAGTTTTATACAACAGGTATACTGAAACAAGGGATTAGCAACAAGGGTAATGAACAGTGGTTTGAAATATCAGAAAAATACGAAATTTCTCAAAGTAAGGCGCAGTCTCTTAAAATAAGGCACAGTCTCTTAAAATAAGGCGCAGTCTCTTAAAGTAAGGTGATGCCCTCAAGCATGGGAGACACCACATAAGTTCCTTAACCGTGAATTTGGCCCTAGCGGGGGTCACCGGTTATTCCCGCTAGGCCGTGAGTCTCTTCCGGATAAATTCAACTAAATCACGTTGTGCTACTTTAGCCCCAACCGTTCCCCTCCCAACCTGAGTACTTAAACCCAATTGTCCCCGATACCGTGGGTGAGCAGTGGAAGTGACGGCCCTGCTCACGTATGCAGCTCCTCTCTGCTTGGCCGTTGGAGGCAGTCTCTCGAGCCTTGGATAGGGGGGGGTCAAGGCCTCGTTTGTCGGCGGGTGACGTCGGGTTCCGCGAACTCACTCAGCACCGCGATCAGGTTCCTAGTATCCTCAGCAGGCACAGCACTCGGGTCACAACTGTGAGGGATCCGGAGCTCTTTTACCGGTGCCCGGCTGGAGCACCTCTCAGGCCTCTGGATTTGGCCTGTCACGCGGGGTTTCTCAGGACGCAGGGAGCACGTCTGCTCCTCTCTGCTGCTTGGCGCCAAAGACCCCTCAGGTTTGGTGCGCTGGCCTCTTATCTCTCCGAACTCCTTCCTGGAAGTCACCTGATCGGGTCCAGCGTCTGAACCTGCTCCCCCTGCAACTTCCCTTGCATATTTTGGTTCCGCTTGACTGTATCTGGCCAGTAGATGGCAGTCTCGCTCCAACCTTGAAACGTCATGTTGAAGTTCTTTTACAAGCATTCTTGCCCGTTCTACATTCCTCCCTCCTTTTTGCTCGCCAGTCCTCGGGCGAGTGGACTCCTCGCAGAATTGATGTCTCCTTCCAGGCAGTGCAAGCTCAGACAGGAGTTGGGCACACTCCTGCGTTTTCTGTTGCATTCGAGACCAGATAAACTCTTCCTGAGCATACCGGTTAGGAGGAATTCCGGCATTAGCCCGCTCAGTTCTGCGGGGCTCTTCTTGCGGAGGAGACTCCGGGAGATCCGAGGAATCAACTACTGGGGATTGCAAATCATTTCCTGACTCATTCTGAGTTCCACTCGGGAGTGGCACCAATGGTTCTGACAGGCCCAACTGCATTGTGGCCCACCCTTCTTCATCCCCCAGGGTTCCTGTATGTGGCACTTCAGCCAACACGTCTGAGGGCCCAGCCCCGTTACAGACTTCTGCTTCAGAGGAGTAAGGACGCAACATATTACGGTGCAACACCCTGGATGTCGCGGCGTCACCCCCTTCGGGCCTAACCTCGTAGACGGGGTTGTCTGGGTGAACCTTCTTCACCACCCGATATGGTATTGCCTCCCAACGATGGTCCAGCTTACTCCCAAATTGTTTAGCCCTCACCAGCACTCGGTCTCCTGGCTGAAGCGATCCACCTGTGGTCGGGGGCCGAACTGCATGCTCTACTTCCTGAAACTTCTGAGTAACCAGTCTTCTCACGGTATGGAGTCGACGCTGGTGTTCTCGAATCCAGGTACTTGGGCTACTGCCAGGACCGGGGTCTTCTGAGTCTAGCTCCAGTTCGGTGATCTCTTGGCCACTTCTTCCCAACAGCAACATGTAGGGGGTGTAGCCGGTGGTTGCATGAACTCGATTATTATACACCCACACCAGCTCGGACACGAATTCGGGCCACTTCATCTTTTTGTCCGCTTCCAGTGTTCACAACATTTGCAACAGGGTTCGGTTAAAGAGCTCGCATGCACCGTTCCCTTGCGGGTGGTAGGGCGTTGTCCGGGAACGGTCGATCCCATAGATGCGGTATAGCTCATCCATCACTCGTCCTTGGAAGCAGGCTCCCTGGTCAGAATGTATTTGCTTCGGGCACCCATAAATCCGGATGAAATCTTGACAGATGGCCTTGGCTGCAGCTTCTGCTGTCTTTATCTTTAGTGGGCGTCACTACTGTGAACTTGGTGAAGTGATCAGTCATGACTAAACAGTGTCCATAACCATTGTATGAAGTTCCTACCATCAAGTAGTCAATCATCAAGACTTCCAAGGGGGCAGAAGTTCGGATGGTCTGAATGGGAGCTCTTTGCTCTGGGGGCTTGTTCAACTCACACTGGCGACATGTTCGGCAGACCCCCTCGACTTCTTGTCGCAGTTGAGGTCAATACACGAGCCGTTGCAACCACCGGAAGGTCTTTTCTACTCCGAAGTGAGCACCTCTTCTATGAGCTTCTTGGGCTAGCTGTGTTACTAGCGCTCCTGGAACTACCACTTGCCAGGTAACATCAAACTCTCGAGGCAGCTGGATTCTTCGGCATAGCAAGCCGTCCTTCAGGAGGAGCCTCTCCCACTGGCCTAGGATTTGTAGGGTAGTTGGAAGTGAAGCGGCTCTGGTTTCCTGGTCGGGTCTCTGATTAAGGGCGACCCATTCTCTCAACTTTGCTAGCTCCGGGTCGGATTGCTGCAGATGTATCCATTCATCTCTTGAACGGCCCAGAATCTGAGTGGGCCTTGGCTCCTCTCTGGTCTCTTGGGCGTCGACCACAGCAGCGGCGAACTGGCTGAAATCCGGGATCTCGTCGCTTTCGAGCTCCTCATCTCTGTCCTTCTTCGGCTCCGCCTGAGTGACCCGGGACAGGGCATCTGCATGTGTGTTCAGGGCCTTGGACCGATAGGCGATTTTATACTGAAATTTGGACATCCTCGCGACCCACCGCTGTTCTAATGCGCCCAGTTTGGCGTTCTCCAAGTGGGCCAAAGGGTTGTTATCTGTCCGCACTTGCACTTCTGACCCTGACAAGTACTCAGCAAAATTTCTTGGTCATGGCCCACACCAGTGCCAGTAGCTCCAGCTTAAACGAACTGTAGTTGTCCGGATTCTTCTCCGTATCTCGGAGTGACCTGCTGGCATACGCGATCACTCGCTCTTTCCCTCCTTGTACTTGAGCCAGCACTGCTCCCAGCCCATGCAAGCTTCCATTAGTGTACAACATGAAAGGCTGCGAAAAGTCAGCGTAGGCCAGAATTGGGGCATCTGTTAGCGCCATTTTCAATGCTCGGAATGTCTCTTCTTGTCGTGGGGCCCCACCGAATGGGCTGCCGCTTGGCTCCCCCGGCTGTTCCTCTCAGCAATTCATTGAGCGGGATCGCAATCTTAGCGAAGTCTTTAATGAATCTGCGGTAGTATCCAGCAAGCCCCAGAAACGCCCTTATTTCCCTTAGATTGGCGGGCGTGGGCCACTTCTGCACGGCAGCTACTTTCTCCGCAGTGGGGTGCACCCCTGCACTGGACACAGTGTGCCCCAGATATTCAATTTCTCTTTTGAAGAGACGACACTTACGAGGCTTAATTTTCAGGCCGTGCCTTTGTAGCCGTTCTAACACTTGTTCCAATCGGCGGAGATGATCCTCAAACGTAGCGGAATAGATAATTATATCGTCCAGATATATTAAAGTGGCTTCAAAGTTGAGGTCCCCCAAGCAGCTCTCCATCAGCCGTTGGAAGGTTCCTGGCGCATTTGTTAGTCTGAACGGCATTCGATTGAACTCAAACAGGCCCATAGGGAGAACAAAAGCTGTCTTTGGACGATCCTTCTCAGCTACTGGGACCTGCCAATAGCCACTGGCCAGGTCGAGGGAGGAGAAGAATTTGGCGCTCCCTAGTGCAGATAGAGACTTTTCGATTCGGGGGAGTGGATAGGAGTCCCGTACTGTACAGGCATTCAGCTTTCGATAGTCTACGCAGAATCTCAGGGTACCATCCTTCTTTTGGACCAGCACGATCGGAGCCGCCCAGGGGCTCTGGCTTTCACGGATCACACCGTTCTGCAACATGTGGGACAACAGCTCTTTCACCTCCTGGTACATTTGAGGCGGGATCTGCTGATATCTCTCTCGGATGGGAGCAGTATTTCCGGTGGGTATTTCATGCTGAATGTCCCGAGTGCACCCGAAATAATCTTCATGCTGTGCAAACACTCCCTGATATCGCTGTAGAAGTTGTTCGATCTGCCTTACTTGTCCAGCAGAAAACTCAGTCAGGTTAGCTTCCATTTCTTCCAGGAGGTGGCGTCCAGCCAACGGTTCTCTTCCATGTTCCTGGGTATTGAGGGACACCTCTAGGGTCCATGGTTTTCCTTCCACAGGTGCCAGCCCTATAGCGTCAGCTCTAGTAAGGGCCTCCGGCATTATGCACACTCGCGCCACCTCTTGTCGGGGCAACAACTGTAAACTGGTGCCACTTAAATTGATGCAGCGCATGGGTACTCGACTGTGCTGCACGGTGGCCAGAGTTCGAGCAATCAAGAGTCCAGAGGGCGTTTCTTCTCCCTCCATTGGTTCAACTTGAATGTCCACGCCCTCTAAGGATACATGTGCCAGCACCGGCAAAGTGAGTACAGTCTGTCCCACCGGCAGTGTCATTGTGGCTTCAGGCGGTATCGATACCTTACCAAGGTACTGGGAGGTAGTGGGCAACTTTTGAATCTGACTGACCCGCACGAGGTGCTGGAACACTCTCTTGTTAGCTGGGTCTCGAGTGGCGCGGGTCCAGTTGTTTTTGCTACAGCCCTCAGCCAGGAACTGTCCGACTTCTTTCAGCACATTCATGCCCAGGGTTACAATGGGCCCATCGCCTCCGGGCCCGGTGGTCAGTACGATCCCTTTTCGACCGAGGTCCTTTCCACATGCCCGCACGGACATCCATACTACTCCCGCTACTGGGATAGGTAGTTGATTAGCCGCCACCAGTTTGACAGTGGGTTCCCGGCAGGAACGAGCGACTTCAGGAAAGTGACTTTGAAAGTAGGTCTCAGGCATAGTGGTCACTTGAGACCTGGTGTCCATCAAACAGCGGATCCGCTGCCCATTGAATTCAGCCCAGATAATGGGCCTCTCGGAGACAATGTCTTCAGAGATCCCTCTTCTACTCTCTGAAGCTCGAGACCTGACGGTATGCTCCACAACCATGGGGAATTTTAGTTTATCGGCTGTCCCCTCCTCCTCCTTTCTCGGTTGGGACAGTCTTTGGAGATATGCCCCCTACCTCCGCAGGTCCAGCACTCCAGTCCTCGTTCTGCCACTAGGTCGGGTACATGTCGTGCTGGGGCCGTATAGGAACGTCTTTCTTGTTCTGGTCTCCATCCGCGTTGAGCAGTACGGTCCGTCAGCAAGGGGACGGTAGGAGTCTTCCTAATAGCATTCAGCTCACCCCGAATGTCTCGAATTTCCTGACGTATTTCCCGTACCCAATCAGGCTCTTGGTTGGTGAATCCAGGAGCAATTGCCTCATGACTTCTAACTGTGGCTTTGAGAACAGGAACTTCTCTCTCCAGGACTCTAGCTTCAGCCCCTACCTCCAGGAAGCCCATATCAGGGCTCAATCGCAGCCACTCCTTCAGGATCTGCCTCAGGGAAGGGTCTTTCAAGCCAGCAATCAGTTGGTCACGCAACGCCTCATCCAATGGTCCCAGTCCTCGGTTCCCATCTCGAGTTTTCTTAGTGATATGGGCCGTCACTTCCTGTAATGCATTAACATACTGATTTACTGTCTCATTTTCCCCTTGGACCCGCTGAAACAAACATAAGCGCAAGTGTCCCAAATCTGTAGTGTCACCGTGCATGTCCTCTAGAATTTTTATCACTTTATCCACGGTGTCACGGTCCCCAGGTGGGCGGTACATCACAGTCTGTCGGGCCTCTCCATCAAGGGTTAGGAGGGCCAGCTCCGCCTGGGCTAGAGGGTCAAGGGGATACATACGTAGCATACTTCTCAGTCTTTCTGCTCAGTCCCAAAGTGACATGCCATCCCCTGTAAACTTGGGAAGATGGCTGAGCATAGCCCCCAGGGGTATATGGCTCCGGCCGGACCCATCCACAGACTGATCCGCCATCTCTGCGTCTGAATGTTGCATCCTGCCGACTACGCCAAATGTAATGCAGGTGCCAGAATGCAACGCACAGAGACACAAGGCGAGAACAGTCAGAGATGTTTGTAAACAGTTTTATACAACAGGTATACTGAAACAAGGGATTAGTAACAAGGGTAATGAACAGTGGTTTGAAATATCAGAAAAATACGAAATTTCTCAAAATAAGGCGCAGTCTCTTAAAATAAGGTGCAGTCTCTTAAAGTAAGGTGATGCCCTCAAGCATGAGAGACACCACACAAGTTCTTTAACCGTGAATTTGGCCCTAGCGGGGGTCACCGGTTATTCCCACTATGCCGTGAGTCTCTTTCCGGATAAATTCAATTAAATCACGTTGTGCTACTTTAGCCCCAACCGTTCCCCTCCCAACCTGAGTACTTAAACCCAATTGTCCCCCGTACCGTGGGTGAGCAGTGGAAGTGACGGCCCTGCTCACGTATGCAGCTCCTCTCTGCTTGGCCGTTGGAGGCAGTCTCTCGAGCCTTGGATAGGGGGTCCAGGCCTCGTCTGTCGGCGGGTGACGTCGGGTTCCGTAAACTCACTCAGCACCGTGATCAGGTTCCTAGTATCCTCAGCAGGCACAGCATTCGGGTCATAGCTGTGAGGGATTCGGAGCTCTTTTACCGGTGCCCGGCTGGAGCACCTCTCAGGCCTCTGGATTTGGCCTGTCACGCGGGGTTTCTCAGGACGCAGGGAGCACGTCTGCTCCTCTCTGCTGCTTGGCGCCAAAGACCCCTCAGGTTTGGCGCGCTGGCCTCTTATCTCTCTGAACTCCTTCCTGGAAGTCACCTGATCGGGTCCAGCGTCTGAACCTGCTCCCCCTGCAACTTCCTTTGTATATTTTGGTTCCGCTTGACTGTATCTGGCCAGTAGATGGCAGTCTCGCTCCATCCTTGAAACGTCATGTTGAAGTTCTTTTGCAAGCTTTCTTGCCCGTTCTACAACTGTACAACTGCCATTTCTGGGCCTAAACTGCTAAGCATGTCCTTGCCTGAGCCGTCCTAACTCTCTACCGTGCTGCTGAAGCTGCAGCCACTTCACCGCCATGCTAGCCACACACCTCCTGGCTGCCTACTGTGTTTCATAATGCTTGTCTGTACCGCTGCCATTTCTGGCCCTAAACTGCTAAGCATGTCCTTGCCTGAGCCGTCCTAACTCTCTACTGTGCTGCTGATGCCGCAGCCACTGCACCGCCATGCTAGCCACACACCTCCTGGCTGCCTACTGTGTTTCATAGTGCTTGACTGTACAGCTGCCATTTCTGGGCCTAAACTGCTAAGCATGTCCTTGCCTGAGCCGTCCTAACTCTCTACCGTGCTGCTGATGCCGCAGCCACTGCACCGCCATGCTAGCCACACACCTCCTGGCTGCCCACTGTGGTTCATAGTGCTTGACTGTACAGCTGCCATTTCTGGGCCTAAACTGCTAAGCATGTCCTTGCCTGAGCCGTCCTAACTCTCTACAGTGCTGCTGATGCTGCAGCCACTGCACCGCCATGCTAGCCACACACCTCCTGGCTGCCCACTGTGTTTCATACTGCTTGACTGTACAGCTGCCATTTCTGGCCCTAAACTGCTAAGCATGTCCTTGCTTGAGCCGTCCTAACTCTCTACCGTGCTGCTGATGCTGCAGCCACTGCACCGCCATGCTAGCCACACACCTCCTGGCTGCCCACTGTGTTTCATACTGCTTGACTGTACAGCTGCCATTTCTGGGCCTAAACTGCTAAGCATGTCCTTGCCTGAGCCGTCCTAACTCTCTACCGTGCTGCTGATGCCGCAGCCACTGCACCGCCATGCTAGCCACACACCTCCTGGCTGCCCACTGTGTTTCATAGTGCTTGACTGTACTTCTGATGCTGGGAAACGTACTCTCATGTGTTTGCACCCTCAAAAGGAGTTCTGAAAATAGGGCTAATTTTTAAAATGACTTAATGACAACAAGCCAGGACTTTTTCATCCTCAAAACAGGCCACTTTAGGGATCATTTTTGGATGGCTTGATAGAAAGCCTTTGTAATTCCCAAATGATTTTGTAACTAGCAGACCAATTGCAGGCCACAAGAAAAGGGATATTTTTTTCACTTCTGGTTTGGAGGCCATTATTTCTTCACAGTTAAAACAGCACAGTACACCTGTTTTGTCTCCCTATTAAATAGATATTATTTGGACATCGCTTATTCATTTAGAAAAGGGAAAGCCACTCAAACAGGGATAATTATTCCACTTAACGATGTGAAAATGCTACGGCTACTTCCATTGTGAAATACGCTGCTGCTTACCTTTGTAATATAATGATGGTAGGGTATGAGATATTTTTTATCTTTTGTAGGTTTTGCATCTTTTTGCTAGTGTGAACATGCTCCTATTTCTTGCATGTGTACCATCTTAGACCTCAGTTCACATTGCTTGGATTTTTGCTTACCTTTGTCTGCCATCTCTAGTGAGATAGGGGGCTTCTCCGGAAGGTAAGTCCTGAAGTGGATTGGCCTTTTTATGCCATTACACATCACTATGTGGCATTGCTGAAGTTAGAGCTAAGTGTAGACACCTACTTTAGTGTTGGTTTTCGGCAGTATCCGTACGAGGATACTAATGCCAGTGCAGTGCGCTGTTCACTGCCTTATTGAAGGGCAACACCACAAAACTTACTGGCCCTAATTATATGGCAAGAACAATCTGCATATTGTAACTAGCCATCAGATTGTAGGACACTCTTTCCTCACTCGCTATACTTCCTCCCATCTAGGTTTATGGTTAGGTTGGATCCACAGCAATCAACAAGTTTTCTTGATTGTGCAACACTTCTGTACGTGCAAGACGTATGCATAGTGAGAAGACATCACAGCTCACAGCCTAGCCATCCAGATACGGAGAAAAAGCCATAAAACACTGAAAAATTGTACAGATAGTGTGTGACAACACAGCTGGGAGGAGAATAGTGAGGGAGGAGAATAGTGAGGACTGTCATATATGTTTTATCAGGGCATCTAGGGGATTTGAAGTGCCATTGATTTGGATGAAACCAAATGTCTTGGAGAAGTTTGGTGAAGCTGGTAAATGTAAATGTAATCTGCTCGTCTGTATTCATTATTTTATGTTTTACATGTGACACCCCAGGGGTATGGTTGCCACAGTGATAGAGATATTACGTCTGAGAGCAGGTGGGAGGTCTCTTGGTCAGGAATCCTATGCATGCCACACCTCCTGCCCAGTCCTGGGAGGGGAAGAACTTCCCCTATATAAACCTAGGGCTGAGGCCGGGTTAGTGAGTAGAGAAGAAGTAGAGACAGAGAAAAGAAGCAAATATAGGAACAGAACATCAGGAGCTCTGTGGGAGCAGTGTTACAAGGAGTCAGGGGCTGGCAGCTGCAGAGCTCGCCCTGACTGAGAAGATTTCTTACCGGACCCGGAGTCCGAGGCTGTGGGGACTGACTCCTACCCAGCAGCAGAATCCGTCAGGCAGGGGATTCCAGGTCCTCTGGCCAAGAAACCCGAAGGCCCCGAGTCACCGGCCATACGGGTGAGCACCACACGGTACACTGAGGGACGTGGGCTACTTATACCCGCCTCTAGCAAGGTAGCCAGAAGAGTACAGTTAGTTTGGGAGGCCTACAACTCCGCCTGGCCAGGGGAGATCCCATCTGCTCAAGGACTGACCAGGCCCCAATCGCTAGCCAGTACTCCGGGAGGGTCTATCTTTGTCACCAGTAAAGACCCTGAACTACACCGTACCGTCTCCGAGTGGTTCCTGCTACCCCCATCATCCACGTCGGCTGCCCTGAGGCCGTACCCCTCCCGTTGGGGGTTATACTATCACGCTGCACAATCCTACCACCGGCCTCAGCGGTCTGCCCTGCAGCAGCAGCTCCTTAGCTGTACTCAACGGGTGGCGTAGTCGTCCAACATCTACCGCTGATACATCGCCGCTCAGTTTGACTCCCTGGGCACGGACCGGGTCACCGCCACGAGACTACAACCCTCAACAGATCCGGCTCCGGGTAAGCTCCCGCGTGCGCAACGCAGCGCGACACAGGCCCAGGGGCGCGTCATACACACACACCCCTTTTCTAACCCTAGCTAGGGTTGGGTTAGAGTTAGGGTAAGGTACAGGGTCAGATATAGGGCTAGTGATAGAGCTAGGTTATCAGGTCCCTCAGCATTTGAACAACCATTACACAATGGAGTTGTGCTGTTCCAGCTCCATACATTGAATAAATTCTGCTACCAGGGACCTGCTAACATCGGATCATCAAGGGTGACTGTTGCCTGATCCACAACTGATCTGAAATTGATTTCCTGATTTGCGTGCATGCTCTGAAGACCGTCGGTGATCTGAAGACGACCGGACAGGTTACAATGAGGAGCGGAGGAGCCGGTATTTATTTTTTTACATTTTGATGGCCTTTTCTGGTTCTGCAAAATAAATTTTGCTGAATCCGCTTGGAAGCAAATTACAAACACTCTACATTTTGGTGAATGTGGATTTTTGTAAAATTCAAGTAGAATTCCACTCCAATTTATTCACTCATCTCTAGGATATAGGTACAGTTTCGAAATGTAGAAGACATAGTTAGTTACTATCAGCAATAAAACAAACAAAGAGTATTTTTTATAAGATTTATTTAAAAAAATATACATTTGGGGACTATCAAGTTTTCTCCATCCTGCTAACAGTCCCAGTACTTCTCCACTTTGTGCACAGGATGTCCATTGATAGATGTTTCACACTGAAGTTTCGTAAAATATGACTTCCACTCTTTCCAGTTTTTCATAGATCTCGTAACTGGGTGTTCCAACTTTAACTACTTTAACAGTTCCAATGCTTTTCCACTTGGTGGCCAGGATGTCCACGGCACGGTTACTTGCCTCCTTCAGCCCTGGATTATAGATTTGACTTGTGAGTCTCCTCAACCCTTTAAACACGTCTTCCAATTTTGACGGATAGAGTTCTTCATAGGGTAAAGCGTCTCTTATCATAGTGAGGTGTTTCAGGACAGCGTCTACCTCGTCTACCATATACAGCATTTCGGTACTGTGGATCATCATCTTCACCAGAAGGGCAGGTTCTTTTTGCCCGAGTTGTTCATATATTTTGCAGGACTTTTCGCCATTAGCACATAACAGTTCTTCTACGTTGTTACATCCGATGTAAGGCAGACAATGCAACAAGGCTGCAATACCGGATGCCTTAACCTGCTGGTCTTTGCTGTGTAACTTTATCAGTAAGTCAGGCAGGCATCTCCTGACGTGGTGACTGAAGCCTCTCTTGTCCCTGTTGCAGTTCTGGGCGAGATCTGCAAATAGTGAAGTAGAGTATGTGCGGATCAGTGGGTTTGGGATGTTTAGGTAGTCTGTACAACGATGGACAATTCTCCCAAAAGCACTGCCAAGTTTTGATCTTTTCAGCAGTGTGACAAACTTTGAAAGGGCTTGTAAGCTTTTGATGACAACTTTTAGCTTCCTATGATCCGTTAGTTTACTGTAAAGGCAGCCATAGATGACGTCTTTCACTTGATGCACCTGTCTTGGTGCACCTATACTGGCATTTCCCATAGCTTCTACAGCAAGACAGACCTCAAGCTCGTCCGAGCTGTCCATCTTTGAAGCCATGAATAAGATCAAGTCTTTTGCCATTTTCCCCTCCAGGAGCTCAGGATGAAGTAGGAGCTCCGAGAAGAACATGATGCTGATGAGTTTGCTGGTTCTTACAGCAGATCTCATTGCTATAAGCAGGTAATGGATGACCTTTTTCCTTTCCTCATCAGTTAAGACACAAGTAATGTAACGACACATCGCAGTCTGGGTTGTGTCTGTGTCTTGGAGGACATGAGAGTCATCCTGATGGTTAATGAACCCATAGCTAGGGTGCAGAAGATGATAATAAAAATCAAAGCTGTCACATGGTCCAGCTTGGTGTTGTGTATGGACAATCAAGTCATCCACTGTCAGTATATTCTGCGCTGCACTTATCTCATTCCAAACTCTGATTGTTTTGGTGGAAATCAGATCCAGTGTTTTCAGTTCGCTGCTCTGTGGATGTTCCTCATCGATTTCCAAGAGCTCCATGACGTCTTTGGAGCGGTATACAGCAATGTTAGCCAGGAGCGTCATAGCTGCACCAGTTATTCCCTGATGTCTCTCACTTTCTGCTTTGAGCATGAGACAGTAGGTCTCATCAATCAGCTCATCAGTCAGAAAGTTCTCAGTGTCCGCTCTGGCAGATGTTACGGTTGCCAAGAACAGGAGGGCATTCACCAAATCCTGTCCATCCAGATCATGCAGATGTTCTATAAGCACGCTGGTCATGGTCTTCATTTCTTCAGGCTCATATGATGTGACAATGCCTGGAATAGTGTCCTCCAGGAGTGGGACAGCGAGCAGATCCAGCAAGGCCAACAGGTCTTTATGTTGATCGCTGGATGCCATGCTGGAATGCTTCATCATGTAATCAGAGGAAATCTGCCAAGAAAGGAATATTATGTTAGAAGAAATGTCATGTAAATTATCAATGGAATTAACATTCATTAATTGAAGGTAAATTATCATTATTTCTACAATATAAATGCAAATAATAAAATGATATTTCACATTACAGCTGGAGAACAGATGAGGATGCAGCAAACGCCATATTGAAAACCAATGGATGCTGTGGGTTTTCGTTACATACATTACCCATTGTCACAGGGGGCTTCACCGTGCAGGGTAAGGTAAGCCCTCAGCCTTTTTATTCCATTACACATCACTATGTGGCATTTCTGAAGTTTGAGCTAAGAACAGACTCCTTTTGTAATGTTGGTTTTTGGCAGGATCGGTACAAGGATACTAATACCGATACAGTGATCTGTTCACCTCCTTATGGGAGGACAACACAAAACTTACTGGACTTAATGATATGGAAAGAACAATCTGCATGCTTTAATATGAGATCAGAACCCGTCAGTAGTTACTAATCTGCGGTTTATCACTTTTTGGCATTACTCTAGTGGGGGGAGCCCAGTTAATTTACGGAGTGCGTGTCTCCAGAAGCACAAGCTGGATACAATGTATTGGGCGCTACAATGTACGAGCACAACACTATTTGCAATTTTTACTCTGCAATATCCACTGAAAAATAACCCATAAAGTCAAAGTTGTTTCTTCACAGTAGATGAATTTCTAGAGATGTGTAATGTCTAAATGGGGTCACTTGAAGGAGGATTCTGCTGTTCTGGCACTTAGGGCCTCTGCAAACTATTCCAGTAGAAAACCTGCTCCAAAAATCATATCGTGCTCCTTCCCTCTCGAGCCCTGCCGCGTTACCATAGAGTAGATTCTGCCCACAGATGGGAGATCACTGCACTCAGGAGAAATTGTACCACTCATTGTGGCTTCCAGTTTCTCCTGTTAGCCTTGTGAAAATGAGAAGTTTAGGACTAAAGCAACATCTATGTTAAACAGAAAATGTAATTTTTCATTTCTTTCTAAAGGGTTAACAAGCTTTCTGAATGTGGTTTTGAATACAATCAAGGGTGCAGATTTTAAAATTGGGTCTTGTTTGCTGGTTTTCCTGACATATAGGCCCCTCTAAGTTACTTCAAAGGTGAAATGGTCCCTAAAAATCTAGGTTTTGTCAATTTCATTAAAGAAATTTTGTTTGTTATATTAACCTCAGAATACTTACAGTAATAGCTGGTGAATTCCACAATGTAAATCAGGTTTCTTAGCCAAAAACAAACTTTAAAGTAGCGTTTTCAATGCTCCACAAGGAAAAGTGTGATAAATTCCGAGCAGTAGAGTGTTATTCCAACCTATAATACGAGTCACAGATTAGATTTTACCATTTTATTTTCTCCAGTCCTGTGTGTACAGCGATGGTAGACCCCATCAGCACAAATCACAACTTGACACAGGTTTTATTTTAGATCTAAACCAAATAATTTTCAGCTTTAAGCCATGTTCACACGTCCAGTATTTGGTCAGTATTTTACAGCAATAAGAAATGCTCAAATAGGCAATTAAGTGACACAATCAGCCAACAAGTAACCGAATGATAGTCGTTAAATGCCATAAATTGGCTTGTACAACCCCGGCCTAAATCAATGGTCGGTGCCAACAGTCAGCACCTCCGCCATTATACTCACCCTAAAGATGTCCGGCGCTCTGCTGCGTCCTGTACACGCTGAAGGTCTCTTCTCAGCTGATGCACGGTGGTGAGTGACGTCCCCTCTGTGGTCCTTGACCAGACAGAGTCAGGAGGAAGATCTGAAGGAGATGAAGATATATTGATGCTATAATACATGGGGTCATAATACGTTGAGCAGCTTGCCATGCCCCATACACAGTAAATAGCTGGCTGCCATTATTATTACTATTCTTTATTTCTAAAGGGAACCTGTCACCTGATTTCTCCGTCCCAAACCCCGGGAGCATGAACTGCAGTCTGCCAGCACAATTGCAGCAAGGTACATTATGTACAATGAAGAGCGAGCCGGAAACCATAGCCAGAGACAAGACTAGTCCAGCACTAGTCACTCGCCCACTGGCGGAGAATCATAGAGTGACTGCAGACTTGTAGAGCGGACCACCCTGGTAATTCCAGAGTGCTGTACATGTGGAGCGGGTTCACATATATACATACAGTACAGCAAGAGATGAATGCATTTTTGCTCTTTATCCCCCCTCCCACCTTATAATCTCCATCTATCTATCAACGTTCACATCAGCACTGTTGTCACGTGATCGCAGGGCATCAGTGGGCTGTCATGACAAACGGGAGTCTGCAGAAGACCCCCGTGCCTTTCATGGTGAATCTCCTGAGATCGCCGGCTCATAAAAAAAAAAAATACACATATTTGGTATCATCGCATTAAGAAATGTTCAATCTATCAAAATATTAAGTAATCAGGTCAGTAAATGGCGTAACGAGAAAAAAAATCCAAACTCCAGAATTACGTTATTTTGGCCACCGCAATATTGCAATAAAATGCAACTAGAGGCGATCAAAACATTGTATCTACCCCCGAAATAATTTAAAATGACAGCTCCGTGCACAAAAAATAAGCCCTCACCCGACCCCAGATCCCGAAAAATGATAACGTTACGGGTCTTGGAAATAATAATATGGAAAACATAATGATGGGATAAAAACGAGCAGTCTTATAATTAACAGCACAGAATAGATTTACCTCCAGATGGAGAAGTCCTCAGTCAAAGACTTCAAGAAAATCCAGAAATAATCCGATAATCCAGAAGTAATTCGATAATCCAGATGTAATCCACTAATCCAAAAGTAAACCGCTAATCCACAAGGAAATCGCAAATAATTCGCTAATCCACAAGTAAACCGCTAATCCACAAGGAAATCGCAAATAATTCGCTAATCCACAAGTAAATCGCTAATCCACAAGAAGAAGATCTAAGTAAGTGCTGTCAGAAGACGAACAAATACCAAGTCTGACCGGTGTGAGATGGGACGGAATGTTTATAGGTTCCACTCTATTGTGACATCACTCACCAGTGTGACATCACTGCCAGCTTCCATATAAGGTAAGTGATGATGTCACAATGCAGCGTAGTAACCAATACTTTTTAACCCCTTAGATACCGCCATCAATTGTGACAGCGGAATCTAGATGGCTATTGCAGGGGAAGGGCTTACTCTTAAGCCTATGGTAACCTGAGGCCAAGTAATGGCTTTAGGTTAGCCATCTTTGGGGCCTGGAATATGCAGGGTCCTACATGTGAACTGTCAATATAAAACAGACAGACCTAATATTCTGCAGTACTGAAGTATTGCAGGATATTAGATCAGTGACTGTAAAGTAAAAGTTAAAGCTACGTAAAAAATAAATCTAAATAAAGTATGAAATAAAAGTATTCTGCTACTAAACGTGAAAGTGAAAAAAAAAAGTACACATTTGTGGTATCTTCCCATATGAAATGATCCAAACTGTAAATCTGTACCATATCCCTGGCTTACTGTGCTTTCACATTACGCTCAATGTCCCCGTCGGGGGATATGTCCAGACCCCCCACAAAACGGGATTCAGACATATGTGCCTATGGGGCCATATACTGTAATGGTGCTGACAGAGCGAACGTGCGTTCTGCTGGCATTATTTTCGGAAGTGTACACTTACTGAAAGCGGACTTTCAGATGCAGTCTATTATGTCTGAGTGTCCACCTCCTGTAGGCGTGCACTCACGAAAATTATGCAGAGCGCACGTTTGCTCTGCCGGCATCATTACAGTCTATGGCCCTGTAGGCACATATATCCATATCCCTTTTTCTTGTAGGTTCGAACGTATGCCCCAACGGGGGCATTGAACAAAAGAGTTTTTGCAGCGTTTTTCACCCATAGCAATAAGAAAGTGGGAAAACACTGATTTTGCAGCTTTTTTGATGAATAAAACTGACTTTATTAAACGTACTGTAGATTCCTATAATCTCCACCAAAAAACAGCACAATACCTGTTTTTTAGGCCGGTTTCACATATATTTCCGTTACTGAAGATATCAGTGTCCGTGTGCGTTTTACATGTTGCATCCGTGTGCGGCCCATGTGCCGTATCAGGATCACACATACTGGCTACTGGGAATCAGCATACAGTTAGCGCTGTTCCCAAGTGCCAGGTACTGAGCGCTGCCCTCATCATGATTCCTTTCCTGTGCTGCAATCAGCACCAACAGGGACAAGGGTGAGGGTAGTGGTAGTGTCTGCTCCCGCTGTGTCCCTGTGTAAAACTAAGAATAAAATAATAATATCCATATACTCACCTCTCCTAGGTGTCCCCCGGTGTAATCCTCTGACGCCGAGGAGCCGGGAGAATGAGTGGCTCTGGAGCTGAGCTCAGGAGCCGTGTCCTGTCACTCACTGAGCGCAGCTCCGGAGCCGCTCATTCTCCCCGGGTTATCGGCATCAGCGGTCAGAGGATTATAGCTGGGGACACCTAGGAGAGGTGAGTATATGAATTTGATTATTTTTATTCTTATTTTTACAGGTGGACACTGCAATATCAGACACTACTACCCTCATCATTGTCCCTGCTGGTGCTGATCGCAGCACCGATAGGGAACCATGATGAGGGCTGCATTCAGGACCCAACCTTTATAGTTTATAGTTTATAAGGCCGAAAAAAGACAAGCGTCCATCCAGTTTAGCCTATTTCTTGTGCACTGCAGCTATTCCGCAGCGTTGATCCACGGGAAGGCAAAAAAACCCATGCGGTATAGGCCAATTTACATCATTGAGGAAAAATTCACTTCCCGACTCCAATCTGGCAGTCAGATTAAATCCCTGGATTAATTAACTATCACTAAGCATAAGATGTAATTTTATTGTTCTCGAGAAAGGCGTCCAGGCCTCTCTTGAACTCATTAAGTGAGTTGGACATCACCACTTCCTCTCCCACGGCTCTGACCATAAAGAATCCCCTTCTATGCTGGTGCAGGAACCTCCTTTCCTCCAGACGCATAGTGTGCCCCCTCGTCTTTGTCACCATCCTTGGTATAAACCGGTCATGGGAGACATCTCTGTACTGCCCCCTGATGTATTTATACATGTTTATGAGGTCTCCCCTAAGTCTTCTCTTTTCCAACGTAAATAGGCCTAATTTTGACAACCTCTCTGGGTATTCTAGTCCCTCCATTCCCTTTATTACCTTAGTCGCCCTCCTTTGTACCCTCTCTAGCTCCAATATGTCTTTCCTGAGCACCGGAGCGCAGAACTGTGCACAATATTCTAAGTGCGGCCTTACCAGCGCTTTATACAGAGGAAGAACAATGTTCTCATCATATGCCCCTATTCCTCTTCTGATGCATGCCATGACTCTATTTGCCTTCGCAGCTGCTGCCTGACACTGGGCACTCCAATTTAATTTGCTGTTAACCAAGACGCCCAGGTCCTTCTCCATGTCAGATTTCCCCAACGGTTTCCCATTTAATATGTATGGGTGACTGCTGTTTTTCTTTCCCATGTGCATGACCTTACATTTATCGGCATTGAACCCCATTTGCCATTTTTTGGCCCAACTCCCCAATTTATCTAAATCCTCCTGTAGCTGTGCCCTATCCTCATCTGTATTAACTACTTGACAAAGTTTAGTATCATCTGCAAATATTGCTATTTTACTATGCAACCCTTCCACTAGATCATTAATAAATATATTAAATAATATAGGGCCTAAGACAGACCCTTGAGGCCCCCCGCTAGTAACCCTGACACACCCTGAGCTTACTCCATTGATAACCACCCTCTGCTTTCTATCACTCAGCCAGCTATTTACCCACTTGCACACATTATCCCCCAGACCAAGCATTCTCATTTTATATACCAACTTTTTGTGTGGCATGGTATCAAACGCTTTGGAGAAGTCAAGGTCTACAACATCCACTGACTCTCCCCGGTCCAGCTGTGAGCTCACCTCCTCGTAGAAGGCCATCAGGTTTGTTTGGCAGGAGCGATCCCTCATGAATCCATGTTGATATGGAGTTAGACAGTTATTATCATTAAGATATTCTACAATAGCATCTCTAAGAAATCCTTCAAACAATTTACCCACAACAGACGTTAAGCTGACTGGTCTATAGTTCCCAGGGTCACTTTTAGACCCCTTTTTGAATATTGGTACCACATTTGCTTGGCGCCAGTCTAGTGGGACAGTCCCTGTCCATAAAGAGTGCTTGAATATAAGATACAGCGGTCTGTCTATCACATTACTTAATTCTTTTAGTACCCGGGGGTGTATGCCATCTGGGCCTGGTGACTTGTCTATTTTGATATTATTTAGGCGTTTCTGAACTTCCTCCTGGGTTAGGTGGGTGATATTTAGTGGAGGGTTTGCTTTATCACTCTGCATTTCCTCCGATAAATTGTTTTCTTTTGTGAACTATAAAAAACTATAAACTACTAGGTTAAGAGGAAGACCGTTAGAGGTATACACAGAGAGGTTTGTGGCTGGCAGGTGGAGGTCATCTATGGACCAATATCTTTTGTAGAGGACATCACGTACGATGGTTACCTGTGAGCCGGTGTCCAGTAACACAGGTGTTGCTATGCCGTCCAGCACGATGGACAGGAAAGGCCTTCCTTCTACGAACCGGTCGTACCAGCTGGATGGGCCTGGTTGAGTTACTCCTGGGTGTCGGCCCTCAGCCACAGGGTTTGCCCGTTTAAAGGACAGCTCCGCGCGGTGTGGCCTGCCTTGTGGCAACGGTAGCAGATAAAGTCTCCTGGAGGGCAACGTTGGTCGTTGGTCGTCCCACGGGGTGGCACTGTCCTCCTACGTGGTGAAGTTGTCCTCCTTCTTCTTCTCCTCATCCAGGGGACATCCTCAGGACTGTCGGCGAGTAGGATCCTTCCTTCCGGCTCAGGCTTTGTCTGTAGCTGCAGGGTGCTCAGGATAGTTGCCAGGGTTTTACTTAGCTGACGCACTTCAGAGCTCAGACTGTCCAGCTTGCTAGGGGGCACTGTTTGCATCTTTGTTTCAGCCGTTAATGAAGGAGCAGTGGGTGCTGCGGGCACTGGGGTGGCCCTACCCTGGTAACGCTGGATAGCAGTATCTGATGGTTCCAGGGGCTGCAGACCCTTAATAGCCATGTCCTTCAGGGTGTCAAAGGTGGCATTTGGATGATCGAAGGCCCGCCACCGTACAGTTCTGCTCTCCTCCTGGGACCTCAACCCCCGGATGAACTGTTCTGTCAGCATTTTATTCTCAACTTGTATGCTGGCTGGACTAACCTGTTTCAGGGTCCGCAAGGCTTCCTGTAAGTGCCAGGCATAGTCCCGGATACTGTCCTCAGGTTTCTGGGTACAGTGGTAGAACCTCATCCGGAGATCTGTCTCATTGCGGTTTTCAAAGACAGTTTGCAGTCTCTAAAAGATAATGGATACTGATTCCTGGTCTGCGGCACCAGTCAATTGTCCCAGCACAACAGCAGCTCTCTGCTTACCAGTCATTGAATACATGTCCAATACACCGCATATCTTTCTCTTGATTTCAGACAGGGTGTCTGGTTTGCCATCATACTGGGGAAGCCATTTTGCTCCAGGGATATATGGCAGGGCCATGGGTATTAACTGAGTCACGACCCCTGCTGGTGGGGCGGCCGCTCCGGCCTGAGCAGCGCCGGGCACAAGTTGAGCATCTGAAGCGTTATCCGGTGCTACAGCGTCTCACTGGTCGTCGGCCATGGTTGCGCCCCGCTAGTGAACCGTAGCCTACCTCCTGTTTCTTTAATCGGGTAGGCCACAGCTCCACAGATGACGGTCTCCTTCCAGGGCATGACGCTTCTTGGTGCTGCGTCAGAGCGCGAGGCGGGGCTTGAGCTTCCCGCGCTTCTAGCAGTCACGTCTCTCCAATTCCCGCGGTTACGCCCCTCTTCTTCCCGCGCGGCGACGCGGTAATGGCGCCGATGTTCACCACAGTAAAAACACAGTTCAATACGGCACACAGTATCCGGTGGCAACGGGCACGAAATCCTGTTTGTGACGCCAGAAGTTGTCGCGCCCCCAGGGCAATGGGGTACTCTGAGTCCGGGCCGATAGATGCTGGGGGAAAGGGATATGTCACAGTGGCTGGCCCAGTCCGTGGCCCAGGGCGGTCAACTAAAAAGGGGGAAAAGTTTATATGGGGTTTATAGTTCGATCGTGACACCACCTGTGGTTTCTGGTAATTTGTACCAGCGCTGTAGACCTCTGAGGCAGTTGATGAGGCAGCTAGGATGGAACGGCTCCCCACAGGTGGAGCGGGCCTCAGGGCAGGGTAGAGTTTGATGGTGGGTGGTGATACTGGGACCTGTAATGCAGGCGGAATGGCGCAGCAGGAGTAACTGACAGAGACACGGGATTCGCTTCAATACCTTTACTGGTGCTTATGTCAGGTACGGTCCAGGGTACTCAGTAGGATGGGTGCACTTCAGGACTTCTCCCCAGTGACTGGGTATAAGGCCTACTGGTCCATGTCTGCCTCTCTGTATGCTCCTGGCCAGCCTGCAACTGGGCCTAGCTTATGTGTCGTGCTGTTCCTTCACCTGTCTCTTGGTAGTAGGACCTTCTGCTGCCAACCACTATCCCTGGTAACGCTGGGGCCTTCATGGTTCCTGATCCTGTTAAGGGTTTAGCTTCAGGTCGGCCAGGGACTTGTAGTCCTCCTGGTATGCCGGTGATCTCTACTTGGTATAAAGGACCCTGTAGGCGTGGACCCGGTGTCCGGTTTGTATATTTGGGGTGAGCCTATGATGCTCCTCTGCCCCCTCAACTCCTCTCTCCTCTCCTCCTCGCCGTCGGCCACACTCGGGGCCCTCAGAACCCAGCAGCAGACGTGCTGCGTCTTCGCTGCTCTCAGCGTCAGCACGCTCTCAGACTCTCTGACTCTGTCTGACAGACTCTCTCTTCTGACTGACTGCCTGGCTCCACTCTCCATATATACACCGCGTGCAGAATTATTAGGCAAATGTCTATTTTGATCACTTCGATACTTTTTATACATGTTGTCCTACTCCAAGCTGCATAGGCTTGAGAGCCAACTACCAATTAAGTAAATCTGGTGATGTGCATCTCTGTAATGAGCAGGGGTGTTGTCTAATGACATCAACACTCTATATAAAGTGTGCTTAATTATTAGGCAACTTCCTTTCCTTTGGCAAAATGGGTCAGAAGAGAGATTTGACTGCCTCAGAAAAGTCCAAAATTGTGAGATGTCTTGCAGAGGGATGCAGCAGTCTTGAAATTTCCAAACTTTTGAAGCGTGATCACCGAACAATCAAGCGTTTCATGGCAAATACCCAACAGGGTCGCAAGAAGCGTGTTGGCCAAAAAAAGGCGCAAAATATCTGCCCATGAATTGAGGAAAATCAAACGTGAAGCTGCCAAGATGCCATTCGTCACTAGTTTTGCCATATTGCAGAGCTGCAACGTTATTGGAGTATCAAAAAGCACAAGGTGTGCGATACTCAGGGACATGGCCAAGGTAAGGAAGGCTGAAAAACGACCACCTTTGATCAAGAAACATAAGATAAAACATCAAGCATGGGCTAAGAAATATCTTAAGATTCATTTTTCAAAGGTTTTTTTGGACTGATGAAATGAGAGTGACTCCAGATGGATGGGCCAGAGGCTGGATCAATAAAGGGCAGAGAGCTCTCCACTCCGACTCAGACGCCAGCAAGGTGGAGGTGGGGTACTGGTATGGGCTGGTATCATCAAAGATGAACTTTTGGGACATTTCGGGGTGAGGATGGAGTGAAGCTCAACTCCCAGACCTACTGTCAGTTTCTGGAAGACAACTTTTTCAAGCAGTGGCACAGGAAGAAGTCGGTATCGTTCAAGAAAAACATGATTTTCATGCAGGACAATGCTCCATCACATGCATCCAACTACTCCACAGCGTGGCCGGCCAGTAAAGGTCTAAAAGAAGAAAAAATAATGACATGGCCCCCTTGTTCACCTGATCTGAACCCCATAGAGAACCTGTGGTCCATCATAAAATGTGAGATCTACAGGGAGGGAAAACAGTACACCTCTCGGAACAGTGTCTGGGAGGCCGTGGTGGCTGCTGCACGCAATGTTGATGGAAAACAGATCAAGCAACTGACAGAATCTGTGGATGGAAGGCTGTTGAGTGTCATCATAAAGAAAGGTGGCTATATTGATCACTAATTTTTTTTGTTTTTGTTTTTGCATGTCAGAAATGTTTATTTCTATATTGTGTGCACTGATATTGGTTTACCTGGTGAAAATAAACAAGTGAGATGGGATTATATTTGGTTTCTATTAAGTTGCCTAATAATTCTGCACAGTAATAGTTACCTGCACAAACAGATATCCTCCTAAAATAGCCAAATCTAAAAAAAAAAACCACTCCAACTTCCAAAAATATTAAGCTTGGATATTTATGAGTCTTTTGGGTTGATTGAGAACATAGTTGTTGATCAATAATAAAAATAATCCTCTAAAATACAACTTGCCTAATAATTCTGCACACAGTGTATATCCCTAACGGGCTCCCTCTGGTGGTATGAGGTGGAAGGGTGGAGGTGTGTGTATGTAATGAGGGCCTCTTGTGGAGAAGTCCGTCCATGCACCCTCGGTCCTGTGGTACCTGTGAACAGCAGGGTGACACACTTACTGCCGGTGCCGTGCCAGCAGCACCGTCGGTGAGTATAAGTGCTGTTATTTTACAAGGGTGAAAGACACAGATTGAGATGGGGTTGTCTGAGTTGTGGAAAACCCCTTTAAAAGGAGTTAACAGCAGCCGATGGAGCTCAGCTCTACCCTTGGCTGCGAAAGACAGATCCTGGCTGTAACTGCGCCCTGGTACTGACAGCCCGCTCAGCATTGGCGCCGGCTGTCAGTCAGTGCAAGGGCACCGTTACAGCTGAGCAGTTACTGAAGCCGCCCAGCAGCACCTCTATGACTGAAAGCCTGAAGCTGCCGGGAGGATGAAAGTTGGTTTTCTCCAGGCAGCGGGATTCTGAGAGCTGCTCCCACTTGTGATTAAATCGGACGAATGCAATCCGATAAAAAACGGATTGCATTCGATCCAATGTTAATCAATGATTCTGTGCTCATATGTGTTTTTTTTTCAGCTCTGATCAGATCAAGATCAGACTGAAAAAAAACCTCACAGTATGCTGCGATTGAATGCGAAATTTGGATGGCATACACCCATAAAAGTCTATGGGTACGTGTGAAACAACGCACTGCACTCGGATATCACACGAGTGGAGTGCGATTCTCCCGGATGCTAGCTAGAGGAGATGGAGAAATTACTTTCTACGCCTTCTCTGCTGTGATTCTCTCATACGAGAGGATCGGAGCACGGAGCACTGACACTCGGCTCAGGCTCCCCGCAGAGCAGGAGCCGAGTGTCATTAACATATCATATCGCATCGAATGCCATACGCTAATGTGTCTGTAGCCTAAGTGGTGTCCGCACGTTCTCAGAACGCTATTAGCCTGCAGATTAACCCTATATCTGCAGGTTAATAGTGTATATTTTACTAGACAGTTTCCCTTTAAAAGACTTCTCATTGCCTAACATTAGTCCGCAGTCACTGTATGTGACTGTTGACCATGAAACCCTGACAGTAGTATATTTGTGTAGAAGGAGAATTTGCAGTGGCGCTCTGTATCTAAGGGCAAGTGGCCTTTTCTGGTACGTGCCCACAATCCGTGCTAGCAGTGTTTTGGACGCAGCTCACCTGCACTGCGTCCAAAATGCTGTGTTCTACATTACAAGCACAGAGGATGGGATTTATAGAAATCCCATGCCCTCTGTATTATTATTGACCTCCGCTTAAACTCACTGGCGGCGTGGTTTTACGAGCCACAGCATGTCAATTATCTGCAGTGGAGACGCAACAGAAGTTTCCAGTATAGAATGTATAGGGTGCGGTAATTCCACATGTGTTCAATGAACATGTGCGGATTTACCTGCGTGATTGGACAGAGCGAAAATACGCTGTGTCCAAAGCACTACTATAGCCTAATCATGGGCACGTACTATTATTGTTGTGTATAAAATGTGGGGGATGGGAGTATACTGAAATTACATGGGCAAAATGCCACTGTTCTTTATGTGCCTTGGAAATGTTGCTTGTATCATACATATAAATGCATAAGGCAAGCAAAATTTCCAAAGTGGAGGGGCACATTACCCCATGTAGTCTTAGTATACTTCCATCCCCCACATTTTAAAAATGAAACTAATGGCCCCCCTGCACTTTTACACAGAACGCTGCTGCTTGTTACCACTGCCTGTCTGCCACATGGCCCACATTATGCATACTTTACATAGTGGCAGACGAGCAGCAGCTACAGGAGGAGCGAAGGAGGAGGGAGAACAGGAGGAGCAGGAGCGGCAGGTTGTCTCCAATCGTCAGGCGCGGGAGCCGGCAGAGCCACCATCAACTAAAGCAGAAGCTCTTTGGTAGGCGTGGCTTCAGCCGCAGCGACCGCACTCTGTATGCTGGGTACGTCCTGCCAGACGTAATGCGGCAGCGCGGGCTCAGCATAAAGGACCTGCGACACCGGCGGTTATAATATATACGAATTATAATGGGGGCAATAAATTCTCGGGCCATGGGCCTCCCTGGAGCCTCGGGCCCCGGACGGTAGCCCAGATTGCCCTCACTATAATCCGCCTATGGTTTCAAACATTGCACTGGACTTGCAACATCTGCTTGGATCATCGGTCTTCTGGATCCAGCAGGACATGTTTCCCTTGTTTCTCAGCTATCATTTTGTGCATCCCATAAAATTGACCATTTTTTCTGTGACCTTTCACCTCTCCTTAAGATCTCTTGCAGTGATACTTATAAAGTAGAAATGATGAATTGCATAGTTGGCAGTCTTTTGACTCTTTCTACATTCTTGCTGACATTGATCTCTTATGTTTTCATAATTGTTGCGATCCTGAAGATCAAATCTACGGAAGGACGCTATAAAGCATTTTCAACCTGTTCTTCCCACCTCACATGTATCAGCATTTTCTATGGGACCATCATTTTCCCGTACATGAGGCCAGCATCGAGTTATTATCCAGAACAAGATACTTTTTTTGCCCTTTTATACATTGTTTTGGTGCCGTTATTTAATCCTATAATTTACAACTTGAAAAACCATGATTTTAAAGATGGGGTTAAGAAGATGATACAAAAGTTGACCTTATAAATAATACTTTTTTTTCCAACTAATGTGAAAAGGTATATGAATTTTAAATTGTATATTAAAGCCTTGATGAATTTTACAAGTCCATAGTCAATATTTAAGTGCAATGGAGAAAATGAGATAGGATAGGACCTTATTGTTTTAAATACAATCTCTTCATTCCCTTGTGGCTGAAGCTCCAAACCCTCCGGTCGATTATTTGCAAAGGATATCTACAGACTTGTCCAGTTTCCCAACATTGGGTCACATCTAAAAATCAAGATTGGCTAGCTGACCTAATTAGACTACCAGTCCAATGTTGGTTGACATCTAATATATTGGTAATCGGAATACTTGGGGATATAGAACAGTGGCACTAAAGGGATCTTGCCAGCAGGACTGCTGCGAATTCAGAGGCAATGCCACAGTTTGCCCAAAGAGTAGGGTAAATGGATATAATATATTGAATTCGCCCTGAACTGTTGTGTGAATGAGCTAAAAGATTAAATAATTGAGATAATTGATTAAAAAATGCTTTATTGATATAAAATCATACAACTAAAATTGATAAAATATTTGTATAGGACGGGGATAGAGGGATAAATTGTCCTCCGGTGTTGAGTATTCTCGACTTGATGGATTTAGGTCCTATTGCCAGAGGTAGTATTGTAGATTTGCAGCCGATGATGGTTAATGGTGGGCCCTAAATGGAGGGAGAAATGTTCTTAGATATAAGGATAGTGATTACATCCTGATAGAAGGCCTAAGTAGGAAGGTATACGTTACTTCCCCGCATGGGGTAGTGGGGGGATGGTCCCCGTAATGATGCCTGTTGTTGTAAGGGTGTGCAGATTAGAGTGCAGAAGTGCTGAATGCTAGAATATGAAAGGTACAACTGTTATTTAATAAGGTGTAGGAATATCTCCATAACAATGTGCCTATTGGTATGGTAATGATACTACCTGATTATCTGTGCAGTAGCGTATGATAGGCTGCTGAGGTGTTACAGGAATTAGGCTTTTTCATTCATAGGCAGTAGTTAATACTGGGGTGATCCGCATGGATCCCTACAGATGGTTAGAGATTATGTTCCGTCAATATAGTATAGACCTCTTTCCAGGATGATTGGGGCTAGATAGATAGTGCGGAGCTGAACTGTGTCAGGCAGACCCTTGTAGCAGCGTGATACTATTATGGCTGCTGTGGGAGAGAAGGAGACACATAAGTGCACCTGTTGAAGGTAAGACTTTCTTCATAGACTGGGCCAAAAATGATGACCGCACAATAAACTCTATTTGCGGCACCTGATATTGGAAACTTCCCTAACTTTTCAAGCGTTTTTGATGCTGATTTTCCACAGCGTAAACACTTGCAAAACGCTTGGTAATCCGTGCCCTATGATCCCCAATGAAAATCCGCATGTTCTGTGCCCATTCTGCGGAATTTTCCGCAGCGGATTTTCCTTGCGGAAAAATCCGCAACATGTCCATTATTTGTGCGTTTCTGCATGCGGATTTGAGGTCGCAATGCACTTGAAAAACGCAAGTCAAATCTGCATGTAAAAACACTGCAAAAACATGTCAAAAACGCATGCAAAATCCTCAAGCGTTTTTACTGCCAAGAACATGCAGAAACGCTGCAGAAATTTTCTGCTTCATTTCTGCATCGTGGGCACATACCCTAAATGCTGCCCATTGTGTTGGATTGTCAATGCAACCCTCTTCTCCCACTCTTGACACACTGATAGCAACACCGCAGAAGAAATGCTAGCACAGGCTGTTTCAGATGCTGCACATCACAGCATAGACAATTGCCTTCAGATGACCCCAAAGATAAAAGTCTAAGGGGGGTCAGATCGGGAGACCTTGGTGGCCATTCACCTGGCCCACGACGAACAATCCACTTTCCAGGAAACTGTTCATGTAGGAATGCTCAGACCTGACACCCATAATGTGGTGGTGCACCATCTTGTTGGTAAAACTCAGGGAACGTGCCATCTTCAGTGCATAAAGAGGGCAACACATCATCATGGAGCAATTTCTGATATCCAGTGGCATTGAGGTTTCCATTGATGAAGAATGGCCCCACTATCTTTGTATCCCATTACCACACAATAGCATCAAGATACGAGATGTGCAGCATCTGAAACAATGGATCCTGGAAGCCTGTGCTAGCATTTCTTCTGCGGTGTTGCTATCAGTGTGTCAAGAGTGGGAGAAGAGGGTTGCATTGACAATCCAACACAATGGGCAGCACTTTGAACACAGTTTATAAGTGGTCATAACCTTGTAAAAAAACTCATGAAAGAATAAACTTACGTTAAAACCAAGCACACCATTGTTTTTCTTATGAAATTCTCAATATCTTTGCTGTGCCACATGACCCTCTTCCCATTGAAAAAAATAAAGTTGGATCCAAAATGGCCGACTTCAAAATGGCCTCCATGGTCACCACCCATCTGGAAAAGTTTTCCCCCTCCCATATACTAATGTGCCATAAGCAGGAAGTTGATATCACCAACCTTTCCCATTTAATTTAGGTGTATGCATATAAAAGGCCCACCCTGTATAATCTGTTTGCTAAACAATAAGAGATGGAAAACCCCATAGTAAAAGCTCCCAAATAACACAATAATGTCCCGATCATAATAATGCTTAAATGACAGTATGTTTGTATGTGCTTTGTATGAATATGTATATTCAGCAAATATGCTATAAAATGACCAGTCATAAACACCTGAGCCCTATCTGAGTAGATCCCACCGTTCTCAAGGACCCGTCTGAGCTGACACCTAATGAGGTTTATTACACAACCCAAACCCTGGACTGTCCTCATTATGGCATTCAGCCTTTCCTTCTTTTTCCATTGGATAAACCAAGTATTTTTCCAACTCTTTCAACCCCTCAAAAGAAAGCAAAAGGACTTTTCAGCTCCCATCCTGGTAAACTAATCTCACACTTTGTGACATAAATCTGTATTTTTGTTATCTGCACTTTTACATTTCTAAGAAAATGATATGTTCAGTTATCTGGTAGCGAAACTTCAGTAATGGACTGGGAACAATATATTTATTGCACAATGTATATTAGTGGATGTATAAAAAACTAAAGCAAAATTCTTTCTTCTTTTCTGCAATTTTTGTAAAAAAAACCCTTTGTAATTTGGATAATTCTGTGCATCTACCAAAATCTGTCGCCCTACAAAATGTACAACTTCTCGTAAGTGCTGTACTTTTATGGTTGGGGAACAGGAAAGTAATAAAAGCCAAAAGATCGCACCAACTCCAGATACAAAATAAAACAGTTACAAATTGTATCTTGTTAATGTTGTATAGAATTCATGATGTTATTGCATAGCTTGCTGAATACTGTATGTACTATTATATATTGCAGTAATGTGTGGTTATTAATTCTTACAGTTCAAGTCGGCAGTTTGGCTTACTGACTCCTCATCCCTGGATAAAAGGGTCTTCCCACCACAAGAAGTGAAGGCACATCCCTGGAATACAGTGTGATGTATATGTGGACAGGGGGGATGTGACCGATGGGACCCCCAGGATGCACCCCGCCAAATATCACTTGTTCCTGGGCATAGAACATCCCATTTAGGTTCCATCCCATAGAGGCCATTTCGGTTCCAGTAAAATCAGTGAGCAGAACATTTTGCTGCACAGAGATCAGATGAGATTTCCGCTCTTACGTGTCACAGAATCACTGGTCCTCATCTCCACTCTTGGCCTGGAGTTAGAGAATTAATAGGAGATATGGGACTTTTATTCTCCTATGTGTGACCCCACCAATCAGACATGTAGGACATGTAGTACTGATATGCCATCAATGTCAGTAATATTCTATTAAGTGCAAAAAACAGTCAATCATTTGAAATGTTTATTTGTTTCAATTTGAATAATAATTGCATGGAAGAATGAAGAGATGTTCTTGGAGGGGCCTTCATCTTCTGCAGATGTTTCTTGCAGGTCAGAAGGCCACAGGTAGATGGTACAAGCTCTTCCACACAGGTACAGCTTTGATGGTGGACTTGCTGTACTTTCTTCAGGGCGCTAGATGTGGAGGTTTTCTGTCTCCGAGATGTATAAGGTGCCCCGATGACAAGGTGCAAAAATGCAGCTTTCTCCAATAGCGCGAGCAGCCCTGGAAAATCCACGTCGGCAGGATGATATCAAGCGGCAGAAGATGGAACCTATGAGAAGAGATGTAACATCACTGTAAGTAAGGGGACCTCATATTAGAGGACACTACTGTGGTGTCACTGTGACAGGACGGCAGAGGAATCTTATCCACACTGAGGTGCGGGATCATTGTCAGCCATCATACATGTGACAATCCCACCACTGACAGATGACATCTGCTCCATATTAATTATTCTCATCACTGACATCACACAACATGGAGTTGATGGTCACACTTACCTCTTCTATTTGCCACCTCTTCTACGTTTTCTGTTGTTTGCTTTTTTCTCAGTTTTCGTGCAGATCTTCTTCCTTTCTGAACTGGAGATTCTTATCAAAAAGGAAGAAAAAGATGTTAATTATAAACTGCTATAAGATGAACTTTGTATCTTTATATAGTATAGTGGGATTGTGTTATTTTTGTAGCTGATAGTCCTTGTATCTGGCATTGCCCCATAATAGAGAGAATTTGTCATATATACACGACACCTGCTGAGGGTTTGAGCATTAGGTTGTCTTGTGACCTGATTAAAATTAACCTGTAGAATTTCTGAGTGCCGCCATATGGTGTCTCCCCAAGGAGCTACATTCCTTAATAATATGACATTAGCTGCAGCGTGCCGCAGTGTTCTCATAGAATCAATGAGATAAAACTTCAGTGTAACATAAGGCCATAAATAGGATCAGTATGGGCCCATAGTGAGCCACCATCACACTATTCAGGATCAGTTTGGCAAAAATCTATATGGCCACTTATGCATAACATGAATGAATGAGAAGTTTTATACAATGAAGTGCTGGACTGTACATCATTTTTAGGGCACATCAAATAGTGATTTTTTTAGCTTTCACGTGGACGTTCACATTACAATTTTGGATCCTAAGCCTATAGACCTGAACATACCTGGCAATGAGGATGAGGATGACTTGCTGCTTTTAGCAGTGGCGCTCTGATTGTCTCCATCAGTCCTGCAAGAAGAAGATTTTTTCTGCCTGTTTGGCAGAAGAAAAACAAGTAAATTACATGTAAAAACAATAAAAAAGGGAAACTTTACCATTTGTAAAGCCAATAATATTGGCCTGTAATGAGCTGGAAATGAATGGCTGGTTGCAATAATCACCTATTACCATCACAAGCCAGACCCACAGTGATCAGCAGTCATAGGGTGGTGGACGCTGGATTTAGTTCTGTGTTACACGTCTCTTGTATTTGATGCACTGATCATTTATCAGAACTAAATCCCATAATAATAATAATCTACTCACATGTCTGAGTGTTTTGTGCTGTTCTCTGATGAACACCCTGGAGGTGACTTGGGACCCTCAGTTTTCATCATCCCAGTATTGGCGATATAAGTCTGAAACACATACAGTAAAAAAAAAATATATGTATAAACTTTTTTTCTTAATTGGTTTTAGGTTTTTTTTAGGTAAAATACTTACTTTAGAAAGCCTGTGAGAAGATGATGCAAAGTTTAGGCTTTCTGGCAAGTCATTGTCCTCACTTGTGTCGCCCTCATATGAATCCATATGTAACCCACAGCTATCTGCAAAGTGCCAATGTTATTAGAGACTATTAGTATAAAACCAGTTCACAGAAAGTCACCAATTACCACTTTTAATGATGGGAACTGATTGTCACATAAAATGAAGGACAAGACAAACAGCAGCTTGCTCCAAATGACGTCTCATTCTACTTACTGGGAAAGTAATGGGTGTCTGCGTCTGACAGGAGATGTGGAACAAACAGTGGTTTCTGACTTAGAAGGTTCTTAAAGTCTAAGTCACTCAGGAATGGATGATTCTTGATCTCATTTGCTCCTCCTAGAAAATGAAGATCAGGAAAAAATAAATATAGTTATTATCAGCGAGACTGCTCCATATCTGTACAGCTTATGTTAAAGGGGTATTTTCAAGTTTGAAAGTTATACAGGTAGATAGGTAGCTGAGTACTGTGCTCGGCTGGTCATTGGTGATCCCATTAGAATGAACAGAGCAACAGTGTGCATGTTGGACCACCGTTGCATCCACATGATGCACTTCAGACCACCAAATCTCCAAGCCGGTGAAGCAGAGACCCTCAGTACTGGTCCTCTTGGACATGACCAATTTGTCAGGTTACAAAGATGTAATAAGTTTTTAGTAATACTATCATATACATTACCTGTCCCAAGCCTATGGGCTGGATTTTTTCTGAGCAGCTCATTGATGATGTCTTGAGCATCGGGTGGAGGACTGCACTTATCAAATCTCCAAGTTATTTCATCTGTTATATAAAAAAGCAAATATTACAGAAAAAATCTCATTTATTTTCATAGGAAAAGCTTTGAAGCTAATAAAAATGGTGTCACATAACACTGGGATTATTTCACTTACCCTTGAGGATGCTGTGGAAAACCCTATATAAGGAAGACCCACGAAATGGTTCATATCCCAGAAGGAATTTATGTAGGATGATCCCTATTGACCACCAGTCAACAGGTCTTCCATAGCCGTTCTGTAAGATGACTTCTGGGGCTATGTATTCAGGGGTGCCAACCATCTGGAAACCAAAAGAAGAATGAGATATTGATCAGTGATTATAATTGTACCAAATAATATCAGTGAAAATGTTTCCTACATGCAAAAATATTAGAGAAATTGAGGGAAATGGAAATAGATGAGAAGAATATAGAAGAAGATCCTGTGGGTAAAGCCGACCTGTTCATCAAGGAACTCTCTGGTGATGTCCTGTGACATTATACACAGGAGCTCTGTATATCGTGTATAGTGTACAGGTAATACAGTGAACACCAGTGACATTATACACAGGAGCTCTGTATATCGTGTATAGTGTACAGGTAATACAGTGAACACCAGTGACATTATACACAGGAGCTCAATATATAGTGTATAGTGTACAGGTAATACCGTGATCACCAGTGATATTATTCACGGGAGCTATGTCATAGTATATAGTGTAAATGTACAGGTAATACACTGACTCACCAGTGACGTCTCTAGTTGAAGATATTCATCTTTGCTTTTCTTCATCCAGCGCAGTCCGCCATCACTTCTTCCAGCCAGGACTCGTCTCTGCAGAAAATAACACATAGATATCTAGAGCACCACTTCCAGAGCACATTGCCAACTTTTTCCCCTTCTGAATACAGACGTGAACCCACCATTAATATATAATTAGTTATTATGCAACCCACCATTCCAAATATAAATTGTAATCCACCACTGCGCCCCCACTAACTATAAATAGACACTTTTCCCACCTAATAAATATATAAATTAATTAGAATCTGTACTCTTTCCCCAATTCTATACCAGTCACATTCCTGTATCCTCAAAACCCCCAATCTGTACCTTCTGCTCCCCCGATTCATTATATTTACATGCAGGGCTGGCGTCAGCACCCGGCGCACCCGGGCAAATGCCGGGGCCCTGAGCAGGCGGGGGGGGGGCCCACTGGCGGTCGCGCACCCCGCTGAGCTATGGGAGGAGGAGAGCGGTGCCAGCGCCCGCTCCCTCCCGCTTGTTCAGGGCCCCGGCAGCCGGATACTTACCTCTCCCCGTGCCTCTGCAGATCCGCTGTCTTCCTGCTCTGCGCTCCCTGTGACGTCCCAGGTCAGAGGGCGCGGTGACGTCTTTCCACCGCGCCGTCCCCCTGAGCCGTCACAGGGAGCGCAGAGCGGGAAGACGCCGACAACGCTGGAGTCCGGACCCGAGCAGCTGCAGCAGGAAGCAGGTGAGGAGGGAGGTGAGTATTTGATTTTTTTTTTTTTAATGTATGGAGGCATGGGGCATTATATGGGGGGGTGACATCCTGCATGGGGAATTATGGAGAGAGTGGGTGACAGCCTGCATGGGGTATTATAGAGAGAGGGGGTGACAGCCTGCATGGGGCATTATAGAGAAAGGGAGTGACAGCCTGCATGGGGCATTATAGAGAGAGGAGGTGACAGCCTGCATGGGGCATTATGGAGAGAGGAGGTGACAGCCTGCATGGGGCATTATAAAGAGAGGGGGTGACATCCTGCATGGGGCATTATGGAGAGAGGGGGTGACAGCCTGCATGGGGCATTATAGAGATAGGGGGTGACAGCCTACATGGGGCATGATGGAGAGAGAGGGTGACATCCTGCATGGGGCATTATAAAGAGAGGGGGTGACAGCCTGCATGGGGCATTATGGAGAGAGGGGGTGACAGCCTGCATGGGGCATTATAAAGAGAGGGGGTGACAGCCTGCATGGGGCATTATGGAGAGAGGGGGTGACATCCTGCATGGGGCATTATAGAGAGAGAGGGTGACAGCCTGCATGGGGCATTATGGAGAGAGGGGGTGACAGCCTGCATGGGGCATTATGGAGAGAGGGGGTGACATCCTGCATGGGGCATTATGGAGAGAGGGGGTGACAGCCTGCATGGCGCATTATAGAGAGAGAGGGTGACATCCTGCATGGGGCATTATGGAGAGAGGGGGTGACAGCCTGCATGGGCATTATAGAGAGAAGGGGGTACATCTTGCATGGGGCATTATAGAGAGAGGGGGTGACAGCCAGCATGGGGCATTATAGAGAGAGGGGGTGACAGCCTGCATGGGGCATTGCAAAGAGAGGGGGGGTGACATCCTGCATGGGGCATTATAGAGAGAGAGGGGGTGACATCCTGCATGGGGCATTATAGAGAGAGGGGGTGACAGCCTGCATGGGGCATTATAAGGGGGGAACAGCCTGCATGGGGCATTATAAAGGGGAGGGGAAAGCCTGCATAGTGCATTATGTGGGGGGAACAGCCTGCATGGAGCATTATAAGGGGGGGGCAGCCTGTATGGGGCATTATGTGGGGGGTAACAGCCTGCATGGAGCATTATAAGGGGGGGGACAGCCTGTATGGGGCATTATGTGGGGAGTAACAGCCTGTATGGGGCATTATGTGGGGGGGGGTAACAGCCTGCATGCAGCATTATATGGGGGCCAGTATCCTGTATGGAGCGTTATATGGGGGCCAGTATCCTGTATGGAGCGTTATATGGGGGCCAGTATCCTGTATGGAGCTTTATAAGGGGGCCAGTATCCTGTATGGAGCGTTATATGGGGGCCAGTATTCCGTATGGAGCATTATATGGGGGCCAGTATTCCGTATGGAGCCTTATATGGGGGCCAGTATTCCGTATGGAGCCTTATATGGGGGCCAGTATTCCGTATTGAGCCTTATATGGGGGCCAGTATTCCGTATGGGGCCTTATATGGGGGCCAGTATTCCGTATGGGGCCTTATATGGGGGCCAGTATTCCGTATGGGGCCTTATATGGGGGCCAGTATTCCGTATGGGGCCTTATATGGGGGCCAGTATTCCGTATGGGGCCTTATATGGGGGCCAGTATTCCGTATGGGCCTTATATTGGGGCCAGTATTCGGTATGGGGCCTTATATGGGGGCCAGTATACTGTGTGGAGCGATTCGCCGGTTTCTGTGCTATTATAGAATTTACAATAGATATCACTCATGTAATGTAAGAAGTGAAATCTTTGCATTGTACTATATATATATTTCTCTGCGGTATCTGTGCATCATGAATCGTGGTATGTGTTAAAGGGGCCACTGAGACTCTTTCGCCCGGGGCCCAGAAAAACCTGGAGCCAGCCCTGTTTACATGCCCCCCTCCACCCTAATTCACTATGTCATGTCCTCACTCTCTCCCACCCCCACCCTCTATTCATTATCAACTGCTCTCCCCCACATTAAATACATCATTTACACTCCCCACCCTCAATTTATGTTTATTTGCTGCCCCACTCCCAATTCATCATTTGGTGTCCCCCACCCTCAATTCATCATCATTTACTGCAACCATCCACCTGTCTCAATACATCATCATTTTCTCCCCCCACCCTCAAAATTCATCATTATTTGCTCTCCCCCAACACCCCAAGTCATCATTTGCACTCACCACCCCCCACCTTCAATTCAAATGATGTCTCCCGTCCCTCCCTCACTTCATCATTTGCTGTCCCCCCTTGTCCTCTCTCTTCATCATTTGCTGTCCCCCCTCCCCCTCTCACTTTATCATTTGCTGTCCCCCCTTGCCCTCTCACTTCATCATTTGCTGTCCCCCCTCCCCCTCTCACTTTATCATTTGCAGTCCTCCTCCCCCTCTCATTTCATCATTTGCAGTCCTCCTCCCCCTCTCACTTCATCATTTGTAGTCCTCCTCCCCCTCTCACTTCATGATTTGCTGTCCCCCCTCCCCCACTCACTTCATCATTTGTAGTCCTCCTCCCCCTCTCATTTCATCATTTGCTGTCCCCCCTCCCCCTCTCACTTTATCATTTGTTGTCCTCCTCCCCCTCTCACTTCATCATTTGCTGTCCTCCCTCCCCCTCTCACTTTATCATTTGCTGTCCCCCCTCCCCCTCTCACTTTATCATTTGCTGTCCCCCCTCCACCTCTCACTTTATCATTTGAAGTCCCCCCTCTCCCTCTCACTTCATCATTTGCTGTCCCCCCTCCCTTCATCATTTGCAGTCCCCCCTCCCCCACTCACTTTATCATTTGCAGTCCTCCTCCCCCTCTCATTTCATCATTTGCAGTCCTCCTCCCCCTCTCACTTTATCATTTGCAGCCCCCCTTGCCCTCTCACTTCATCATTTGTAGTCCCCCTTGCCCTCTCACTTCATAATTTGCAGTCCCCCCTCCCCCTCTCACTTCGTCATTTGCTGTCCCCCCTCCCCCACTCACTTCATCATTTGCTGTCCCCCCTCCCCCTCTCACTTCATCATTTGTAGTCCTCCTCTCCCTCTCACTTCATCACTTGAAGTCCCCCCTCCCCCTCTCACTTCATCATTTGAAGTCCCCCTTCCGTCTCTGACGCGCCCCCTGGGCCGTGGGGTACTCGGCAGCCGGGCCTCTGGTTGCTGGGGGATATCACGGTAGCTGGCCCGGTCCGTGACCCAGGGCGGTCAGTGAAAAGGGGGATAGATATGGGGGATTTGGACAGTTCGTGACGCCACCTGTGGAATGAGGCTAAGGGGTACCGCCGCTGCGGAGCAGTCCTCTGGAGCTGGTGTTACTTCACAGGTAGAGCTAGCTCCAGGGCAGCGTGGGGTGTAATGGATGGTGGTGCAGGAGAGAGACGGCAGGACGGTCCCGGAGGAAAGACGGACACTCACACGGGGGTAAGCTTCAGTACCTTTACTGGTGATGCTGCAGGCACAGTCCAGGGTACTCCAGGTGAAGGGCGCACATTTGGACTCTCCCCAGTGAGCGGGTATAGGGCCTCCTGATCCGTTGCTTTCTTCTCTAAGCTTCTGACCTGCCTGGAGCTAGGCCTAGCTTGGTTACTGTCTCTCTTAGCACCTGCTGACCTGGTGGTAAGGCCTTCTCTTTGGAGATCACTCTCCCTGGACACTGGGACCTCCGTGACTCCTAGCCCTGGTACTGTAGCCAGCGTTTGGTGAACCTGGGACCTGTAGTCCTCCAGGGGTTCTGGTGGTTCCTACTGAGTATAAATGTCCCTGTAGGCGCGGACCCGGTGTCCGGTATATATATCGGGGTGAGCCTGGTATGCTCCTCTGCCCCCTTGCTACTTCTTCCTTCTCCTCTCGCCTTTGGCCCACTCAAGGCCCTCACTAGGCCTTCACACGTGCTGGAGGCCTTGGCTTGCCTAAGTACAGCAGCCAGCTCGCTGCCTCTTCACTGCTCTCTGAGCGTCAGCACGCTCTCTGCTCAACTCTGAGCTGTGTTCCTCTCTGTCTCTGAACACTGACTGAAACTAAACTCTACTGCCTAGCTCCACCCTCTATATCCCTAACGGGCTCCCTATGTTGGCCTGAGGTAGTAGGGTGGAGGTGTGTGAATGTGTGAGGGCCTCTTGTGGAGAAGTCCATCCATGCACCCTTCTGGGTTCTGTGGCACCAAAGCACAGCAGGGCGCCACATTCCCCCCTAGTAAAACTCAGTACTCCTGGACTGAAGCATTTTTTTCAAAACAGGTTAACAATTAACATTTCTTCCCTTTATGGGAGGCACTTTACTTAAACGTTACAGGTAACATTATAATACAATAATTACAATTATAAATAACAATAAAGTTACAGCAAGTTCCGTAACTTGGTGTCCATTTCACCGATGGAAGAACATGAGGGACCCACCTGAAAACCCTCAACGTAGGCCCTGGGCGTGGCTACAGGGCATAGGTGATCCAGGTGCTGGACCACGTCTTCGGCCGCGCTAAACGGGTTTTTGTTCTGTGGTCACTTAAAAGGTACTCCAGGGAATGCAGCTATATACATGACAATTTTTGGGCTGCTCACAGTCCTCAGCCACCGAGTCCTTGTACCCTTAGGCTGAGTTCACACGATGCGTTTTTAATGCGTTTCCGCTGCGTTTTTGCAGTTGCGTAAACGCCGCGGAAACGCATTAAAAACGCATGGTAGAAGGGCAGCAATGTTCCCCAATTGAAATCCGCATGTGCTGTGCCCATGATGCGGATTTTTCCGCAGCGTAAACGCTGCGCTCAAAAATCCACAGCATGTCAATTAATTTTGCGGAAACGCTGCTTTTTTGCCGCCATTGACTTGCATTAGACCGCATGGAATCTGCATCACTGTATATGTTGATGCGCATTCCGTGCGGTCTAATGTGCGGATGGTACCCGGGTGTGGAGGAGAGGACTCTCATCCAGACCCTGGTACCATTAAAAAAAAAAGAATAAAATAAAAAAAATATATATATACTCACCTTCTGACGGCAGGCGCAGCGCTCCTGCTTGGTTCCCGTCACTTCGGGGTTGAATGAAGAAGGACCTTCGCTGACGTCAGAGTCATGTGACGGGTCACGTGACGCTGACGTCGGCAGGTCCTAAAGTCTTCACTGCCGGCAGCCGGGACCGAGCGAAGCAGGACACCGGGGGCCATCAGAGGGTAAAGTATATATTTATTTTTTATTTTTTGACATTCACACACTATATAAATCCATGCCGGTTGCATGGATTTATATAGTGTGAAGTTGACAAGCACTTTCCAAGTGATGCTAAAATCGCTTGGGAAGCGCTTGTCAACCCGCATGCGGAAATGAAAGTGAAGAACGCTTCATTTCCGCATGTCCCTGGCAGGAAAAACGCATGTACAATCCGCATGCGTTTTTTCCTGCCAGGGAGATGCAGAAATGCTCAGGAAAAAATCCTGAGCATTTCTGCATCATGTGCACATACCCTTACGGGTAATTAAATGCAACAAGAAACGTGTCTATGTCACCTAAATTGTCCATTGTAAGGCAAAAATACGTCAATACATACATGAAAATTACTCAAGAACAGTCATACCCCAAGGGGCAACTATTTATACTTTCAGAGTTTCTCTTCCTACTCTCTGTATCTGACAGGGGTCTGAACCTGAGTGCTACGTGTTGACCTAGGTAGTACTGGGATGCGTGTGGTACTGGTGTTTGTACTAGCTCTCATTCTGTCAGTTCTAGGTGTGGAGGGACTGCAGGGTTGCCTTAACCTCTCTACAGGACTGGCAAGTGTACCATTGGCTGGGCCTTCTTGCTCTGCTCCAACCGGGGATCCTTCTTCCGGGGATTCTTCCTGAGCAGGCTCTTCTGGGGCACCTACAGGTTCTACTTGCTGTGGAGGGTCTTCTGGCTGTTGGTAGAAGTGTAGCACAGGTATTATTACCGCTCCTCCTAGTTGGGGCCAATCTGCCGGGAAATCTCCTAATTCAGTATGTATTACTGCTTCTTTAGGCTCCTCCGGTACGATGGGAGGCACTTCTTCCTGGGGCTTTAGCGGTCCTGGACACAACTTCAGATGGTCTCTAGATACCGTTGCAGTCGTTCTTCCTCCGTCCTTGGTAATTAAACAGGTCTTCCTGTTATCAAATCTTGAATTTAACACAGTGTAGGGTTCCCTCTCCCACTGGTCATCAAGTTTGTGGTTTCTTCTTTTTCTCTTTAGCACAACTTCTCCAGGTGAAAAGGGTTCTGCTGGTGCACTCTTGTTGTACTGTGCTTCCTGCTTGTCTCTTACCCTATTCAGACTGTCTTCGACACATGCTTGTACTCTCCTGTACTGTTCCTGTCGCGTTGTGTCCCAGTCTTCAGTTGACATATCTGCTTCGGGTTCTACTACACCAAGCTCCAGGTCCATGGGCAACTTTCCAGGTATTGCTCGCATGAGATATGATGGAGTACAATTGCTGGAACTCACAGGTATGTGATTGTACAGATCTACCAGGTCAGGTAGCTTGTCTGGCCACTGGTTTCTTTCTTCTAGCGGTAAGGTCTAGTGTTGAGCCACCCCCGTAGTGTTCGAGTTCGGTTCGGTTCGTCGAACACCCGTGTGTTCGCCGAACTGTTCGTCGAACTGTTCGTCGAACTGTTCGTCGAACACCTTCGAACACCGTTAAAACCAATGGCAGGCAAACAAAAACACATAGAAACACATAGAAAACACCTTCAAAGGTGTCCAAAAGCTGACAAACTGCTCAGAAGACACAACTAACACATGGAAAAGTGACAAGTACATATAGTCATGCGAAAAGAAAAGAGGTGGAGGAGTAAAAGGAGGGGGAGACACAGATATAGGCATGTCATGCCCTTCTAAAATCCAAAAAGTGAGAAGCCGAGACGGCCAGTCCGCTCCTGCCCGTGCCACCTCCGTGTCACCGGGTTTGTGCCAGAGCCGCGGTGAACCCTGACGGCCAGCCCCCCTCTCCCAATACTGGTGCCTGTCCGCTGGTGGGTCGAGAGAGCCCCCCTGTGGTGGAGGCAGCTCTAAGCTTTTTAATTTAAATTGTCCCTCTAATTTAAATGAATACACTTTAAATCCATTTACAAGGATCTATTGGAGGGCAAGTCTCATGCCAGCAGCCGCGTAATTCCAGCTCCAGTAGCGTCCACTAAAGCTGCTGCAGTTAAAAAACTTTTATAAGGATCGAGCTTGGCTGTCCACCGCAAGGCATCCTAGTGCCAGTCCCAGCCCCTATGCCTTGGGGTGCCTCCTGATGCTCTTCACTAAGTATCCCGTGGTCCCGAAGCATTTCCTTTGAAAAAATTAAGTGTCCAAACTACAGGTGGTGTAGCTTGCTTAACAGCCAGGATAATCCGCTGACTAGCAGACACTGCTACTAGGCACAAAGTATTTCCTGGGCTAGATGCAGTTAAAAATTTGTAAGTAGATACTCTCGTTGGATGCTGAGAAAGCATTCCATAGAGTCTCCTGGCACGCCATATATGATTCTCTTAAAAAGCTTGGGGTAGGGGTCTAGGGGACCCTTTTATAGCCAAAATCACGGCCCTGTATCACAATACGTCACCTAGGCTGAAGATAAATGGAACTGTAGCACCGAGGGCTCGGTTGCTACAGACGTATTGCACCTCACCCAGAGGTGTGATATCTCACTCTCAGATAAGGATGGAGTGTGGATCAGGACCCGACACCTGCATGCATTACACCACATTGCCGTGGGGCAGGGCGACCAATATGCCCCTGAGATGGGCACGACAGTCCCTGTCCCTGGCTGGAGTGGGGGGAGGGAACACTGAGGAAGGGGAACCCTGCAGTGCAGGAGCAGGGAGGAAGCAGTTCCTGGGTGCATTGAGAAGGGAGTATAAAAGGTGGGCACCATCTTAGTTCAGTGCAGAGAAGTCTGAGCAGAAGTGGCAGGGAGCAGGGGCTCTGCATGAGCTCTGCTCCGGAGGCGGGCCTAGTAACAGAGGCCCAGGCCTGCAAGAGGGAGAAGGAAGGAAGAGGAGCGGAGAAGACTCCAGGAACGAGGAATGAAGGGATCCCAGGGGTGCGGACGGGCGAGTCGCCACCGCACGCCCGAATCCACCTGCGTGGAGGGGTCAGGCCAAAGGGGGAGACCGGTCCCCGAACTAGTGGAGGCAGGAAACGACCCTCAGCTAGAAACCGGAGGCTCTGACATTTTATGTGGCGCAGCCCCTTGCTCCACCCGCTAGGAAGGCACCACATAGGGTCAGGGAAACTGGCGCCAAGTTTACCAAGAGGAGGCCCGAGGCAGCCGGACAGAAGTGTTGGTAAGAAAGGCCAGACAAAGGACACACAAAGGGGGTCCTGTGAAGCGCTCCAAAGTTATCTGGGAGTTGTCTGAGCCCCTCACCTGGGGAGCACACTACTACGTGGGCAGCCGTTACCTGCAGACGTGGTCTGGATAATAAGAACTGTGAGTAAAGGCCCTGAACTGCATCACTGACTCCGTGTCGTTACTGCTGCTGCCCTGCACCATCACCCCCATCCTCCGCATACACTGCCCTGAGGCTATACTCCTCCCGTGGGGAGTTATGCTACGCTCTGCTGCACCCACAACACCAGCCTTAGCGGTCTGCCCTGTAGCGGCGGTTCACTCTGACCGCAATCCATGGGTGGCGTAGTCGGACATTTAAACATCAAAACCACATAAATAGTTCCGCCACTGGTTTGACCGCCCTGAGCCACGGAACCGGATCGCCGCCACGAAGACTACAACCACCAGCATCCACCAAAAAGGGTCCGGCTCCGGGTGTCCCAAGGCCCAGGGGGTGCGTCAGAACATTTTCATCACCTTTCACAATCACCAATGGGACAAGGCAGGGATGTCCTCTGTCCCCTCTCTTATACATCCTAGTGACGGAGCACCTGCTCTCATCAATTCGCCATAACCCCAATATTAGGTGGATTGAGGTGGGAGGCACCGAGTACAAGTGCTCTCTATTTGCTGATGATGTCCTAGTATATATCACTCAATCACATATATCCATCCCTGCTGTTATGGCTGAAATAGATCACTTTGTTACATGGTAAAATTTTAAAATCAATGCAGCGAAGTCTGAGGCCCTCGATGTCTCCCTCCCTAAATCCATATAGGATTCCATCCAGTCCAACTTTCCCTTTGCCTGGCCCTCACAGGGTATCAAATACTTAGGAATTCCTATTCATAGAGACCTCTCCCATCTATGTTATCTTAATTTTGGGCCCTTTATTGAACAATTCCATACAGACCACGGTTGGCAAGTTAGAACTGTAAGATTCACTACGTGAACCACTGGTGTTTTGTGGAAAAGCACATGTACACCGCGTTCCAAATTATTATGCAAAAAGTGTTTAGGACTGATAAGGGAAGAATTTGTTTGTTTGTCAGTTAAACTCATTGATGGTGATGTGTGTCAGGGCTCTTTATATCACTGTAAGCAATTGCAGACACCTGTGCTAATTAGTTTGGCAGGTGTGTCCAATGAAAGGCAAGACTACTTAAGAAGGCTCTCTCACATCATTAAGCAGCCTACATTTTCTGCCAAAATGGGAAAGAAAAAGGATGTGTCGGCTGCTGAGAAGCAACAAATTGTGGAGTGTTTAGGTCAAGGCATGACTACAATCAACATTGTGCGATGATCAGGATGAAGTGTCTTGGCAATCAAGAAGTATGTAGCTGATTCACAGTACACACGTGTGCGTGCTGATAAGGGCAAATTGAGGACTCTTTCCTACAGGCAATTACGTCAGGTTGAAACAGCAGCGGCAAAAAAGCCTTGTCATAGCAGCAGACAAGTTTTTGAAGCTGCTTGTGCCTCCAACGTCCCCCGAACAACAAGATGCAGGGTCCTTCAGAGGTTTGCAGCTGTGCATACGCCATCCTGTCGACCTCCTCTATCCACTTCACACAAGCAGAAACGGCTCCAGTGGGCCAAACATTACATGAAGACTGATTTCAAAACTGTTTTGTTCACGGATGAGTGCCGTGCAGCGCTCGATGGTCCAGATGAATGGAGTGGAGGATGGCTGGTTGATGGACACCCCACGCAAACACGGCTACAGCGCCAACAAGGAGGAGGTGGAGTAATGTTTTGGGCTGGAATCATGGGGAGAGAGATTGTCGGCCCCTTTAGGATCCCTGAAGGCGCTAAAGATGAACTCCATAATGTATGTGGATTTTCTCAAACAGCACTTCCTGCCATGGTTCAAGAAGAAGAACCGTGTATTTCACAGCAAGATCATTTTTCTGCATGATAATGCACCATCTCATGCTGCACATAAAACATCTGCATCTCTGGCTGATATGGGCATAAAAGGGGACAAACTTATGGTGTGACCCCCATGCTCCCCTGACCTCTACCCCATTCAGAACCTTTGGAGCATCATTAAAAGGAGTGTCTATGATGGCGGGAGGCAGTTCACATCTAAGCAACAGCTCTGGGAGGGTATTCTGTCCTCATGCAAAACAATTGAAGCAGAAACCATCCAAAACCTGACAAATTCAATGGACGAGAGAGTTCAGAAGCTCCTTTCGAACAAGGGGTCCTATGTGAAAATGTAACATCACCTAGAATAAAGTTTTGAGTTGAAAACTGTTTGATTTCAGTTTCTAACAACCTGCTAATGCTTATAATTTCAAAAATGACCATTTTTTTGGTCTTTATTAAAATGAAAAGGTTGATCGAAAAGTTTGGGGGATCTAAGAGTATGGCAACCCAGTAGTCATGATTACTTCGAATTCTGACAATATGAGGGTCATGCTGCAGGTAGTGCAGCAAGAAGGCACTTATGTGTCTTGCGCATCTCGGAGCCCCAAAATTATTTTCCGGGCTAGATGCAGCTAAAAATTATTTTTAATTTTAAATCTGGTGAAGCTTATTATAGATGGCCTAATAGGATCAGTGCTGCACACTGCTACAAAGCTCAAATTATTTTCCAGTCAAGATACAGATAAACATGATTAGTAATTTGAAAGCTTAAAACGGTTGGTAGGGTGATTTTAACCAATCATCAAGCTTTTACTCTCCCCAGGATGACACAGGGGTAGAAAAGTCGTTTCGGATCCATGATTTGTTCATCTTTATGAACGTGAGTCTGTCTACATTATCAGTGGAGAGCCGCGTGCGCTTATCTGTCAGCACACCACCAGCAGCGCTGAACACACGTTCAGACAGAACGCTGGCTGCGGGGCATGACAAGATCTCCAAGGCGTAAGTGGCTAGCTCCGGCCATTTATCCAGATTGGAAGCCCAAAAAGAGCAAGGGTCCAGTGACACAGTCGTGGCTTCAATGTTTACTTGGAGATACTCCTGTACCATCGTCTCTAGGCGTTGACTATGTGTCAGACTTCTTGTCTCCTGTGGCCTTGCAAAGGATGGGCTAAAAAAGTGGTGAAATGATTCCGCAAAATTGATGTTACCAGCAGATACTGTGGTTCTGTTACGGTTTGAGTGCTGAACACTTGACGGTCCCACGGTTGGCAAGTTGGAACTGTGAGATTCACTACGTGCACCACTGGTATTTTGTGGAAAAGCACATGTAAGATTCTGCAACAGTCTCTGCTGATACTCCTGCATGCGTGCATCCCTTTCTATGGCAGGAATAATTTCTGCAAATTTACTTTTGTACCGGGGATCTAACAGTGTGGCAACCCAGTAGTCAGGATTATTTCTAATTCTCACAATTCGAGGGTCATGTTGCAGGTAGTGCAGCAAGAAGGCACTCATGTGTGTTGCGCATCCAGGAGCACCAAGTCCCTGTTGTGTTGGTGGCGAGGTAGTAATCATGCTTCCTTCCTCTGTCCTCTCCCCCCAACCTCGCACAACAGAAATGTGATCAAGGTCTCCCTCATCTGATGAGTCTTCCATCAGTTCGTCCTCCACTTCTTCCTGGGCTCCTGCACCTTCCTCACTAGTTTGGCTGCTACCATGCGCCCTGGTAAAATCATCTCCCCCACCCTCACATGCCTGCCGCCTTGGTGCTGCCGACCGTCTGGACCTTGCAGATGTTAGCCCTTCCGCATACAACTCCTCCTCCTCTACTTCCTCCACCTCCTCTTGTGCCACCACCTGACTCCGAATTCTGTTTAACATGTGCTCCAGCATGTAAATCACCGGAATAGTCATGCTGATAATGGCATCGTCAGCACTAAACATCTTCGTCGCCATTTCAAAACTGTGCAGAAGGGTGCATAGGTCCCTGATCTGAGACCACTCCTCCAGCGTGATTTGCCCCACCTCTGAATCTCGTTGGCCCAGGCTATACGTCAGAACGTATTGCACCAGGGCTTGTCGGTGCTGCCACAGTCGCTGCAACATGTGCAGAGTTGAATTCCACCGGGTAGGCACATCGCATTTTAGCCGGTGAAGTGGCAGGCCCAACGACTTCTGTAGAGATGTAAGTCGCTGAGCTGCAGGATGCGAACGCCGGAAGTGAGCACACAGCGACCGTGCCCTCTGCAGAAGGCCATCTAGTCTGGGATAGTGGGCTAAAAATTGCTGGACAACCAGGTTCAACACGTGAGCCATACAAGGCACGTGTGTGACATTGCCCCGGCGAAGGGCCGCACCCAGGTTTGCAGCATTGTCGCACACGGCCTTCCCTGGTTTCAGGTCCAGTGGAGACAACCATTCATGAAATTGGTTCTCCAGAGCTGACCACAACTCCTCAGCTGTGTGACTCACATTTCCCAGACATTTCAATGTAAAAACAGCCTGATGACGTTGAGCCCTACTGCCAGCATAGTAAGGAGGTGTGCAGGATCCCTTCTGCGCAGTTAGAAAGCTTGTGGCATGACCAGACAGGCTTTGGGTGCAGGTGGAAGACCGAGAGGAGGTTGAGGAGGCAGAAGCAGTGGAGGAAAAATGACATAAAGAGGATTGACGCACAACTCGTGGGGACGGCAAGACTTGGACAGCAGCCCCTTGTCCTGCTGTCACCATAGTTACCCAGTGCCCAGTCAGCGACATGTAACGCCCCTGTCCATGCCTACTCGTCCAAGTGTCTGTGGTGAAATGCACCCTGTCACACACAGAGTTTCTCAAAGAAGCGGTGATGTTGTGTGCGACATGCTGGTGGAGCGCAGGCACACCTTTCTTTGAGACGTAGTGCCGACTGGGCATCTGGTACTGGGGCACTGCGACGGACATAAGGTCTCGAAAATCCTCTGTGTCCACCAGGCGGAAAGGCAGCATTTCTGTAGCCAAGAGCTTGCAGATGGTGAAATTCAACCTCTTAGCTTTCTCATGGCTAGGAGGAAATGGTCTTTTACTTGTCCACATCTGAGGGACCGAGGGCTGGCTATTGTGCTTAGACGGGGTTGATAAGGGTGTCCCCGGCAAACTGCCGGTCTGTGAGGAAGATGCAGGCGGACATGTTAGGTTGCCTTGATCCAAAGGTGGTGCTATCGATGTCGGACAGCGCTCAAGACCAGCTGGTGTTACCACCTCCAAAGAAAATGATGACCTGCCAATCACGCTGGCTGTTGCGGGTAAAGAGGTGGCAGGTCTGCGCCCCAAAACAGGTGTGACTGCTGTCCCCCCAGTCACAGAGGATGAAGAGGCCGCGGATGCACAAGATATGGCAGACGGTGGTTGGCCCGGCCGGCTAGACCGCATTGTAGCACACTGAGCTTCCCACTGCAACTTATGCTTCATGTCCATGTGCCGGTTCATGCATGAAGTACTCAAACTATGTATTTTTTGGCCTCTACTTAGCTTTTGCTGACAAATGTTACAGATAACACGAGTTGGGTCATCTTTATCGATCTGAAAAAATGCCCAGGCTATGCAAGGCTTAGCACCCATGCGACCTGAAGAGCCACCACAACTTGTGGTGAGAGGCAGAGTTGTGTTTGAGGATGCAGTTGTTGACGTGCTTCCAGTACTACGTCTCTGTCCAGGAAGGCGCAACCTGACCTCGTCGTCACTAGCATCTTCCTCCACCTCCTCTGCTGACCTCATCTCTTGGCTGACTGTGGGTTGACAGTAAGTGGGATCTCCGACCTCATCATCATCACCCTGTGCGTTATCACACCCGTCGTCCTCAGAGCCAACCTGTTCCTGCCCTGACAAAAAACTAAAGTTGTCGCTCCAATCAGGTATTTGAGTCTTATCATCGTCTTCCTCATTGTCTCCACCAACAGGAGTTACAGTTTGGGAATGAGGGTCTACATTATGGTCAGAACCTTCTGCGTCTGGTCCTGGATCCGACTCATAAAGATTCTGGGCATCAGTGCAGATCATTTCCTCGTCTGGATTCACAGAAGCGCTGGAGTCGACCTCTGATTCCCAGGCTATAGTATGAGTAAACAGCTCTGCAGACTCAACCATCTGTTCTACCTCATACTCAGACGGGCAGCTGGAGATTTGGGAGCTGTGAGGAAGCAAGTGCGATTTGGGTGACACCTTTGAGGACTGGAGTATTTGTGATGTTGAAGTTGATGTGGAGGAGAGCCCACTTAAAGGAGCACTTGATATCCGTTGAAGCACCTGCTGTTTTTGTGCCTCATCTGGAATTTGTAGCGATTGGCGTGGCCGTAAGAAAGGGATCTTATCACATTGTCCGCTAAAAGAAGTAGACATTTTAGTTTGGCTGGAAGATGGTCTTTCTTCTGCACCTACCCCACGGACACAACCTTTTTTCCCCTTCCCAACACGCCTATTCCCCTTTCCACCAGCAGCAGGCCTTTTTCCACTCATTTTGGTGGTTAACTAATTCACAACTCTGGAGTTGTTTGCACAAAAAAACAATGGATGGTAACCGAGCAGAGCTGAGTGGCCAAACTGTGGTATTAGGCCAAAACTATTGGCTGGGTTAGATGCAGAAAAAAATTATTTTTAATTTGCAACCTGATGGAGGTCAGTATAGATGGACTAATAGACCAAGTCCCACACACCGCTAGAAGCCCAAATATTTTTTCAGAGCTAGATGCAGAAAATTTTTTTATTCAATTTGCAACCTGATGGAGGTCAGTATAGATGGACTAATAGACCAAGTCCCACACACTGCTAGAAGCCCAAATATTTTTTCAGAGCTAGATGCAGAAAAAAATTATTTTTAATTTGCAACCTGATGGAGGTCAGTATAGATGGACTAATAGACCAAGTCCCACACACCGCTAGAAGCCCAAATATTTTTTCAGAGCTAGATGCAGAAAATTTTTTTATTCAATTTGCAACCTGATGGAGGTCAGTATAGATGGACTAATAGACCAAGTCCCACACACTGCTAGAAGCCCAAATATTTTTTCAGAGCTAGATGCAGAAAAAAATTATTTTTAATTTGCAACCTGATGGAGGTCAGTATAGATGGACTAATAGAACAAGTCCCACACGCTGCTAGAAGCCCAAATATTTTTTCAGAGATAAATGAAGAAAAAAATTATTTTTAATTTGCAACCTGATGGAGGTCAGTATAGATGGACTAATAGACCAAGTCCCACACACTGCTAGAAGCCCAAATATTTTTTCAGAGCTAGATGCAGAAAAAAATTATTTTTAATTTGCAACCTGATGGAGGTCAGTATAGATGGACTAATAGAACAAGTCCCACACGCTGCTAGAAGCCCAAATATTTTTTCAGAGATAAATGAAGAAAAAAATTATTTTTAATTTGCAACCTGATGGAGGTCAGTATAGATGGACTAATAGACCAAGTCCCACACACTGCTAGAAGCCCAAATATTTTTTCAGAGCTAGATGCAGAAAAAAATTATTTTTAATTTGCAACCTGATGGAGGTCAGTATAGATGGACTAATAGACCAAGTCCCACACACCGCTAGAAGCCCAAATATTTTTTCAGAGCTAGATGCAGAAAATTTTTTTATTCAATTTGCAACCTGATGGAGGTCAGTATAGATGGACTAATAGACCAAGTCCCACACACTGCTAGAAGCCCAAATATTTTTTCAGAGCTAGATGCAGAAAAAAATTATTTTTAATTTGCAACCTGATGGAGGTCAGTATAGATGGACTAATAGAACAAGTCCCACACGCTGCTAGAAGCCCAAATATTTTTTCAGAGATAAATGAAGAAAAAAATTATTTTTAATTTGCAACCTGATGGAGGTCAGTATAGATGGACTAATAGACCAAGTCCCACACACTGCTAGAAGCCCAAATATTTTTTCAGAGCTAGATGCAGAAAAAAATTATTTTTAATTTGCAACCTGATGGAGGTCAGTATAGATGGACTAATAGAACAAGTCCCACACGCTGCTAGAAGCCCAAATATTTTTTCAGAGCTAGATGCAGAAAAAAATTATTTTTAATTTGCAACCTGATGGAGGTCAGTATAGATGGACTAATAGACCAAGTCCCACACACCGCTAGAAGCCCAAATATTTTTTCAGAGCTAGATGCAGAAAAAAATTATATTCAATTTGCAACCTGCTGGAGGTCAGTATAGAAGGACTAATAGAACAAGTCCCACACACTGCTAGAAGCCCAAATATTTTTTCAGAGCTAAATGAAGAAAAAAATTATTTTTAATTTGCAACCTGATGGAGGTCAGTATAGATGGACTAATAGACCAAGTCCCACACACTGCTAGAAGCCCAAATATTTTTTCAGAGCTAGATGCATAAAAAAATTATATTCAGTTTGCAACCTGATGGAGGTCAGTATAGATGGACTAATAGAATGATGCTATGCCCAAAAGATTTTACTTCACTAGGTGCAGTAAAAAAATTGGTATTCTATACACAGGTGGTATATCTTGCAACACAGATAGGCTACTCCACTGACTAACACACTCTGCAATAGGCCAAAAAGGATTAGCTTTGCTAGATTCAGCCAAATGCTGTGAAAAAAACTTGCACAGCACTGGCACAGACCTGCCTGGCAAAAACTGATAGGAACTGATGTAACCTAGTCCTGAAAAGGACTCCAATTACAATTAGTCTTTACTCCCACAATCTATCTATTTAAGAGCACAGACCTGCCTGATAAAAGTCGTAGGAAATGCTGTAACCTAGTCCTTAAAAGGACTGCAATCACAACTATTCCCTACTCCCAAGCTATCTGTATATTTGTGCGAAAATTGGCTTGAAATTAACAAGGTATAGCGCACACAGCAACAGCGGTGCCGTCTAACACGCAGCTGCAGCAGTGAGAAAATGGTGGCGACGGGGAAAATGGCTTGGTCTTATAGGGCAAGGACATGTGACATACACTGCCAATGACACATGCCCTTGCTTGTGTGAAAAAAAGCACTTCGCTCCGTGTGTGCGCTGCTGATAGGCTGACAGATTGCACCTCCCCACTGCAAATGCGGGAAAGAGAAAAAAAAATGGAGATCTTCATTGTTCCTGCAGAGATCCATCCCCTGCCCCTCCCCCCGCCCCGCTGTACACTCAAACTGCGTATTAACATTAATTTTCATCATTACTGAGAAAAAATCCAGTTATGATTTTGGTGCACGAACAGTTATCGAACATAACCTCGAACAGCCGAATTTTTCTCAAATTGTTCGTGTTCGCCGATCGGCTCGAACACCGCCCAAAACAGCTCGAATTTGAGATTGGCGAACAGTTCGAGTAGAACAACGCTCATCTCTAGTAAGGTCTTCAACAGGTCAATGACTATGTTATTCATCTTTTCACATAACCCATTGGTTTGGGGGTGGTACGGTGTAGTCCGGATCTTCTTACACCCGTACAGATGGCAAAACTCCTTGAACAATTCGGCTTCGAAGGCAGTGCCTTGATCTGTCAGCACCTGCTCCGGGTATCCATGGGGCCTGCAGAAGTACGCCTGAAACATCTTCGCCACAGTTTCTGCCGTCAGATCCTTGACGGGGGCGACCACCAGGAACCGGGACTAGTGGTCAGGGCATAGGAATATCCTGAACTGCTGGGTGACAGCTTGACATGATCCAGGGCCACAATCTCCAAGGGTCGAGTTGTCTTGATGGGTTGCAGGGGTGCCTGGCTGCTGTAGTCTTTTCTTCTGAGGCTACAGGGTCCACAATCCCGGCACCATCTCTCAATGGAACTGCGCATTCCAACCCAATAAAACCGACCTTTCAGCACGGTTTCTAGCTTCTTCCAGCCAAAGTGCCCTGCCTGATCGTGGTAGACCTCCAACACCATCTGGATGTCCGTCCTGAGCACTACAATCTGTCATACCATCTCATGAGTCCTGAGGTTAATGTACCTTCGGCACAGCTTCTCTCTATAGATGAACAGCCGGCTTCTCTCATTCCACAGCTGCTTGGCTTGTGGAGACGCGTCCTTCTCCAGGGAGGAACCTCCCTGGGTTATCAGTTCTTTAATATGGCTGACAACCGGGTCGCTGTCCTGGGTCTCCTTCCAGCTGTGGTGAGGCAAAGGGTTTAACGTCTTACCGCGAGGCCTCCTGGAGGCTCGTTGCTCGTGGACCATTCCATTACGGTGGAAAGCAGGTAGCTCAATCTCCTCCAGGTCATCCACTTCTTCTTCAGTGTAAGACTGGTGAGGCATCCTGGACAGGGCATCAGCGTTGGCATTCTTGCGGCCTGCCCTGTACTTAATGGTGAACTGGTAGTTTGACAGCCGAGCCCTCCATAGTTGTTCCATGGCTCCTAACTTGGCTGTTTCCAGATGAGTCAAGGGGTTATTATCAGTGTAGGCAGTGAACTTACTGGAGGCCAGGTAGTGCTTGAACCGCTCGGTGATGGCCCAGACCAGGGCCAGGAACTCCAACTTGAAGCTGCTATAGTTCTCTGGGTTCCTCTCGGTCGAGCGGAGCTTCCTGCTTGCATAGGCGATCACCTTCTCTCGGCCATTCTGCTTCTGACTTAACACAGCTCCTAATCCCTCGTTGCTGGTGTGATGAAAGCCGGCCGGTGGGTGCAGCTCTCTGGCGCCCCCTTACCTCTCAGGTCAGTCAAGGTACTGCACCTAGAGAAAGTAGTGCCAGGTAGCTGCAACCAGCGCAGGGAACACGGTAGAGTGTTATCCCTTCAACGTCACTAAACCGTAACGTCACTACACAGCACAGCTCGCTAGCGCCCTCTTAGCCTCAGGTCAGTCAAGGAACTGCACCTAGGATAAGCGGTCGCCAGAGAGACTGTCCTGTAACCTACTGGGTATCGGGGCCCTCTGTAGTGAGGGCGGTATATATATCTTCCTTGGCCGCGCCAGGAATATATATATCTGAACCTCCGACCGTCACTACCAGCCTTCCCCAATCCCCAGTTGGTATGCTGCCACCAGTCCCTATTTTAGATATACGTCCAGTCCGTGAATGGGCCTATATCGGGTCAGGAACCAACCCTGGGTAGCGTTTTTGGCTTGAGCCGAGCTCACACGGACGTGCGTTCGTTATGCAGAATAAAAGGCAGGCCCACAATTACTTGAGGTAATTGATTATAATAATACACTAGATACACGATATACAACTAAATATACACAGGAATAAGGTCAGGCTAAACTATACAACAATGGAATACAACACACAGAATCACCACAGCATATCAGTTACCGGTTTCTTGATTTTCTTGTGACGCAGGGAGAGGATTCTGCGGTCGCAGGCACGGCTCTTTGTTACAGGCTGAGGCCTACCACCGCATGGTCAAACTGCTCCTCCCCTTGGTGGCCTCAGCTGGTGCTCAGATGTTCAGCACACCACTCTTGGGTCAAGACTGACTTATCTCTTGTCTGTCCTGCTATCTTACCTGCCCCGTCCCGCCCACTGCTGGTGAGGTCAGCTGGCTCAGTCTCCACCCTCAGGTCTAACTTCGATCAGAAGCCCAAATTCTAAGGAACCCAATAACTTCTTCTGGGATGGTCTCAGGATACCCCCAGGGGTTCCCATGGATTCGGGCCGCCGTAACCGACCTTTTGATATCAATTATGATACCATACGGTCCTCAGGAATGGCTCAGCGCTATATCTTGGCTTCCAGAGCACGTACCAACGTCTACCGCGGAGGCTTGTGTGCGCAATGGCTCCGGGACGCCGTGATATTTTTTTTTTGGCCCATCCCACGCAACATGCGTGTACTATTCATGTTTCTATATCTTATGCCTCCATGCTTGTGACAGACAAAGAAACTAGTTCTATGGGACAAATGGTCAGTTACAGATGGACGAAGCACCCCCCCCCTGCTGGCTGTGTTTCCTCTCGAAGTCTTTGAAGCTCCTAGCATTCAAGTGTTAAGTAGGCCCTGGGGCTTCTTATCTCACAGGAGCCTGGATGGGGGAAACTATCTAGTTGACGTTTTAACAGAAGGTCCCAAGGGTGGGGGCTGCTGAAGTGTGGCCATCCCTGGATATGATTTATCATTACCAAGATGGCGGCTACGGGTTCATCACACCTCCCCCTATACGAGGGCGCGAGGGGGTAGCACATTCCTGTGTTCCCCCGTGCGTCCTTCTGCACTCTCCCCTTGCCGGGATAACCCGTCAGCGTTACCGTGGTTACGGCCTCTTCTGTGGCGAATGGAGAAGTGGTACTGCTGGAGAGCGAGGCTCCAGCGTAGCAACCTGCCATTCGACCCAGAGACCGTGTGTAACCAGCTGAGGGGGTTGTGGTCCGTCTCCACGGTGAAATGGCTCCCGTACAAGTAGGGCTGCAGACGCTGCAGGGCCCATACAATTGCCAGGCATTCTTTTTCCACCGTGGAGTAAGCCACCTCCCGGGGCAGTAGCTTCCTGCTCAGGTACAAGACAGGATGTTCCTGGCCTGTCGTGTTGACCTGACTTAGCACAGCACCGAGGCCAAAGTCACTGGCGTCGGTCTGTACCACAAACGGCCGGTCGAAGTCGGCAGCTTGCAGTACAGGGGAGCTACTTAGGGCGGCCTTGAGTGCCCCGAAAGCTGTCTCGCAGGCGACTGTCCAGTCGACTGCGACGGGCAGCTTCTTCTTGGTGAGGTCCGTCAGGGGCTTGGCCAGGGTGCTATAGTGTGGGACGAACCTCCTATAGTACCCGGCGGTCCCCAAGAAGGACATCACCTGCTTTTTGGTCCTAGGAGTGGGCCAGGATGCGATGGCATCCACTTTCCCAGGTTCTGGCTTCAGAACCCCCCCGCCTACCCGGTGACCCAGGTAGAGGACCTCACTCATACCCAGCTGGCACTTTTCCGGCTTGATGGTCAAGCCTGCCCGGTGGATCCGACCGAGCACCTGCCGCAGGTGCTCTAGGTGATCCTCCCAAGTGGGACTGAAGACTGCAATATCGTCCAAGTACGCAGCCGCGTACCCTTCAAGTCCCTCAAGCAGCGTATTGACCATCCGCTGAAAAGTGGCAGGGGCATTCTTCATGCCGAATGGCATCACTGTGGACTCGTACAGTCCAAAAGGGGTGATAAAGGCAGAGCGTTCCCTTGCCGCGGGGGTCAGAGGAATCTGCCAGTACCCCCGGCTCAGATCCATGATGGTCAGGTACTTAGCCCCGGCCATCCGATCGAGCAGGTCATCGATGCGTGGTATGGGGAACGCATCGGTGGCCGTTACAGCGTTGAGCCCCCGGTAGTCCACGCAGAACCGTGTAGTTCGGTCCTTCTTTGGAACGAGGACTACAGGCGAGGCCCACGCGCTGCTGGATTCCTGGATCACCCCCAGCTTCAGCATCTCGTCTATCTCTTGGCGCATGTTTCCCTGCACCTCGAAAGAGACCCGATATGCTGAACGCCGGATCGGCGGGTGATCGCCAGTGTCCACGTCGTGGACAGCCATCTCAGTCCTTCCGGGCAGGCTGCTGAACAGCCCCCGGAAGGGGTGCAGGGTGGTCCCCAGCTGGGACCGTTGGTCCTCCGTGAGCTGGTGGCCAACCCCCACATCCTCGATGGACCCACACGCCTTGGCTTGGATGAGCAGATCCAGGAGGGTTTCTACCTCTCCTTCCTCGGGAAGGTTGCACACTGGGTGGGCAGTCGCTTCCCGCTCATGATGAGCCTTCATCATGTTCACGTGGAAGGCCTTCCTCCTTCCACGGGCGTGATCCAGGGTGACCAGATAGGTGACGGCGTTGAGTTTCTGGTGCACGAAGTAGGGACCTTCGCAGGCTGCCTGAAGCTTGTTCTGTGGTACGGGGACCAGTACCCACACCTTTTGACCCACCTGGTAGGTCATCTCACAAGCATTCTGGCCTGGGCCATATTGTCCTGCACCAGCTTTGCCAAGGCCATCATCCTGTCCCGGTGGGGCACGACATACTCGATGACCGACACCTCGGGGGTGGCCAAATCCCCTTCCCATGCTTCCTTCACCAGAGCCAGGGGGCCCCGTACCCGTCGCCCGTACAGGAGCTCAAAGGGGGAGAACCCCGTTGAGGCCTGCGGAACCTCCCGGTAAGCAAATAGGAGGTGTGGGAGGTAATGCTCCCAGTCTCTCCCGTGGGAGTCGACCAACATCTTAAGCATCTGCTTTAAGGTGCCATTGAACCGCTCACACAGGCCATTAGTCTGTGGGTGATACGGGCTGGCCACCAGATGTTGCACCTGCATTTGCTTACAGAGGGACTCCATCAGCCGCGACATGAACTGGGTCCCTCGGTCGGTGAGCATTTCCTGGGGGAAACCCACTCTGGAGAAGATCTCCAGTAAGGCGGTAGCCACCTTGTCGGCCCGAATGGACGACAAAGCTACCGCTTCCGGGTACCGGGTGGCATAGTCCACTACCGTGAGTATGAAGCATTTCCCGGAGTGGCTGGGAGTGGACAGAGGTCCAATAAGATCCACAGCGACCCTCGAGAAAGGCTCTTCGATGATTGGCAGAGTTACCAGTGGGGCTTTGGGGCGCGGCCCCGCCTTCCCCACCCTCTGACAGGTGTCACACGAACGGCAGTAGGCACCCACCGCGGCTCCCATCCCAGGCCAGTAGAAATGCTGAGCTATCCTGGCCTTGGTTTTAGCGATCCCTAGGTGTCCGGCCATCGGAATCTCGTGTGCGATCCGCAACAATTCCGCCCTGAACGGATAGGGTACCACTAACTGTCGGTCCCTGGGCCACGCCTCCGGTGAACCCTGCTGGACCGTTACCCGGTACAGCCGTCCCTGGTCCCAGACCACACGCTCGCAGTCTGACTCCATGGGAGGCTGTGCCGCCTGTTCCTTGAGAGCTTTCAGGCTGTCGTCTGCTTCCAACGCAGCCTGAAATTCCTGACTTGATGTGGCCAGAATCGACGAAACTGCCACATCCTCCGTCAGCCCCTCCGGGCATGTCACCTGGCCGCTGTCTGACCCGGCAGACACTTGGTCAGAAGTGGGGAAGCCGTCGGACCTCTGCAAGGCTCCTTGGGCTCCGGCGCTCCCACTCCTGGTGACAGCGGCTATGACCGCTGTGACCGTGGGTAGTGCCCGCTTCCCCTCTGTTTCTGACCAAGCCGCCCGATCAGGCAGGCTTCCTAGGCCTTTGGACATCTCGGATGTGGGGAACTCCTGCCCTGGGGTCTTACCTGGCGGCTCCTCTCTTGGGACACCCCCACCCCCCATGGCCTGTTCCTCCCCCTGCAGTGGGCCTATACTCAGCAGCCTAGATACCCCTGGGAGCCCTACACTGCCGGTAGCTGCCCCCATCTCCATCCCTGAGCTTCCCTCTACAGAATCCTGCCCGCCCCCTCCCTCACCGGAGGACAAGAGGTCACGGCACGCCGGCTGAGCACCTCTGCGGGCATCCCCACACTCCCCACCTGCTTTCACTAACCCTGTTTGTGTTGTGTCTGTGCAGGTGTTACCCTCAGGTTTCACTCCCTCCTCCTCAGCAGGACGCACACTACATACAACATGGTTGGCATTAGCAGCAGACAAATCAATACACTCTTGGGGGGCTGAACTTGGGGGTTCAGAGGGTACATACTGCGATACTAGACGCCCCAAGTCGGTCCCTAATAAAACATTTGCGGGAATATTTGGCGTTACTCCCACCTCACGCATCCCCCTCCCGGCACCCCAGTCCAAATACACCATGGCAACGGGAAGTGCCGGCTCCACGCCTCCAACCCCGGAGACGGAAAGAGTCTTTCCTGGTACCAAGTCCTGGGGGGACACCACCTCAGGCCGTACCAGTGTTCGTTCAGCGCCAGTGTCCCGCAGTCCCATGACCGCAGAACGGCCTATGGTGACGGGTTGGATGTTGTCCAGGGACCTACCACCACCCCCTCCCACACACAAAACATTGGGCGCTCTCTGGGACTGGGATGGGGTCTTTTGGCGCTGGGGACACTCAGCCCTAAAGTGTCCTGGTTTGTTGCATAGATGACAACGTCTTACGTCTGGTCCTTGCCTGGAGAGGGCAACAGGGGGATACACCCCTTGTGTTCTAGGGGCCGGGGAAACAGGGGCATGATTGTGACGCGCCCCTGGGCCTGTGTCGCGCTGCGTTGCGCACGCGGGAGCTTACCCGGAGCCGGATCTGTTGAGGGTTGTAGTCTCGTGGCGGTGACCCGGTCCGTGCCCAGGGAGTCAAACTGAGCGGCGATGTATCAGCGGTAGATGTTGGACGACTACGCCGCCCGTTGAGTACAGCTAAGGAGCTGCTGCTGCAGGGCAGACCGCTGAGGCCGGTGGTAGGATTGTGCAGCGTGATAGTATAACCCCCAACGGGAGGGGTATGGCCTCAGGGCAGCCGACGTGGATGATGGGGGTAGCAGGAACCACTCGGAGACGGTACGGTGTAGTTCAGGGTCTTTACTGGTGACAAAGATAGACCCTCCCGGAGTACTGGCTAGCGATTGGGGCCCGGTCAGTCCTTGAGCAGATGGGATCTCCCCTGGCCAGGCGGAGTTGTAGGCCTCCCAAACTAACTGTACTCTTCTGGCTACCTTGCTAGAGGCGGGTATAAGTAGCCCACGTCCCTGAGTGTACCGTGTGGTGCTCACCCGTATGGCCGGTGACTCGGGGCCTTCTAGTAGCTTCCGCTCCACGACGGCGGTGCTGGTCCCATGCGTGTGACCGTGCCTTCGGGTTTCTTGGCCAGAGGACCTGGAATCCCCTGCCTGATGGATTCTGCTGCTGGGTAGGAGTTAGTCCCCACAGCCTCGGACTCCGGGTCCGGTAAGAAATCTTCTCAGTCAGGGCGAGCTCTGCAGCTGCCAGCCCCTGACTCATTGTAACACTGCTCCCACAGAGCTCCTGATGTTCTGTTCCTATATTTGCTTCTTTTCTCTGTCTCTACTTCTTCTCTACTCACTAACCCTGCCTCAGCCCCAGGTTTATATAGGGGAAGTCCTTCCCCTCCCAGGACTGGGCAGGAGGTGTGGCATGCATAGGATTCCTGACCAAGAGACCTCCCACCTGCTCTCAGACATAACATTGCTGTTACTGTGGAAACCAGACCCCTGGGGTGCCACATTCCCCCCTAGTGAAATTTAGTACTCCGGGACTAAACATATTTTAGAAAAACATAACAAGATATAACAATAACAATACAATAAAGAAACACATAAAGGTGGTCACGGCATGTCCGTAACCGGGTGCAGTCTTTGAAGAAAGCAAGGTGTCCATTTCACCAAAACAGGGAGACGTAACCAGGTAGGGGTCTGTCCTGCCCCGAGTCCTTAACAGTCTTAGTCCGTCCTGGGTTACGCTCCAACTATGTACACAGGATTCCCGGTAAATCCACCAAAGACTCCTATAAACAACTAGAAACACATAATTATACACAAGCAACAAGAAAAACAGGTAACCACAAATAAAACAATTTATACACTTCAAATCCTCCAACGTGCGGGTAACTGGCCTCTAGTGGCCCTAGTGGACCTACGGAGCTGACTGTCTGGCCCTGTAGGAGCTGTTAAGGGTAAATTGGGCAGCGGTCTACGGGCCCTTTGGCTCACTATGGATATGGCAGGCTCACTGCAAGCAGAGGGTTGATCCTCCTGGTCTGCTGGTGTGGGGTCTTCTGCCTCCTGGACCGGCTGTTCTTCCAGCTCTACCTGTTTCTCCGTAGGTGCTTGGGATGCTGGTTGGAGGAAGGTGAGTACGGGTACCACAACTGCACCATTGACTTGAGTCCAAGACCGAGGGAAGTCTCCGAGCACAGTACTAACCATATCTTCCCTTTCCTCTACGGGTCGATGGTCTTCTTGTTCCTCTTCAGGGTTCCGTAGCTGTTCAGGACTAGTGTTGAGCCACCCCCGTAGTGTTCGAGTTCGGTTCGGTTCGTCGAACACCCGTGTGTTCGCCGAACTGTTCGTCGAACTGTTCGTCGAACACCTTCGAACACCGTTAAAACCAATGGCAGGCAAACAAAAACACATAGAAACACATAGAAAACACCTTCAAAGGTGTCCAAAAGCTGACAAACTGCTCAGAAGACACAACTAACACATGGAAAAGTGACAAGTACATATAGTCATGCGAAAAGAAAAGAGGTGGAGGAGTAAAAGGAGGGGGAGACACAGATATAGGCATGTCATGCCCTTCTAAAATCCAAAAAGTGAGAAGCCGAGACGGCCAGTCCGCTCCTGCCCGTGCCACCTCCGTGTCGCCGGGTTTGTGCCAGAGCCGCGGTGAACCCTGACGGCCAGCCCCCCTCTCCCAATACTGGTGCCTGTCCGCTGGTGGGTCGAGAGAGCCCCCCTGTGGTGGAGGCAGCTCTAAGCTTTTTAATTTAAATTGTCCCTCTAATTTGAATGAATACACTTTAAATCCATTTACAAGGATCTATTGGAGGGCAAGTCTCATGCCAGCAGCCGCGTAATTCCAGCTCCAGTAGCGTCCACTAAAGCTGCTGCAGTTAAAAAGCTTTTATAAGGATCGAGCTCGGCTGTCCACCGCAAGGCATCCTAGTGCCAGTCCCAGCCCCTATGCCTTGGGGTGCCTCCTGATGCTCTTCACTAAGTATCCCGTGGTCCCGAAGCATTTCCTTTGAAAAAATTAAGTGTCCAAACTACAGGTGGTGTAGCTTGCTTAACAGCCGGGATAATCCGCTGACTAGCAGACACTGCTACTAGGCACAAAGTATTTCCTGGGCTAGATGCAGTTAAAAATTTGTAAGTAGATACTCTCGTTGGATGCTGAGAAAGCATTCCATAGAGTCTCCTGGCACGCCATATATGATTCTCTTAAAAAGCTTGGGGTAGGGGTCTAGGGGACCCTTTTATAGCCAAAATCACGGCCCTGTATCACAATACGTCACCTAGGCTGAAGATAAATGGAACTGTAGCACCGAGGGCTCGGTTGCTACAGACGTATTGCACCTCACCCAGAGGTGTGATATCTCACTCTCAGATAAGGATGGAGTGTGGATCAGGACCCGACACCTGCATGCATTACACCACATTGCCGTGGGGCAGGGCGACCAATATGCCCCTGAGATGGGCACGACAGTCCCTGTCCCTGGCTGGAGTGGGGGGAGGGAACACTGAGGAAGGGGAACCCTGCAGTGCAGGAGCAGGGAGGAAGCAGTTCCTGGGTGCATTGAGAAGGGAGTATAAAAGGTGGGCACCATCTTAGTTCAGTGCAGAGAAGTCTGAGCAGAAGTGGCAGGGAGCAGGGGCTCTGCATGAGCTCTGCTCCGGAGGCGGGCCTAGTAACAGAGGCCCAGGCCTGCAAGAGGGAGAAGGAAGGAAGAGGAGCGGAGAAGGCTCCAGGAACGAGGAATGAAGGGATCCCAGGGGTGCGGACGGGCGAGTCGCCACCGCACGCCCGAATCCACCTGCGTGGAGGGGTCAGGCCAAAGGGGGAGACCGGTCCCCGAACTAGTGGAGGCAGGAAACGACCCTCAGCTAGAAACCGGAGGCTCTGACATTTTATGTGGCGCAGCCCCTTGCTCCACCCGCTAGGAAGGCACCACATAGGGTCAGGGAAACTGGCGCCAAGTTTACCAAGAGGAGGCCCGAGGCAGCCGGACAGAAGTGTTGGTAAGAAAGGCCAGACAAAGGACACACAAAGGGGGTCCTGTGAAGCGCTCCAAAGTTATCTGGGAGTTGTCTGAGCCCCTCACCTGGTGAGCACAGTACGACGTGGGCAGCCGTTACCTGCAGACGTGGTCTGGATAATAAGAACTGTGAGTAAAGGCCCTGAACTGCATCACTGACTCCGTGTCGTTACTGCTGCTGCCCTGCACCATCACCCCCATCCTCCGCATACACTGCCCTGAGGCTATACTCCTCCCGTGGGGAGTTATGCTACGCTCTGCTGCACCCACAACACCAGCCTTAGCGGTCTGCCCTGTAGCGGCGGTTCACTCTGACCGCAATCCACGGGTGGCGTAGTCGGACATTTAAACATCAAAACCACATAAATAGTTCCGCCACTGGTTTGACCACCCTGAGCCACGGAACCGGATCGCCGCCACGAAGACTACAACCACCAGCATCCACCAAAAAGGGTCCGGCTCCGGGTGTCCCAAGGCCCAGGGGGTGCGTCAGAACATTTTCATCACCTTTCACAATCACCAATGGGACAAGGCAGGGATGTCCTCTGTCCCCTCTCTTATACATCCTAGTGACGGAGCACCTGCTCTCATCAATTCGCCATAACCCCAATATTAGGTGGATTGAGGTGGGAGGCACCGAGTACAAGTGCTCTCTATTTGCTGATGATGTCCTAGTATATATCACTCAATCACATATATCCATCCCTGCTGTTATGGCTGAAATAGATCACTTTGTTACATGGTAAAATTTTAAAATCAATGCAGCGAAGTCTGAGGCCCTCAATGTCTCCCTCCCTAAATCCATATAGGATTCCATCCAGTCCAACTTTCCCTTTGCCTGGCCCTCACAGGGTATCAAATACTTAGGAATTCCTATTCATAGAGACCTCTCCCATCTATGTTATCTTAATTTTGGGCCCTTTATTGAACAATTCCATACAGACCACGGTTGGCAAGTTAGAACTGTAAGATTCACTACGTGAACCACTGGTGTTTTGTGGAAAAGCACATGTACACCGCGTTCCAAATTATTATGCAAAAAGTGTTTAGGACTGATAAGGGAAGAATTTGTTTGTTTGTCAGTTAAACTCATTGATGGTGATGTGTGTCAGGGCTCTTTATATCACTGTAAGCAATTGCAGACACCTGTGCTAATTAGTTTGGCAGGTGTGTCCAATGAAAGGCAAGACTACTTAAGAAGGCTCTCTCACATTATTAAGCAGCCTACATTTTCTGCCAAAATGGGAAAGAAAAAGGATGTGTCGGCTGCTGAGAAGCAACAAATTGTGGAGTGTTTAGGTCAAGGCATGACTACAATCAATATTGTGCGATGATCAGGATGAAGTGTCTTGGCAATCAAGAAGTATGTAGCTGATTCACAGTACACACGTGTGCGTGCTGATAAGGGCAAATTGAGGACTCTTTCCTACAGGCAATTACGTCAGGTTGAAACAGCAGCGGCAAAAAAGCCTTGTCATAGCAGCAGACAAGTTTTTGAAGCTGCTTGTGCCTCCAACGTCCCCCGAACAACAAGATGCAGGGTCCTTCAGAGGTTTGCAGCTGTGCATACGCCATCCTGTCGACCTCCTCTATCCACTTCACACAAGCAGAAACGGCTCCAGTGGGCCAAACATTACATGAAGACTGATTTCAAAACTGTTTTGTTCACGGATGAGTGCCGTGCAGCGCTCGATGGTCCAGATGAATGGAGTGGAGGATGGCTGGTTGATGGACACCCCACGCAAACACGGCTACAGCGCCAACAAGGAGGAGGTGGAGTAATGTTTTGGGCTGGAATCATGGGGAGAGAGATTGTCGGCCCCTTTAGGATCCCTGAAGGCGCTAAAGATGAACTCCATAATGTATGTGGATTTTCTCAAACAGCACTTCCTGCCATGGTTCAAGAAGAAGAACCGTGTATTTCACAGCAAGATCATTTTTCTGCATGATAATGCACCATCTCATGCTGCACATAAAACATCTGCATCTCTGGCTGATATGGGCATAAAAGGGGACAAACTTATGGTGTGACCCCCATGCTCCCCTGACCTCTACCCCATTCAGAACCTTTGGAGCATCATTAAAAGGAGTGTCTATGATGGCGGGAGGCAGTTCACATCTAAGCAACAGCTCTGGGAGGGTATTCTGTCCTCATGCAAAACAATTGAAGCAGAAATCATCCAAAACCTGACAAATTCAATGGACGAGAGAGTTCAGAAGCTCCTTTCGAACAAGGGGTCCTATGTGAAAATGTAACATCACCTAGAATAAAGTTTTGAGTTGAAAACTGATTTCAGTTTCTAACAACCTGCTAATGCTTATAATTTCAAAAATGACCATTTTTTTGGTCTTTATTAAAATGAAAAGGTTGATCGAAAAGTTTGGGGGATCTAAGAGTGTGGCAACCCAGTAGTCATGATTACTTCGAATTCTGACAATATGAGGGTCATGCTGCAGGTAGTGCAGCAAGAAGGCACTTATGTGTCTTGCGCATCTCGGAGCCCCAAAATTATTTTCCGGGCTAGATGCAGCTAAAAATTATTTTTAATTTTAAATCTGGTGAAGCTTATTATAGATGGCCTAATAGGATCAGTGCTGCACACTGCTACAAAGCCCAAATTATTTTCCAGTCAAGATACAGATAAACATGATTAGTAATTTGAAAGCTTAAAACGGTTGGTAGGGTGATTTTAACCAATCATCAAGCTTTTACTCTCCCCAGGATGACACAGGGGTAGAAAAGTCGTTTCGGATCCATGATTTGTTCATCTTTATGAACGTGAGTCTGTCTACATTATCAGTGGAGAGCCGCGTGCGCTTATCTGTCAGCACACCACCAGCAGCGCTGAACACACGTTCAGACAGAACGCTGGCTGCGGGGCATGACAAGATCTCCAAGGCGTAAGTGGCTAGCTCCGGCCATTTATCCAGATTGGAAGCCCAAAAAGAGCAAGGGTCCAGTGACACAGTCGTGGCTTCAATGTTTACTTGGAGATACTCCTGTACCATCGTCTCTAGGCGTTGACTATGTGTCAGACTTCTTGTCTCCTGTGGCCTTGCAAAGGATGGGCTAAAAAAGTGGTGAAATGATTCCGCAAAATTGATGTTACCAGCAGATACTGTGGTTCTGTTACGGTTTGAGTGCTGAACACTTGACGGTCCCACGGTTGGCAAGTTGGAACTGTGAGATTCACTACGTGCACCACTGGTATTTTGTGGAAAAGCACATGTAAGATTCTGCAACAGTCTCTGCTGATACTCCTGCATGCGTGCATCCCTTTCTATGGCAGGAATAATTTCTGCAAATTTACTTTTGTACCGGGGATCTAACAGTGTGGCAACCCAGTAGTCAGGATTATTTCTAATTCTCACAATTCGAGGGTCATGTTGCAGGTAGTGCAGCAAGAAGGCACTCATGTGTGTTGCGCATCCAGGAGCACCAAGTCCCTGTTGTGTTGGTGGCGAGGTAACAATCATGCTTCCTTCCTCTGTCCTCTCCCCCCAACCTCGCACAACAGAAATGTGATCAAGGTCTCCCTCATCTGATGAGTCTTCCATTAGTTCGTCCTCCACTTCTTCCTGGGCTCCTGCACCTTCCTCACTAGTTTGGCTGCTACCATGCGCCCTGGTAAAATCATCTCCCCCACCCTCACATGCCTGCCGCCCTGGTGCTGCCGACCGTCTGGACCTTGCAGATGTTAGCCCTTCCGCATACAACTCCTCCTCCTCTACTTCCTCCACCTCCTCTTGTGCCACCACCTGACTCCGAATTCTGTTTAACATGTGCTCCAGCATGTAAATCACCGGAATAGTCATGCTGATAATGGCATCGTCAGCACTAAACATCTTCGTCGCCATTTCAAAACTGTGCAGAAGGGTGCATAGGTCCCTGATCTGAGACCACTCCTCCAGCGTGATTTGCCCCACCTCTGAATCTCGTTGGCCCAGGCTATACGTCAGAACGTATTGCACCAGGGCTTGTCGGTGCTGCCACAGTCGCTGCAACATGTGCAGAGTTGAATTCCACCGGGTAGGCACATCGCATTTTAGCCGGTGAAGTGGCAGGCCCAACGACTTCTGTAGAGATGTAAGTCGCTGAGCTGCGGGATGCGAACGGCGGAAGTGAGCACACAGCGACCGTGCCCTCTGCAGAAGGCCATCTAGTCTGGGATAGTGGGCTAAAAATTGCTGGACAACCAGGTTCAACACGTGAGCCATACAAGGCACGTGTGACATTGCCCCGGCGAAGGGCCGCACCCAGGTTTGCAGCATTGTCGCACACGGCCTTCCCTGGTTTCAGGTCCAGTGGAGACAACCATTCATGAAATTGGTTCTCCAGAGCTGACCACAACTCCTCAGCTGTGTGACTCACATTTCCCAGACATTTCAATGTAAAAACCGCCTGATGACGTTGAGCCCTACTGCCAGCATAGTAAGGAGGTGTGCAGGATCCCTTCTGCGCAGTTAGAAAGCTTGTGGCATGACCAGACAGGCTTTGGGTGCAGGTGGAAGACCGAGAGGAGGTTGAGGAGGCAGAAGCAGTGGAGGAAAAATGACATAAAGAGGATTGACGCACAACTCGTGGGGACGGCAAGACTTGGACAGCAGCCCCTTGTCCTGCTGTCACTATAGTTACCCAGTGCCCAGTCAGCGACATGTAACGCCCCTGTCCATGCCTACTCGTCCAAGTGTCTGTGGTGAAATGCACCCTGTCACACACAGAGTTTCTCAAAGAAGCGGTGATGTTGTGTGCGACATGCTGGTGGAGCGCAGGCACACCTTTCTTTGAGAAGTAGTGCCGACTGGGCATCTGGTACTGGGGCACTGCGACGGACATAAGGTCTCGAAAATCCTCTGTGTCCACCAGGAGGAAAGGCAGCATTTCTGTAGCCAAGAGCTTGCAGATGGTGAAATTCAACCTCTTAGCTTTCTCATGGCTAGGAGGAAATGGTCTTTTACTTGTCCACATCTGAGGGACCGAGGGCTGGCTATTGTGCTTAGACGGGGTTGATAAGGGTGTCCCCGGCAAACTGCCGGTCTGTGAGGAAGATGCAGGCGGACATGTTAGGTTGCCTTGATCCAAAGGTGGTGCTATCGATGTCGGACAGCGCTCAAGACCAGCTGGTGTTACCACCTCCAAAGAAAATGATGACCTGCCAATCACGCTGGCTGTTGCGGGTAAAGAGGTGGCAGGTCTGCGCCCCAAAACAGGTGTGACTGCTGTCCCCCCAGTCACAGAGGATGAAGAGGCCGCGGATGCACAAGATATGGCAGACGGTGGTTGGCCCGGCCGGCTAGACCGTATTGTAGCACACTGAGCTTCCCACTGCAACTTATGCTTCATGTCCATGTGCCGGTTCATGCATGAAGTACTCAAACTATGTATTTTTTGGCCTCTACTTAGCTTTTGCTGACAAATGTTACAGATAACACGAGTTGGGTCATCTTTATCGATCTGAAAAAATGCCCAGGCTATGCAAGGCTTAGCACCCATGCGACCTGAAGAGCCACCACGACTTGTGGTGAGAGGCAGAGTTGTGTTTGAGGATGCAGTTGTTGACGTGCTTCCAGTACTACGTCTCTGTCCAGGAAGGCGCAACCTGACCTCGTCGTCACTAGCATCTTCCTCCACCTCCTCTGCTGACCTCATCTCTTGGCTGACTGTGGGTTGACAGTAAGTGGGATCTCCGACCTCATCATCATCACCCTGTGCGTTATCACACCCGTCGTCCTCAGAGCCAACCTGTTCCTGCCCTGACAAAAAACTAAAGTTGTCGCTCCAATCAGGTATTTGAGTCTTATCATCGTCTTCCTCATTGTCTCCACCAACAGGAGTTACAGTTTGGGAATGAGGGTCTACATTATGGTCAGAACCTTCTGCGTCTGGTCCTGGATCCGACTCATAAAGATTCTGGGCATCAGTGCAGATCATTTCCTCGTCTGGATTCACAGAAGCGCTGGAGTCGACCTCTGATTCCCAGGCTATAGTATGAGTAAACAGCTCTGCAGACTCAACCATCTGTTCTACCTCATACTCAGACGGGCAGCTGGAGATTTGGGAGCTGTGAGGAAGCAAGTGCGATTTGGGTGACACCTTTGAGGACTGGAGTATTTGTGATGTTGAAGTTGATGTGGACGAGAGCCCACTTAAAGGAGCACTTGATATCCGTTGAAGCACCTGCTGTTTTTGTGCCTCATCTGGAATTTGTAGCGATTGGCGTGGCCGTAAGAAAGGGATCTTATCACATTGTCCGCTAAAAGAAGTAGACATTTTAGTTTGGCTGGAAGATGGTCTTTCTTCTGCACCTACCCCACGGACACAACCTTTTTCCCCTTCCCAACACGCCTATTCCCCTTTCCACCAGCAGCAGGCCTTTTTCCACTCATTTTGGTGGTTAACTAATTCACAACTCTGGAGTTGTTTGCACAAAAAAACAATGGATGGTAACCGAGCAGAGCTGAGTGGCCAAACTGTGGTATTAGGCCAAAACTATTGGCTGGGTTAGATGCAGAAAAAAATTATTTTTAATTTGCAACCTGATGGAGGTCAGTATAGATGGACTAATAGACCAAGTCCCACACACCGCTAGAAGCCCAAATATTTTTTCAGAGCTAGATGCAGAAATTTTTTTTATTCAATTTGCAACCTGATGGAGGTCAGTATAGATGGACTAATAGACCAAGTCCCACACACTGCTAGAAGCCCAAATATTTTTTCAGAGCTAGATGCAGAAAAAACTTATTTTTAATTTGCAACCTGATGGAGGTCAGTATAGATGGACTAATAGACCAAGTCCCACACACCGCTAGAAGCCCAAATATTTTTTCAGAGCTAGATGCAGAAAAAAATTATTTTTAATTTGCAACCTGATGGAGGTCAGTATAGATGGACTAATAGACCAAGTCCCACACACCGCTAGAAGCCCAAATATTTTTTCAGAGCTAGATGCAGAAAAAAATTATATTCAATTTGCAACCTGCTGGAGGTCAGTATAGAAGGACTAATAGAACAAGTCCCACACACTGCTAGAAGCCCAAATATTTTTTCAGAGCTAAATGAAGAAAAAAATTATTTTTCATTGGCAACCTGATGGAGGTCAGTATAGATGGACTAATAGACCAAGTCCCACACACTGCTAGAAGCCCAAATATTTTTTCAGAGCTAGATGCAGAAAAAAATTATTTTTAATTTGCAACCTGATGGAGGTCAGTATAGATGGACTAATAGACCAAGTCCCACACACTGCTAGAAGCCCAAATATTTTTTCAGAGCTAGATGCAGAAAAAAATTATTTTTAATTTGCAACCTGATGGAGGTCAGTATAGATGGACTAATAGACCAAGTCCCACACACCGCTAGAAGCCCAAATATTTTTTCAGAGCTAGATGCAGAAAATTTTTTTATTCAATTTGCAACCTGATGGAGGTCAGTATAGATGGACTAATAGACCAAGTCCCACACACTGCTAGAAGCCCAAATATTTTTTCAGAGCTAGATGCAGAAAAAAATTATTTTTAATTTGCAACCTGATGGAGGTCAGTATAGATGGACTAATAGACCAAGTCCCACACACTGCTAGAAGCCCAAATACTTTTTCAGAGCTAGATGCAGAAAAAAATTATTTTTAATTTGCAACCTGATGGAGGTCAGTATAGATGGACTAATAGAACAAGTCCCACACGCTGATAGAAGCCCAAATATTTTTTCAGAGATAAATGAAGAAAAAAATTATTTTTAATTTGCAACCTGATGGAGGTCAGTATAGATGGACTAATAGACCAAGTCCCACACACTGCTAGAAGCCCAAATATTTTTTCAGAGCTAGATGCAGATAAAAATTATTTTTAATTTGCAACCTGATGGAGGTCAGTATAGATGGGCTAATAGACCAAGTCCCACACACCGCTAGAAGCCCAAATATTTTTTCAGAGCTAGATGCAGAAAAAAATTATATTCAATTTGCAACCTGCTGGAGGTCAGTATAGAAGGACTAATAGAACAAGTCCACACACTGCTAGAAGCCCAAATATTTTTTCAGAGCTAAATGAAGAAAAAAATTATTTTTAATTTGCAACCTGATGGAGGTCAGTATAGATGGACTAATAGACCAAGTCCCACACACTGCTAGAAGCCCAAATATTTTTTCAGAGCTAGATGCAGAAAAAAATTATATTCAGTTTGCAACCTGATGGAGGTCAGTATAGATGGACTAATAGAATGATGCTATGCCCAAAAGATTTTACTTCACTAGGTGCATTAAAAAAATTGGTATTCTATACACAGGTGGTATATCTTGCAACACAGATAGGCTACTCCACTGACTAACACACTCTGCAATAGGCCAAAAAGGATTAGCTTTGCTAGATTCAGCCAAATGCTGTGAAAAAAACTTGCACAGCACTGGCACAGACCTGCCTGGCAAAAACTGATAGGAACTGATGTAACCTAGTCCTGAAAAGGACTCCAATTACAATTAGTCTTTACTCCCACAATCTATCTATTTAAGAGCACAGACCTGCCTGATAAAAGTCGTAGGAAATGCTGTAACCTAGTCCTTAAAAGGACTGCAATCACAACTATTCCCTACTCCCAAGCTATCTGTATATTTGTGCGAAAATTGGCTTGAAATTAACAAGGTATAGCGCACACAGCAACAGCGGTGCCGTCTAACACGCAGCTGCAGCAGTGAGAAAATGGTGGCGACGGGGAAAATGGCTTGGTCTTATAGGGCAAGGACATGTGACATACACTGCCAATCACACATGCCCTTGCTTGTGTGAAAAAAAGCACTTCGCTCCGTGTGTGCGCTGCTGATAGGCTGACAGATTGCACCTCCCCACTGCAAATGCGGGAAAGAGAAAAAAAAATGGAGATCTTCATTGTTCCTGCAGAGATCCATCCCCTGCCCCTCCCCCCGCCCCGCTGTACACTCAAACTGCGTATTAACATTAATTTTCATCATTACTGAGAAAAAATCCAGTTATGATTTTGGTGCACGAACAGTTATCGAACATAACCTCGAACAGCCGAATTTTTCTCAAATTGTTCGTGTTCGCCGACCGGCTCGAACACCGCCCAAAACAGCTCGAATTTGAGATTGGCGAACAGTTCGAGTAGAACAACGCTCATCTCTATTCAGGACACTTCTTCAGGTGATCCCGGGATACAATGGCTGTGGTCTCCCCTCCGTCTTTACTGATGGTACAGACCTTCGGGTTCTCGTGGCTTGAGGGCAGTACGGTGTACGGGTCCTTCTCCCACTGGTCGTCCAACTTGTGGAGCCGTCTTTTCCTCTTCAAGACCTGCTCTCCGGGCACCAGGGGAACAGCGGGAGTATACTGGTTGTAAGTTTTCTCTTGTCTCTCCCTAGCCTGACAGAGACTTCGCTCCACGCTCTCCTGTACTTTCCGGTACTGCTGCTGCCTTTCTGTGTCCCAGTCTGTTTCTGGTGAAGTGTCCTCGGGTGTCAGGACTCCCATTTCAAGGTCAACAGGTAACATACCAGGTCTCGCCCTCATTAGGTAAGCCGGGGTACAGTTGGTGGAACCTACCGGGATGTGGTTGTATAGGTCCACCAGATCGGGCAGCTTCTCAGGCCACAGACTGCGTTCTTCCAGGGGCAACGTTTTCAGAAGATCCATTACCACCTGGTTCATTTTCTCACAAAGTCCATTAGTTTGCGGATGATAGGGTGTCGTCCTTATCTTCCGGCAGCCATACAGATTGCAGAATTCCTGGAAGACCTCTGCTTCAAAGGCAGGTCCCTGGTCCGTCAGCACTTGGTCCGGGTACCCGTGTGGACGGCAGAAGTGCTGCTGGAAGGCTCTAGCTGCTGTTTGAGCCGTTAAGTCCTTGACGGGGACGACAACCAAGAACCGGGAGTAATGATCCACGATGGTTAACGCGTAGACGTAGCCACTTCTGCTTGGGGTCAGTTTTACATGATCCAAGGCTACAAGTTCCAACGGCTGCCGGGTGACGATGGACTGCAGGGGAGTCTTCTGGCTGGCACGGTCCTTCCTCCTCAGGTTGCATGGGCCACAGTCTCTGCACCACCTCTCGATGGTTCCCCTCATGCCTACCCAATGGAACCGCCCGCGCAGCAGGAACTCCAGCTTCTTCCATCCGAAATGCCCAGCTCCATCGTGGTATGCCTCCATCACCATGGCTGCATCTCGTCGTGGCACCACTACTTGCCAGATTAGTTCATGCGTCCGGGAGTTAACCATCCTGCGGCACAACTTCCCCTTGTAAAGGAACAGTCTACTCTTTTCTGCCCACAGTTGCTTGGCTTCCTCCGGAGCGTCTGGGTCAAGGCGAGCCTCTGGCTGAGTCAGCATCTCCTTCACCAGCCGGACAGCAGGGTCACTGTCTTGCGTTTCCGCCCAGTTGTAGTGAGGTAAGGGGTTAAGCGTAGCACCTTGCTTACTCCTTACCCGATGGGAATACTGGATAGTCCCATGACGGTGAAACGCGGGGAGTTCGACTTCTTCCAGTCCCTCTGGATCTTCTCCTACGTCCGGTAGGTTTGGCATCCTGGACAGGGCGTCCGCGTTGGTATTGGAGCGTCCTGCCCGGTATTTGATGGTGAACTCGTAGTTGGACAGGCGGGCCATCCATCTCTGCTCTAGGGCACCGAGTCTTGCCCTGTCCAGGTGTGTCAACGGGTGGTTATCCGTGTACACGACGAACCGGGAAGAAGCGAGGTAGTGCTTAAAGCGTTCGGTGACTGCCCACACCACTGCCAGGAACTCTAGCTTAAATGAGCTGTAATTCTCAGGGTTTCTTTCGGTGGGTCGCAGTTTTCGGCTGGCGTAAGCGATTACTCGCTCTTTCCCCTGCTGGATCTGGGACAGCACGGCTCCTAGCCCGATGTTACTTGCGTCGGTGTAGAGGATAAAGGGCTGGCTGTAATCCGGGTACGCCAGGATTTCATCCCCCGTGAGGGCCATCTTCAGCTGGCGGAAGGACTCTTCTTCCAACTTCTCCCATCTGAAGGGCGGCTTCTGGTTCTTGGCCTTCCGGGACTGGCCTATCAGGAGGTCCTGCATAGGAGCTGCCTTTTTGGTGAAACCGGGGATGAACCTGCGGTAGTAGCCTACCAACCCGAGGAACTGCCGCACTTCCTTTACACTGGAGGGACTTGGCCATTCCTTAATTGCGGTGATCTTATCAGGGTCGGGAGCCACTCCGTCAGCGCTCACCACGTGTCCCAGGTACTGCACCTTTGGTTTCAGGAGGTGACACTTGGAGGGTTTCACCTTTAGGCCGTAGCTTGCCAGAGCTTCGAACACTTCCGCCAGGTGTTTCAGGTGGTCCTCATAAGTCTTAGAATATACGATGACATCGTCCAGGTACAACAGGACCGTCTCGAAGTTTCTGTGGCCCAGACAGCACTCCATTAATCGTTGGAAGGTTCCTGGTGCGTTACAGAGTCCGAACGGCATGCAGGTAAACTCGCTAAGTCCCATCGGGGTGGTGAATGCGGTCTTCTCCCGGTCCGCCTCTGCTACAGGAACCTGCCAGTACCCACTAGTGAGATCCAAGGTAGAGAAGAAGTTAGCAGATCTTAAAGCAGCCAAAGACTCCTCTATCCTTGGTAAGGGGTACGCATCCTTGTGTGTGATACGGTTGATTTTCCGGTAATCTACACACATCCTCATGGTGTTGTCTTTCTTTTTGACTAAGACTAGTGGAGCTGCCCAGGGGCTACAGCTATCCCTGATCACCCCAGCCTCCTTCATGTCTCTAAGCATCCCCTTGGCGTGTTGGTAGTGTGCAGGGGGTACGGGTCGATACCTCTCTTTTATGGGAGGATGGTCTCCCGTGGGGATGTGGTGTTCTACCCCCTTGACTCGCCCGAAGTCTAACGGGTGTTTACTAAACACTCTCTCGTACTCTTGAACCACCCGATAGACTCCCTGTTTCTGGTGTGAGGGAGTGGAGTCAGTACCCAAATGTAGTTGCTGACACCAGTCCTCCATTGTTTTCTTAGAGCCGTTACCTTCCTCCGGGTGAGATGGAGGCAAGGGTTCCACAGATTGTATAGCATTTTGGTTAATGGTATATAATTTGGCTAGTGTGGCATACCGGGGCAGGTACACTTCCCTCTTCCCGATATTGATTATGCGAACGGGCACCCTCCCATGGCATACATTAACCACCCCCCGTGCTGTCAAGATGGTGGGCCTACTGTCTGAGTAAACTGGTTCTACCATTGCCTGGTAATCTCTACCTCTCAGACCAATAGCTGCCCGGCACCAAATCATCATTTCACTTTTTGGGGGCATGGCAATAGGGAAAGGGTCACACATTCTCACGCTACCAATCTCACCGCCGGAGAGTTCCACCTGTTGCCGTCGCATCAGTGCCCGGATCTCTTTTTGGAGCACTCGCTGCTCGCCGGAGCTGGCGTTCTTGGCAACCTGCTGTAAAAGGAAAATCACCTCTGCAAGACAATTTTCAATTACATTAGTTCCTAGAGTTATCTTTGGGTGACTCTCGTGTTTGTCAATGTCTACAATGATCAGTCCCTGTGCTGCCAGTTCAACTCTACCAATTTAATGGTCACCTCTTTAAATCCGATCTGTGGCACGGGCTGACCATTGCTGGCGATGATACTCAAGTCGTCGTCAGGGTAGCGGGTAATATCCGAGTCATTCCAGTACTGCTTGAAGAGCACGTACGGGATGGTGGTGACCTGTGACCCGGTGTCCAGTAGGGCACTCATAGGAATGCCATCCAGTACCACAGGCAAGACTGGACGTCCTCCCACATATTTGTCGCGCCAGTTCGATGGGCCTGATGATCTTGTTCCTAGGGGTTGGCCCTCTACCCTAGGTTGTGCCAGTTTAAAGGACAGTACCTTGCCATATGTCCGGGTTGATTACAGCGGCGGCAGATGGGTCGTCTGTCCTCGTTGTATCGGTCGCTGGGTCTTCCTCTAGCCGGTGGGGTCCTCCTTGGTCGATGCCACGGGATGTCCTCCGGTCCGGATGCCAGCTGGATCTTCCCTGGAGTGGAAACCTGTAAAGACTGCACAGTTCGGGTTAGCGCAGCAACGCTTTTAGCTAGCTCTTGGACCTGATGGTGCAGGTCTGGAGCCGGGTCATTGTTCAAAGCCTGCGCATCAGCTCCCACAGGCCCTGCCGACAAGGGCGCCGCCTCCTGGTGGTAAGTGGTAGTGGGGCGTCTGTGGGTCACAACGCCACCTGGTGCCGGTTCTCGGAGCACCCGGATGGCTCTGTCCTTGAACTGTGCAAATCCCAGATGAGGGTCTTGTAAGGCCATTGCCTGCAACTGGGTTCGGTGGGCATTGCAATATAAACCCTCTATAAATTGTTCAGTCAACAGCCTGTCCTCGTCTCCCACGCCGTCAGGGTCGGTCTGCTTAATGGCTCTCAGGGCCTCTTGTAGGTTCAGGGCATAGTCCCTTATACTCTCATGTGCCCGCTGTTTGCACCCGTAGAATCTAAGCTTGATCTCGGCTGAGGTGCGGGTATCAAAGGTGTCCCTCAGCCGGGTTAGTATCCCTGCGACAGTCCTCCCCCCAGGTGGCCAGGACTTTACCTCCCTTTGGGCTGCCCCGGTTAATTGGGCCACCAGGATGCTCACTTTTTGCTCCTCTGTGAGGGGGTACACCTGGAAGAGGCTATCCAGCTTTTCTCTAAAGTCATGCAGGGTATGTGACTCCCCTGAGTACTGGGGTAGCCAGGCTGCCCCCGGGATATAGGGCATGGTGAAAGGCATGACCGCAACAGCGGTGGCGCTGGCGGGGGTTGAAGCGGTGAAGCTCTCCTCCGTATCCGACATCCTTCTCCCCCCTAGTGGACCGTGGCCTACCTTGCGATGATCCTCTTCCGTAGGCCGCGGCTCCGCAGTGGATCGTCAGGGTTGAGGACCTTCCGTCGCGCTCCTGTGACGTCGGCGTCTGCTGGGCTCCTTCCAGGACCTTACGCAACGTCCGGACGTGAGGCGGGACTTCAGTTCTCGTGCGCTTTCGGAGTCCACGCCCCTCTTCTTCCCGCGCGGCGTCCTCAAGATGGCGTCCAATGGCGGGAAAACTCCACGTGTGGCGGGAAGAAGGCTGAAGATGGCGCCGGATGGCGGGAAAACTCCAGCGATGGCGGGAAGGAAGCGGAAGATGGCGCCGGATGGCGGGAATCTTCACCACAGGTAAGTTTGAACAGTCTTTTTCAGGCACGCAGTACCCGGTGGTTGCGGGCACGAAATCCTGCCGACTACGCCAAAAGTTGACGCGCCCCTGGGCCTGTGTCGCGCTGCGTTGCGCACGCGGGAGCTTACCCGGAGCCGGATCTGTTGAGGGTTGTAGTCTCGTGGCGGTGACCCGGTCCGTGCCCAGGGAGTCAAACTGAGCGGCGATGTATCAGCGGTAGATGTTGGACGACTACGCCACCCGTTGAGTACAGCTAAGGAGCTGCTGCTGCAGGGCAGACCGCTGAGGCCGGTGGTAGGATTGTGCAGCGTGATAGTATAACCCCCAACGGGAGGGGTATGGCCTCAGGGCAGCCGACGTGGATGATGGGGGTAGCAGGAACCACTCGGACACGGTACGGTGTAGTTCAGGGTCTTTACTGGTGACAAAGATAGACCCTCCCGGAGTACTGGCTAGCGATTGGGGCCCGGTCAGTCCTTGAGCAGATGGGATCTCCCCTGGCCAGGCGGAGTTGTAGGCCTCCCAAACTAACTGTACTCTTCTGGCTACCTTGCTAGAGGCGGGTATAAGTAGCCCACGTCCCTGAGTGTACCGTGTGGTGCTCACCCGTATGGCCGGTGACTCGGGGCCTTCTAGTAGCTTCCGCTCCACGACGGCGGTGCTGGTCCCATGCGTGTGACCGTGCCTTCGGGTTTCTTGGCCAGAGGACCTGGAATCCCCTGCCTGACGGATTCTGCTGCTGGGTAGGAGTTAGTCCCCACAGCCTCGGACTCCGGGTCCGGTAAGAAATCTTCTCAGTCAGGGCGAGCTCTGCAGCTGCCAGCCCCTGACTCCTTGTAACACTGCTCCCACAGAGCTCCTGATGTTCTGTTCCTATATTTGCTTCTTTTCTCTGTCTCTACTTCTTCTCTACTCACTAACCCTGCCTCAGCCCCAGGTTTATATAGGGGAAGTCCTTCCCCTCCCAGGACTGGGCAGGAGGTGTGGCATGCATAGGATTCCTGACCAAGAGACCTCCCACCCCCTCTCAGACATAACATTGCTGTTACTGTGGAAACCAGACCCCTGGGGTGCCACAATTGGGCTTACCCCCTCTCCAGGTGCTGCTGGCAGACTTCTTCAGCTCAGGCGCCCTGTTATTGGCATACTCGTCTGCCAGGGCGGCTGTAGCAGAAGCCCCTGTTGGTTTTCGGTCACGGAGGAACTGTCGGAGGTCCTCTGGGCAGTTCCACAAGAACTGCTCCGTGACGAACAGTTCCTGGACCTCCTGGCGGGTAGTAAGCGCTAGACCCGAGGTCCAGTGCTCTGCGGCTCTCAACAGCGCCCGCATATGATCGGTCCAGGTGTCCTTGGGGCCACGCAGCATGCTCCGGAACTTCTGGCGGTACGACTCGGGAGTGAGGTTGTACTGCCGGATCAGGGCCCGCTTGATGCAGTCGTAGTTCTGTACCTCCCCGGCAGGTAAGTCCCCCAAGGCATCCAGGGACTTACCCCTCAAACGGGGGGTCAGGTATCTGGCCCACTGATCCCGGGCCAGATGGTGCTGAAGACAGGTCCGTTCAAATGCCACCAGAAAGGAGTCCAGGTCCCCATCCTTCTCCAGTAGAGGGAAGTCCTCAGCTCGGACTTTGGACGACTTGGTCTCCTGATGGGTTGGTTGCTCTAGCGGAAGCCCCCGCTGGGCCAGGTCCAGTCGGTGCTGGCGCTCCGCAGCTCGCTCTGCACGCTCCGCAGCCTCCCGGCGCTCTGCAGCTTCACGCTCCGCAGCCTCCCGGCGCTCTGCAGCTTCACGCTCCGCAGCCCGCTCCGCAGCCCGCTCTGCACGCTCCTCCTCCGCTGACTTCTCTGATGCTGCCAGGAGGGTTTTGTAGACGGCATCGCCATGAGACTGGAGACTTGCCATAGCCGCTTGTAAAAGGGCTTGTGATCTGGACAGGCTGGGCTGGGTAGGTGGTGGGCAGCCCACTGCGGGACCGTATACTGGGGACTGGCTCCCTGAGGTGCCCGGGCTGGACTCCTCCTCGCCATGAGTAACATTGTCCTCCCCTCCTGCCACACGGACCGTAGCATTAGCCTCCTGCAGGGTCTTGCTCCTGGTGCCGTCTGCCATCTTGGTAACCGACACCGCTGCAACCCTGAGTTTGCACACACCTTGTTATACTTTTAGCCTGACCGTCTAACGTTGGGCTGACCTTAAGACTCCAGCAGTGGAAGTTACCACTGGCAGTCTTTAGTGCCTGGGAGTAGGGGTCCCACAACACTATTATTCTGCAATCCCACCGCTCTGCCACCAATGTGATGAAAGCCGGCCGGTGGGTGCAGCTCTCTGGCGCCCCCTTACCTCTCAGGTCAGTCAAGGTACTGCACCTAGAGAAAGTAGTGCCAGGTAGCTGCAACCAGCGCAGGGAACACGGTAGAGTGTTATCCCTTCAACGTCACTAAACCGTAACGTCACTACACAGCACAACTCGCTAGCGCCCTCTTAGCCTCAGGTCAGTCAAGGAACTGCACCTAGGATAAGCGGTCGCCAGAGAGACTGTCCTGTAACCTACTGGGTATCGGGGCCCTCTGTAGTGAGGGCGGTATATATATCTTCCTTGGCCGCGCCAGGAATATATATATCTGAACCTCCGACCGTCACTACCAGCCTTCCCCAATCCCCAGTTGGTATGCTGCCACCAGTCCCTATTTTAGATATACGCCCAGTCCGTGAATGGGCCTATATCGGGTCAGGAACCAACCCTGGGTAGCGTTTTTGGCTTGAGCCGAGCTCACACGGACGTGCGTTCGTTATGCAGAATAAAAGGCAGGCCCACAATTACTTGAGGTAATTGATTATAATAATACACTAGATACACGATATACAACTAAATATACACAGGAATAAGGTCAGGCTAAACTATACAACAATGGAATACAACACACAGCATATCAGTTACCGGTTTCTTGATTTTCTTGTGACGCAGGGAGAGGATTCTGCGGTCACAGGCACGGCTCTTTGTTACAGGCTGAGGCCTACCACCGCATGGTCAAACTGCTCCTCCCCTTGGTGGCCTCAGCTGGTGCTCAGATGTTCAGCACACCACTCTTGGGTCAAGACTGACTTATCTCTTGTCTGTCCTGCTATCTTACCTGCCCCGTCCCGCCCACTGCTGGTGAGGTCAGCTGGCTCAGTCTCCACCCTCAGGTCTAACTTCGATCAGAAGCCCAAATTCTAAGGAACCCAATAACTTCTTCTGGGATGGTCTCAGGATACCCCCAGGGGTTCCCATGAATTCGGGCCGCCGTAACCGACCTTTTGATATCAATTATGATACCATACGGTCCTCAGGAATGGCTCAGCGCTATATCTTGGCTTCCAGAGCACGTACCAACGTCTACCGCGGAGGCTTGTGTGCGCAATGGCTCCGGGACGCCGTGATATTTTTTTTATTGGCCCATCCCACGCAACATGCGTGTACTATTCATGTTTCTATATCTTATGCCTCCATGCTTGTGACAGACAAAGAAACTAGTTCTATGGGACAAATGGTCAGTTACAGATGGACGAAGCACCCCCCCCTTGCTGGCTGTGTTTCCTCTCGAAGTCTTTGAAGCTCCTAGCATTCAAGTGTTAAGTAGGCCCTGGGGCTTCTTATCTCACAGGAGCCTGGATGGGGAAACTATCTAGTTGACGTTTTAACAGAAGGTCCCAAGGGTGGGGGCTGCTGAAGTGTGGCCATCCCTGGATATGATTTATCATTACCAAGATGGCGGCTACGGGTTCATCACAGCTGGCATCAGTGTACAGCAGGAACGGTTGGCTGTAGTCAGGGTAGGCTAGGATCTCTTCGCCGGTCAGGATCTCCTTCATCACCTCAAAGGATTCAGCTTGCTCCTTACCCCACTGGAACGGGGGGTTTCTGCCTCTCCCGGACTGTCCTACCAGGAGATCTTGCAAAGGCGCCGCTTTCTTGGTATAGTCCTTCACAAACCTCCAGTAATACCCGACTAGTCCCAGGAACTGGCGGTGACTTTCTCCGGGTCCGGTGCTACTCCTTCTGGACTGACAATGTGCCCCAGGTACTGTACCTTTCTCTTGAGCAGGTGGCACTTGGAGGGCTTCAGCTTCATCCCATACCGGGACAGCGACTCAAATACCTCTGCCAGGTGCTTCAAATGGTCCTCGTACGTTTTGGAGTACACTATCACGTCATCTAGGTATAGCAGTACAGTCTTGAAGTTGCGGTGTCCCAGGCAGCACTCCATCAACCTCTGGAACGTTCCGGGGGTGTTGCAGAGTCCAAACAGCATACTGTTGAACTCGCAGAGTCCCATCGGGGTAGTAAAGGCCGTCTTCTCCCGATCCTCCTCAGCAACAGCTACTTGCCAGTATCCACTAGTGAGGTCAAGGGTGGAGAAGTAATTTGCAGACTTTAATGCAGCCAGGGATTCCTCTATACGAGGCAAAGGGTATGCATCTTTATGTGTTATGCGATTTACCTGTCTGTAATCTACACACATTCCCATGCTTCCATCCTTTTTCCTGACTAGCACCAGGGGAGCTGCACAGGGGCTACAGCTATCTCTTATTACCCCTGCCGTCCTCATGTTGTGCAACATCTCCTTCGCCTTCTGGTAGTGTGCTGGTGGTATGGGCCTGTAACGTTCTTTGATGGGTGGATGGTCACCTGTGGGTATATGGTGTTGTACCCCTTTAATCCTCCCAAAGTCAAGTGGGTGTTTACTGAATACATGCTCGTATTCCCGAACCACCCGGTGTACACCCTGTTTCTGATGGGCAGGAGTGGTGACTGTCCCAACATGGAGCTGTTGACACCAATCCGCCACCTGGGTTCCTGGGTCATTATCCTCCACTTCGTATGGTGAGGTGAAGGACTCTGCCGTGTGTTTGGAGTTGTTATCTACTGTGTACAGTTTGGCAACAGTGGCGTAGCATGGTAATCTAACCTCGTCCTCCCCATAGTTTAGGAGGCGTACGGGCATAGGCGGATTATAGTGAGGGCAATCTGGGCTACTGCCCGGGGCCCCGGACCTCCAGGGGGCCCGGGGCTCCGGGGTGTCTATGGCCACATTGCCCTCATTATATGTGCGGCGCCGCAGCACATACCAGCAGACAGGAATGTAATGTATGTCCACAGTGACTGCACCAGCAGAATAGTGAGTGCAGCTCTGGAGTATAATACAGGATGTAACTCAGGATCAGTAATGTAATGTATGTACACAGTGACTGCACCAGCAGAATAGTGAGCGCAGCTCTGGAGTATAATACAGGAGGTAACTCAGGATCAGTAATGTAATGTATGTACACAGTGACTGCACCAGCAGAATAGTGAGTGCAGCTCTAGAGTATAATACAGGATGTAACTCAGGATCAGTAATGTAATGTATGTACACAGTGACTGCACCAGCAGAATAGTGAGCGCAGCTCTGGACTATAATACAGGAGGTAACTCAGGATCAGTAATGTAATGTATGAACACAGTGACTGCACCAGCAGAATAGTGAGTGCAGCTCTGGGGTGTAATACAGGAGGTAACTCAGGATCAGTAATGTAATGTATGTACACAGTGACTGCACCAGCAGAATAGTGAGTGCAGCTCCGGAGTATAGTACAGGATGTAACTCAGGATCAGTAATCTAATGTATGTACACAGTGACTGCACCAGCAGAATAGTGAGTGCAGCTCTGGAGTATAATACAGGAGGTAACTCAGGATCAGTAAAGTAATGTATGTACACAGTGACTGCACCAGCAGAATAGTGAGCGCATCTCTGGAATATAATACAGGATGTAACTCAGGATCAGTAATGTAATGTATGTACACAGTGACTGCACCAGCAGAATAGTGAGTGCAGCTCTGGAGTATAATACAGACGGTGACTCAGGATCAGTAATGTAATGTATGTACACAGTGACTGCACCAGCAGAATAGTGAGTACAGCTCTGGGGTATAATACAGGAGGTAACTCAGGATCAGTAATGTAATGTATGTACACAGTGACTGCACCAGCAGAATAGTGAGCGCAGCTCTGGAGTATAATACAGGATGTAACTCAGGATCAGTAATGTAATGTATGTACACAGTGACTGCACCAGCAGAATAGTGAGTGCAGCTCTGGAGTATAATACAGGAGGTAACTCAGGTTCAGTAATGTAATGTATGTACACAGTGACTCCACCATCAGAATAGTGAGTGCAGCTCTGAAGTATAATACAGAATGTAACTCAGGATCAGTAATGTAATGTATGTACACAGTTACTGCTCCAGCAGAATAGTGAGTACAGCTCTGGAGTATAATACAGGCGGTAACTCAGGATCAGTAATGTAATGTATGTTCCCAGTGACTGCTCCAGCAGAATAGTGAGTGCAGCTCTGGAGTATAATACAGGATGTAACTCAGGATCAGTAATGTATGTACACAGTGACTGCACCAGCAGAATAGTGAGTGCAGCTCTGGAGTATAATACAGGAGGTAACTCAGGATCAGTAATGTAATGTATGTACACAGTGACTGCACCAGCAGAATAGTGAGTGCAGCTCTGGAGGATAATACAGAATGTAACTCAGGATCAGTAATGTCATGTATGTACACAGTGACTGCACCAGCAGAATAGTGAGCGCAGCTCTGGAGTATAATACAGGATGTAACTCAGGATCAGTAATGTAATATATGTACACAGTGACTGCACCAGCAAAATAATGAGTACAGCTCTGGAGTATAATACAGGATGTAACTCAGGATCAGTAATGTAATGTATGTACACAGTGACTGCACCAGCAGAATAGTGAGTGCAGCTCTGGAGTATAATACAGGATATCACTCAGCATCAGTAATGTAATGCATGTACACAGTGACTGCACCAGCAGAATAGTGAGTGCAGCTCTGGAGTATAATACAGGATATAACTCAGGATCAGTAATGTAATGTATGTACACAGTGACTGCTCCAGCAGAATAGTGAGTGCAGCTCTGGGGTATAATACAGGATGTAACTCAGGATCAGTAATGTCATGCATGTACACAGTGACTGCACCAGCAGAATAGTGAGTGCAGCTCTGGAGTATAATACAGGATGTAACTCAGGATCAGTAATGTAATGTAATGCACCAGCAGAACAGTGAGTGCAGCTCCGGAGTATAATACAGGAGGTAACTCAGGATCAGTAATGTAATGTATGTACACAGTGACTGCACCAGCAGAATAGTGAGTTCAGCTCTGGAGTATAATACAGGATGTAACTCAGGATCAGTACATAGTTACATAGTTTATAAGGCCGAAAAAAGACAAGCGTCCATCCAGTTCAGCCTATTTCTTGTGCACTGCAGCTATTCCGCAGCGTTGATCCAGGGGAAGGCAAAAAAACCCATGCGGTATAGGCCAATTTACATCATTGAGGAAAAATTCACTTCCCGACTCCAATCTGGCAGTCAGATTAAATCCCTGGATTAATTAACTATCACTAAGCATAAGATGTAATTTTATTGTTCTCCAGAAAGGCGTCCAGGCCTCTCTTGAACTCATTAAGTGAGTTGGACATCACCACTTTCTCTCCCAGAGAGCTCCAGAGTCTCACGGCTCTGACCGTAAAGAATCCCCTTCTATGCTGGTGCAGGAACATCCTTTCCTCCAGACGCATAGTGTGCCCCCTCGTCTTTGTCACCATCCTTGGTATAAACAGGTCATGGGAGAGATCTCTGTACTGCCCCCTGATGTATTTATACATGTTTATGAGGTCTCCCCTAAGCCTTCTCTTTTCCAACGTAAATAGGCCTAATTTTGACAACCTCTCTGGGTATTCTAGTCCCTCCATTCCCTTTATTACCTTAGTCGCCCTCCTTTGTACCCTCTCTAGCTCCAATATGTCTTTCCTGAGCACCGGAGCCCAGAACTGTGCACAATATTCTAAGTGCGGCCTTACCAGCGCTTTATACAGAGGAAGAACAATGTTCTCATCATATGCCCCTATTCCTCTTCTGATGCATGCCTTCTATTTGCCTTCGCAGCTGCTGCCTGACACTGGGCACTCCAATTTAATTTGCTGTTAACCAAGACGCCCAAGTCCTTCTCCATGTCAGATTTCCCCAACAGTTTCCCATTTAATATGTATGGGTGACTGCTGTTTTTCTTTCCCATGTGCATGACCTTACATTTATTGCCATTGAACCCCATTTGCCATTTTTTGGCCCAGCTCCCCAATTTATCTAAATCCTCCTGTAGCTGTGCCCTATCCTCATCTGTATTAACTACTTTACAAAGTTTAGTATCATCTGCAAATATTGCTATTTTACTATGCAACCCTTCCACTAGATCTTTAATAAATATATTAAATAATATAGGGCCCAAGACAGACCCTTGAGGCACCCCGCTAGTAACCCTGACACCCCCTGAGCTTACTCCATTGATAACCACCCTCTGCTTTCTATCACTCAGCCAGCTATTTACCCACTTGCACACATTATCCCCCAGACCAAGCATTCTCATTTTATATACCAACCTTTTGTGTGGCACGGTATCAAACGCTTTGGAGAAGTCAAGGTCTACAACATCCACTGACTCTCCCCGGTCCAGCTGTGAGCTCACCTCCTCGTAGAAGGCCATCAGGTTTGTTTGGCAGGAGCGAACCCTCATGTTGATATGGAGTTAGATAGTTATTATCATTAAGATATTCTACAATAGCATCTCTAAGAAATCCTTCAAACAATTTACCCACAACAGACGTTAAGCTGACTGGTCTATAGTTCCCAGGGTCACTTTTAGACCCCTTTTTGAATATTGGTACCACATTTGCTTGGCGCCAGTCTAGTGGGACAGTCCCTGTCCATAAAGAGTGCTTGAATATAAGATACAGCGGTCTGTCTATCACATTACTTAATTCTTTTAGTACCCGGGGGTGTATGCCATCTGGGCCTGGTGACTTGTCTATTTTGATATTATTTAGGCGTTTCTGAACTTCCTCCTGGGTTAGGTGGATGATATTTAGCGGAGGGTTTACTTTATCACTCTGCATTTCCTCCGATAAATTGTTTTCTTTTGTGAACTATAAAAAACTATAAACTATAAACTATTGGGTTAAGAGGAAGACCGTTAGAGGCATACACAGAGAGGTTCAGGGCTGGCGGGTGGAGTTCATCTATGGACCAGTATCTTTTGTGAAAACAGTGGAGAAGAAGCTATTGAGTAGGTTTGCTTTACCCTCATCACCCTCTAGGATTTTACCCAGGTTATTTTTCAATGGGCCAACTCCATCAGTTTTAATCCTTTTACTGTTTATATAGTTAAAGAACAGTTTGGGATTCGTTTTACTTTCCTTGGCAATTAGTCTCTCTGTCTCCTCTTTTGCTATTCTTATTTGTTTCTTACAGATTTTGTTTTTTTCCCTATAAGATATTAGCGCTTCCTCGCTGCCTTCTTGTTTAAGTTTACCGAAAGCCCTTTTTTTGTTTTTCATTGCCCTCTTGACTTCCTTATTTAGCCACATTGGCTTCCTCCTATTCCTAGCCCTTTTATTCCCATAAGGTATGTACCTTCTACAGTGACTATGTAGGACTGTTTTGAAAATTTCCCATTTTCTATCCGTGCTCCTATTACTGAAGATACTATCCCAGTCTATAAGGTGAAGGGCATCTCTTAGCTGATGAAACTTTGCCCTCCTGAAGTCCCCCATAATAATCACCTCGTTATTTTTTGCTACTTCGTCTATTTGTCTCATTAATAGACTTTCCGTGGCTTCTGCTATATTTGGTGGTTTATAACAGACTCCTATGATAATTTTATTATTGTTTTTTGCCCCATGTATCTCCACCCATAAGGACTCGACCTCCTCATTTCCCTCCCATACATCCTCCCGTATTGTAGGCTTTAGACACGTCTTTACATATAGACAGACTCCACCCCCTTTCCGATTTCTTCCATCCCTTCTAAACAGACTGTAACCCTGTAAGTTAATTGCCCAGTCATAGCTTTCATCTAACAATGTCTCGGTTATTCCCACTATGTCATAGTTACCTGTAGATATTTCTGCTTCCAGTTCATCCATCTTGTTTGTCAGGTTCCTGGCATTTGCTAGCACGCAGTTTACACGATTTTGTTTTGTTCCAATCTTCTCCCTGTGGATTGTATTAGAAATTTTCTTACCTCCCTTCCAAGTATCTTGTCTTGGACCTTCTTTGTAGACAGTGGAGCTGGAGTCAGCATGGTTGATGCTGAGTTTGGGAGAACTCGTGTTCTTGCTTGCTGTACTTTATCTAAGCCCATTCCTATTTATGCCATCGACTCAGAAAGCTCTGACTCAGATTGTACATAATATAAGACTGATGGTGGGGTCTTTTCATTATGAGGTAATTCCTTGTTATGTTCTGGAGGGCCTACCCACTCCTGTTGCACTGGGACTACCCTGGTTGGTGAAACATAATCCAATAGTGGATTGGCAATCCAGGGAAATTGTGAAATTGGAGAGATTACTGTCATGAAAACTGTTTAAGGCTGTGTGCCCACGATGCGTTTTTTAAGCGTTTCCGCAGCGGCAAAAACGCTGCAGAAATGCTTAAAAAATGCATGGTAGAAGGCCTGCCATGTTCCCCAATGATAATCCATATGTGCTGTGCACATGCTGTGGAAACTTCCGCTGCGGATTATCATTGCGGAAAAAAACGCAGCACTACCAATTATTTTGCAGAAGTGCTGCGTTTTCGCCGCCATTGACTTGCATTAGACCACATAGATTACGCATCACTGCATAAGTAGATGTGCATTCCATGCGTTCTAATGTGCGGATGGTACCCAGGTCTAGAAAAGAGGAGACTCTCCTCCAGACCCGGGTACCATAGAAAACTGTAAAAAAAAGAATAAAATAAAAAATAAATATATACTTACCTTCTGTCGGCCCGCGGTGCGCTCCTCCTTGCTTGGCAGCAGTTTGCGATGGAATGAAGGACCTGCGCTGACGTCAGAGTCATGTGACGGGTCACACGACGCTGACGTCGGCAGGTCCTTCACTCTACCGCTGCCGGCAGCCGGGACGGAGGAAATCAAGACTCCGGGGGCCATCGGAGGGTAAGTATATATTTATTTTTTTATTTTTTGACATTCTCTCGGGTCACAGTATATAAATCCATGCAGTTTGCATGGATTTATATAGTGTGACCAGGTTGACAAGCACTTTCCAAGTGATGCTAAAATCGCTTGTCAACCCGCATGTGGAACTGCAAGTGAAGAACGCTTCACTTCCGCATGTCCCTGGCAGGAAAACGCATGCAGAATCCGCATGTACAATCCGCATGTACAATCCGCATGAACAATCCGCATGCGTTTTTTTCTGCCCGGGAGATGCAGAAACGCTCAGTCAAAAATCCGGAGCATTTCTGCATCGTGGGCACATAGCCTAAACATTTCCATTTCTGCTGCCTCTATGGAGACCTTATCTGAGCTTTTGTCTGGTTTTGAGGATGTATTTTCTGAGAAGGGGTGTCAGGATTTGCCTTCTCATCATGCATATGACTGTCCTATTAACCTGACCCCCGAAGGTAAACTACCAAAATCCAGACTGTATAATCTTTCTGGCCCTGAGAGACAAGCCATGAAGGATTTCATTGCTGAGAGTCTGGAGAAGGGACATATCAGACCCTCATCTTCGCCAATGACGACAGGGTTCTTTTCGTGAAGAAGAAAGATGGCGGTCTCTGTCCCTGTTTACATTTCTAGGAATTTAATCAAATTACCATCCTAGATCCATACCCTCTTCCTCTGTTTCCAGATTTGTTCAGCCAGGTTGTGAGTGCCAAGGTGTTCTCCAAGTTGGATTTAACAGAAGCCTACAATCTGGTTAGAATCAGAGAAGGGGATTAATGGAAAACCGCATTCAATACTCCTGAGGGGCATTTCGAGAGTCTGGTTATGCCTTCGGGTCTGACCAATGCACCCGTGATGTTCCGGCATTTCATAAATTATATTTTCCATCATTTAGTTAGGCAGGTTTGTGGTGGTCTATCTGAATGATATTTTGGTTTACTCACCTGATTTTGAGACACATCAGGGACATGTTAAACAGGTGCTTCAGATATTAAGGGATACCAAACTATATGCCAAACTAGAGAAATGTGTTTTCGCATTTCAGGAGGTGCAGTTTTTGGGGTACCTGTTGTCATCTTCGGGTTTTCGGATGTATCCAGAGAAGATCCGTGCAGTTCTTGATTGGGACTGTCCCGAGAACCTGAAGGCATTGCAGGCAAAGCTTTCTGGGCTTTACTAATTTTTACCGGAATTGTGTCCAAAATTATTCGGTAATTGTGAAACCCCTCACTGACATGACAAGGAAGGGTTTGTTTTTTATCTCTTCCCATATAATATGTTTCTATATCTTCTTCATCCTCATCACTGTCACCATCTTGCTCTGTTTTAGAATCAATTTCACATACTTCCACCTCATCATGAGAATCAATCTCACTTTCTTCTCCTAAATCCTCATGCAGTGTGGGGTCTGCATCATCATCATCATCATCATCTAACAGCATCTTCACTTCATCAACATGAAGGAGTTTTGACAAATCATACATTTTCCTCTCCATGTCAGCAGATATTCTGATGCAAGAGAGAGAATATGTGTTTGGGAACAATGTGCCTGAGAAGCACACTTTAATTTATAAGAAAACCTTACTTATTTCTATGAAATATCCACAAACTTTGATCTATCCATTCATAAAACAAGCTAAATTAACAATTGTGATGACTAAAAACATAAAATACCAACATTATATAGTGTGACATGTTTGGGAACAATGTGCCAGCACAGTTATATCTGCTCTCCTGACCAGGGGAGTACATAGGAATCATGGGGCCCCATAGCAGAAGTTCTAATTTGGCCCCCCTCCCCACCCAAAACAAATGTAAATAGTTGTCAGGGTCACAGAAGATCATATCTCACAACCTTCCTTCTTTTACATAGTAATTTTCCTCCTGCTGAAGTCCTAGATTCCATTTTCATTGCCCCATAAAATATGATGACAACAAAAGTGTCCCCCAAACACAGTATGATACCCCATGGTGAATTCCTCCACATGTGCAGTATAATGACCCTACTGTACCCCACCTCAACTCCCAGGGCAAAGTATGGTGACCCCAACACAGTATGCTCCTCCAACTGTGACCCCCACACAGCCCTGCATACAGTATAATGGGCCTACATATAGTATAATGGCCCCACACCTCTCCACACTCCACACAGTATAATGCACTCGCCATGGTCCTCCACACAGTATAAGACACTCGCCATGGTCCTCCAGACAGTATAAGACACTCGCCATGGTCCTCCAGACAGTATAGGACACTTGACATGGTCCTCCACACAGTATAATGCACTCGCCATGGTCCTCGGGTGTCAGGACTCCCATTTCAAGGTCAACAGGTAACATACCAGGTCTCGCCCTCATTAGGTAAGCCGGGGTACAGTTGGTGGAACCTACCGGGATGTGGTTGTATAGGTCCACCAGATCGGGCAGCTTCTCAGGCCACAGACTGCGTTCTTCCAGGGGCAACGTTTTCAGAAGATCCATTACCACCTGGTTCATTTTCTCACAAAGTCCATTAGTTTGCGGATGATAGGGTGTCGTCCTTATCTTCCGGCAGCCATACAGATTGCAGAATTCCTGGAAGACCTCTGCTTCAAAGGCAGGTCCCTGGTCCGTCAGCACTTGGTCCGGGTACCCGTGTGGACGGCAGAAGTGCTGCTGGAAGGCTCTAGCTGCTGTTTGAGCCGTTAAGTCCTTGACGGGGACGACAACCAAGAACCGGGAGTAATGATCCACGATGGTTAACGCGTAGACGTAGCCACTTCTGCTTGGGGTCAGTTTTACATGATCCAAGGCTACAAGTTCCAACGGCTGCCGGGTGACGATGGACTGCAGGGGAGTCTTCTGGCTGGCACGGTCCTTCCTCCTCAGGTTGCATGGGCCACAGTCTCTGCACCACCTCTCGATGGTTCCCCTCATGCCTACCCAATGGAACCGCCCGCGCAGCAGGAACTCCAGCTTCTTCCATCCGAAATGCCCAGCTCCATCGTGGTATGCCTCCATCACCATGGCTGCATCTCGTCGTGGCACCACTACTTGCCAGATTAGTTCATGCGTCCGGGAGTTAACCATCCTGCGGCACAACTTCCCCTTGTAAAGGAACAGTCTACTCTTTTCTGCCCACAGTTGCTTGGCTTCCTCCGGAGCGTCTGGGTCAAGGCGAGCCTCTGGCTGAGTCAGCATCTCCTTCACCAGCCGGACAGCAGGGTCACTGTCTTGCGTTTCCGCCCAGTTGTAGTGAGGTAAGGGGTTAAGCGTAGCACCTTGCTTACTCCTTACCCGATGGGAATACTGGATAGTCCCATGACGGTGAAACGCGGGGAGTTCGACTTCTTCCAGTCCCTCTGGATCTTCTCCTACGTCCGGTAGGTTTGGCATCCTGGACAGGGCGTCCGCGTTGGTATTGGAGCGTCCTGCCCGGTATTTGATGGTGAACTCGTAGTTGGACAGGCGGGCCATCCATCTCTGCTCTAGGGCACCGAGTCTTGCCCTGTCCAGGTGTGTCAACGGGTGGTTATCCGTGTACACGACGAACCGGGAAGAAGCGAGGTAGTGCTTAAAGCGTTCGGTGACTGCCCACACCACTGCCAGGAACTCTAGCTTAAATGAGCTGTAATTCTCAGGGTTTCTTTCGGTGGGTCGCAGTTTTCGGCTGGCGTAAGCGATTACTCGCTCTTTCCCCTGCTGGATCTGGGACAGCACGGCTCCTAGCCCGATGTTACTTGCGTCGGTGTAGAGGATAAAGGGCTGGCTGTAATCCGGGTACGCCAGGATTTCATCCCCCGTGAGGGCCATCTTCAGCTGGCGGAAGGACTCTTCTTCCAACTTCTCCCATCTGAAGGGCGGCTTCTGGTTCTTGGCCTTCCGGGACTGGCCTATCAGGAGGTCCTGCATAGGAGCTGCCTTTTTGGTGAAACCGGGGATGAACCTGCGGTAGTAGCCTACCAACCCGAGGAACTGCCGCACTTCCTTTACACTGGAGGGACTTGGCCATTCCTTAATTGCGGTGATCTTATCAGGGTCGGGAGCCACTCCGTCAGCGCTCACCACGTGTCCCAGGTACTGCACCTTTGGTTTCAGGAGGTGACACTTGGAGGGTTTCACCTTTAGGCCGTAGCTTGCCAGAGCTTCGAACACTTCCGCCAGGTGTTTCAGGTGGTCCTCATAAGTCTTAGAATATACGATGACATCGTCCAGGTACAACAGGACCGTCTCGAAGTTTCTGTGGCCCAGACAGCACTCCATTAATCGTTGGAAGGTTCCTGGTGCGTTACAGAGTCCGAACGGCATGCAGGTAAACTCGCTAAGTCCCATCGGGGTGGTGAATGCGGTCTTCTCCCGGTCCGCCTCTGCTACAGGAACCTGCCAGTACCCACTAGTGAGATCCAAGGTAGAGAAGAAGTTAGCAGATCTTAAAGCAGCCAAAGACTCCTCTATCCTTGGTAAGGGGTACGCATCCTTGTGTGTGATACGGTTGATTTTCCGGTAATCTACACACATCCTCATGGTGTTGTCTTTCTTTTTGACTAAGACTAGTGGAGCTGCCCAGGGGCTACAGCTATCCCTGATCACCCCAGCCTCCTTCATGTCTCTAAGCATCCCCTTGGCGTGTTGGTAGTGTGCAGGGGGTACGGGTCGATACCTCTCTTTTATGGGAGGATGGTCTCCCGTGGGGATGTGGTGTTCTACCCCCTTGACTCGCCCGAAGTCTAACGGGTGTTTACTAAACACTCTCTCGTACTCTTGAACCACCCGATAGACTCCCTGTTTCTGGTGTGAGGGAGTGGAGTCAGTACCCAAATGTAGTTGCTGACACCAGTCCTCCATTGTTTTCTTAGAGCCGTTACCTTCCTCCGGGTGAGATGGAGGCAAGGGTTCCACAGATTGTATAGCATTTTGGTTAATGGTATATAATTTGGCTAGTGTGGCATACCGGGGCAGGTACACTTCCCTCTTCCCGATATTGATTATGCGAACGGGCACCCTCCCATGGCATACATTAACCACCCCCCGTGCTGTCAAGATGGTGGGCCTACTGTCTGAGTAAACTGGTTCTACCATTGCCTGGTAATCTCTACCTCTCAGACCAATAGCTGCCCGGCACCAAATCATCATTTCACTTTTTGGGGGCATGGCAATAGGGAAAGGGTCACACATTCTCACGCTACCAATCTCACCGCCGGAGAGTTCCACCTGTTGCCGTCGCATCAGTGCCCGGATCTCTTTTTGGAGCACTCGCTGCTCGCCGGAGCTGGCGTTCTTGGCAACCTGCTGTAAAAGGAAAATCACCTCTGCAAGACAATTTTCAATTACATTAGTTCCTAGAGTTATCTTTGGGTGACTCTCGTGTTTGTCAATGTCTACAATGATCAGTCCCTGTGCTGCCAGTTCAACTCTACCAATTTAATGGTCACCTCTTTAAATCCGATCTGTGGCACGGGCTGACCATTGCTGGCGATGATACTCAAGTCGTCGTCAGGGTAGCGGGTAATATCCGAGTCATTCCAGTACTGCTTGAAGAGCACGTACGGGATGGTGGTGACCTGTGACCCGGTGTCCAGTAGGGCACTCATAGGAATGCCATCCAGTACCACAGGCAAGACTGGACGTCCTCCCACATATTTGTCGCGCCAGTTCGATGGGCCTGATGATCTTGTTCCTAGGGGTTGGCCCTCTACCCTAGGTTGTGCCAGTTTAAAGGACAGTACCTTGCCATATGTCCGGGTTGATTACAGCGGCGGCAGATGGGTCGTCTGTCCTCGTTGTATCGGTCGCTGGGTCTTCCTCTAGCCGGTGGGGTCCTCCTTGGTCGATGCCACGGGATGTCCTCCGGTCCGGATGCCAGCTGGATCTTCCCTGGAGTGGAAACCTGTAAAGACTGCACAGTTCGGGTTAGCGCAGCAACGCTTTTAGCTAGCTCTTGGACCTGATGGTGCAGGTCTGGAGCCGGGTCATTGTTCAAAGCCTGCGCATCAGCTCCCACAGGCCCTGCCGACAAGGGCGCCGCCTCCTGGTGGTAAGTGGTAGTGGGGCGTCTGTGGGTCACAACGCCACCTGGTGCCGGTTCTCGGAGCACCCGGATGGCTCTGTCCTTGAACTGTGCAAATCCCAGATGAGGGTCCTGTAAGGCCATTGCCTGCAACTGGGTTCGGTGGGCATTGCAATATAAACCCTCTATAAATTGTTCAGTCAACAGCCTGTCCTCGTCTCCCACGCCGTCAGGGTCGGTCTGCTTAATGGCTCTCAGGGCCTCTTGTAGGTTCAGGGCATAGTCCCTTATACTCTCATGTGCCCGCTGTTTGCACCCGTAGAATCTAAGCTTGATCTCGGCTGAGGTGCGGGTATCAAAGGTGTCCCTCAGCCGGGTTAGTATCCCTGCGACAGTCCTCCCCCCAGGTGGCCAGGACTTTACCTCCCTTTGGGCTGCCCCGGTTAATTGGGCCACCAGGATGCTCACTTTTTGCTCCTCTGTGAGGGGGTACACCTGGAAGAGGCTATCCAGCTTTTCTCTAAAGTCATGCAGGGTATGTGACTCCCCTGAGTACTGGGGTAGCCAGGCTGCCCCCGGGATATAGGGCATGGTGAAAGGCATGACCGCAACAGCGGTGGCGCTGGCGGGGGTTGAAGCGGTGAAGCTCTCCTCCGTATCCGACATCCTTCTCCCCCCTAGTGGACCGTGGCCTACCTTGCGATGATCCTCTTCCGTAGGCCGCGGCTCCGCAGTGGATCGTCAGGGTTGAGGACCTTCCGTCGCGCTCCTGTGACGTCGGCGTCTGCTGGGCTCCTTCCAGGACCTTACGCAACGTCCGGACGTGAGGCGGGACTTCAGTTCTCGTGCGCTTTCGGAGTCCACGCCCCTCTTCTTCCCGCGCGGCGTCCTCAAGATGGCGTCCAATGGCGGGAAAACTCCACGTGTGGCGGGAAGAAGGCTGAAGATGGCGCCGGATGGCGGGAAAACTCCAGCGATGGCGGGAAGGAAGCGGAAGATGGCGCCGGATGGCGGGAATCTTCACCACAGGTAAGTTTGAACAGTCTTTTTCAGGCACGCAGTACCCGGTGGTTGCGGGCACGAAATCCTGCCGACTACGCCAAAAGTTGACGCGCCCCTGGGCCTGTGTCGCGCTGCGTTGCGCACGCGGGAGCTTACCCGGAGCCGGATCTGTTGAGGGTTGTAGTCTCGTGGCGGTGACCCGGTCCGTGCCCAGGGAGTCAAACTGAGCGGCGATGTATCAGCGGTAGATGTTGGACGACTACGCCACCCGTTGAGTACAGCTAAGGAGCTGCTGCTGCAGGGCAGACCGCTGAGGCCGGTGGTAGGATTGTGCAGCGTGATAGTATAACCCCCAACGGGAGGGGTATGGCCTCAGGGCAGCCGACGTGGATGATGGGGGTAGCAGGAACCACTCGGACACGGTACGGTGTAGTTCAGGGTCTTTACTGGTGACAAAGATAGACCCTCCCGGAGTACTGGCTAGCGATTGGGGCCCGGTCAGTCCTTGAGCAGATGGGATCTCCCCTGGCCAGGCGGAGTTGTAGGCCTCCCAAACTAACTGTACTCTTCTGGCTACCTTGCTAGAGGCGGGTATAAGTAGCCCACGTCCCTGAGTGTACCGTGTGGTGCTCACCCGTATGGCCGGTGACTCGGGGCCTTCTAGTAGCTTCCGCTCCACGACGGCGGTGCTGGTCCCATGCGTGTGACCGTGCCTTCGGGTTTCTTGGCCAGAGGACCTGGAATCCCCTGCCTGACGGATTCTGCTGCTGGGTAGGAGTTAGTCCCCACAGCCTCGGACTCCGGGTCCGGTAAGAAATCTTCTCAGTCAGGGCGAGCTCTGCAGCTGCCAGCCCCTGACTCCTTGTAACACTGCTCCCACAGAGCTCCTGATGTTCTGTTCCTATATTTGCTTCTTTTCTCTGTCTCTACTTCTTCTCTACTCACTAACCCTGCCTCAGCCCCAGGTTTATATAGGGGAAGTCCTTCCCCTCCCAGGACTGGGCAGGAGGTGTGGCATGCATAGGATTCCTGACCAAGAGACCTCCCACCCCCTCTCAGACATAACATTGCTGTTACTGTGGAAACCAGACCCCTGGGGTGCCACAATTGGGCTTACCCCCTCTCCAGGTGCTGCTGGCAGACTTCTTCAGCTCAGGCGCCCTGTTATTGGCATACTCGTCTGCCAGGGCGGCTGTAGCAGAAGCCCCTGTTGGTTTTCGGTCACGGAGGAACTGTCGGAGGTCCTCTGGGCAGTTCCACAAGAACTGCTCCGTGACGAACAGTTCCTGGACCTCCTGGCGGGTAGTAAGCGCTAGACCCGAGGTCCAGTGCTCTGCGGCTCTCAACAGCGCCCGCATATGATCGGTCCAGGTGTCCTTGGGGCCACGCAGCATGCTCCGGAACTTCTGGCGGTACGACTCGGGAGTGAGGTTGTACTGCCGGATCAGGGCCCGCTTGATGCAGTCGTAGTTCTGTACCTCCCCGGCAGGTAAGTCCCCCAAGGCATCCAGGGACTTACCCCTCAAACGGGGGGTCAGGTATCTGGCCCACTGATCCCGGGCCAGATGGTGCTGAAGACAGGTCCGTTCAAATGCCACCAGAAAGGAGTCCAGGTCCCCATCCTTCTCCAGTAGAGGGAAGTCCTCAGCTCGGACTTTGGACGACTTGGTCTCCTGATGGGTTGGTTGCTCTAGCGGAAGCCCCCGCTGGGCCAGGTCCAGTCGGTGCTGGCGCTCCGCAGCTCGCTCTGCACACTCCGCAGCCTCCCGGCGCTCTGCAGCTTCACGCTCCGCAGCCTCCCGGCGCTCTGCAGCTTCACGCTCCGCAGCCCGCTCCGCAGCCCGCTCTGCACGCTCCTCCTCCGCTGACTTCTCTGATGCTGCCAGGAGGGTTTTGTAGACGGCATCGCCATGAGACTGGAGACTTGCCATAGCCGCTTGTAAAAGGGCTTGTGATCTGGACAGGCTGGGCTGGGTAGGTGGTGGGCAGCCCACTGCGGGACCGTATACTGGGGACTGGCTCCCTGAGGTGCCCGGGCTGGACTCCTCCTCGCCATGAGTAACATTGTCCTCCCCTCCTGCCACACGGACCGTAGCATTAGCCTCCTGCAGGGTCTTGCTCCTGGTGCCGTCTGCCATCTTGGTAACCGACACCGCTGCAACCCTGAGTTTGCACACACCTTGTTATACTTTTAGCCTGACCGTCTAACGTTGGGCTGACCTTAAGACTCCAGCAGTGGAAGTTACCACTGGCAGTCTTTAGTGCCTGGGAGTAGGGGTCCCACAACACTATTATTCTGCAATCCCACCGCTCTGCCACCAATGTGATGAAAGCCGGCCGGTGGGTGCAGCTCTCTGGCGCCCCCTTACCTCTCAGGTCAGTCAAGGTACTGCACCTAGAGAAAGTAGTGCCAGGTAGCTGCAACCAGCGCAGGGAACACGGTAGAGTGTTATCCCTTCAACGTCACTAAACCGTAACGTCACTACACAGCACAACTCGCTAGCGCCCTCTTAGCCTCAGGTCAGTCAAGGAACTGCACCTAGGATAAGCGGTCGCCAGAGAGACTGTCCTGTAACCTACTGGGTATCGGGGCCCTCTGTAGTGAGGGCGGTATATATATCTTCCTTGGCCGCGCCAGGAATATATATATCTGAACCTCCGACCGTCACTACCAGCCTTCCCCAATCCCCAGTTGGTATGCTGCCACCAGTCCCTATTTTAGATATACGCCCAGTCCGTGAATGGGCCTATATCGGGTCAGGAACCAACCCTGGGTAGCGTTTTTGGCTTGAGCCGAGCTCACACGGACGTGCGTTCGTTATGCAGAATAAAAGGCAGGCCCACAATTACTTGAGGTAATTGATTATAATAATACACTAGATACACGATATACAACTAAATATACACAGGAATAAGGTCAGGCTAAACTATACAACAATGGAATACAACACACAGAATCACCACAGCATATCAGTTACCGGTTTCTTGATTTTCTTGTGACGCAGGGAGAGGATTCTGCGGTCACAGGCACGGCTCTTTGTTACAGGCTGAGGCCTACCACCGCATGGTCAAACTGCTCCTCCCCTTGGTGGCCTCAGCTGGTGCTCAGATGTTCAGCACACCACTCTTGGGTCAAGACTGACTTATCTCTTGTCTGTCCTGCTATCTTACCTGCCCCGTCCCGCCCACTGCTGGTGAGGTCAGCTGGCTCAGTCTCCACCCTCAGGTCTAACTTCGATCAGAAGCCCAAATTCTAAGGAACCCAATAACTTCTTCTGGGATGGTCTCAGGATACCCCCAGGGGTTCCCATGAATTCGGGCCGCCGTAACCGACCTTTTGATATCAATTATGATACCATACGGTCCTCAGGAATGGCTCAGCGCTATATCTTGGCTTCCAGAGCACGTACCAACGTCTACCGCGGAGGCTTGTGTGCGCAATGGCTCCGGGACGCCGTGATATTTTTTTATTGGTCCATCCCACGCAACATGCGTGTACTATTCATGTTTCTATATCTTATGCCTCCATGCTTGTGACAGACAAAGAAACTAGTTCTATGGGACAAATGGTCAGTTACAGATGGACGAAGCACCCCCCCCCTTGCTGGCTGTGTTTCCTCTCGAAGTCTTTGAAGCTCCTAGCATTCAAGTGTTAAGTAGGCCCTGGGGCTTCTTATCTCACAGGAGCCTGGATGGGGAAACTATCTAGTTGACGTTTTAACAGAAGGTCCCAAGGGTGGGGGCTGCTGAAGTGTGGCCATCCCTGGATATGATTTATCATTACCAAGATGGCGGCTACGGGTTCATCACAGCTGGCATCAGTGTACAGCAGGAACGGTTGGCTGTAGTCAGGGTAGGCTAGGATCTCTTCGCCGGTCAGGATCTCCTTCATCACCTCAAAGGATTCAGCTTGCTCCTTACCCCACTGGAACGGGGGGTTTCTGCCTCTCCCGGACTGTCCTACCAGGAGATCTTGCAAAGGCGCCGCTTTCTTGGTATAGTCCTTCACAAACCTCCAGTAATACCCGACTAGTCCCAGGAACTGGCGGTGACTTTCTCCGGGTCCGGTGCTACTCCTTCTGGACTGACAATGTGCCCCAGGTACTGTACCTTTCTCTTGAGCAGGTGGCACTTGGAGGGCTTCAGCTTCATCCCATACCGGGACAGCGACTCAAATACCTCTGCCAGGTGCTTCAAATGGTCCTCGTACGTTTTGGAGTACACTATCACGTCATCTAGGTATAGCAGTACAGTCTTGAAGTTGCGGTGTCCCAGGCAGCACTCCATCAACCTCTGGAACGTTCCGGGGGTGTTGCAGAGTCCAAACAGCATACTGTTGAACTCGCAGAGTCCCATCGGGGTAGTAAAGGCCGTCTTCTCCCGATCCTCCTCAGCAACAGCTACTTGCCAGTATCCACTAGTGAGGTCAAGGGTGGAGAAGTAATTTGCAGACTTTAATGCAGCCAGGGATTCCTCTATACGAGGCAAAGGGTATGCATCTTTATGTGTTATGCGATTTACCTGTCTGTAATCTACACACATTCCCATGCTTCCATCCTTTTTCCTGACTAGCACCAGGGGAGCTGCACAGGGGCTACAGCTATCTCTTATTACCCCTGCCGTCCTCATGTTGTGCAACATCTCCTTCGCCTTCTGGTAGTGTGCTGGTGGTATGGGCCTGTAACGTTCTTTGATGGGTGGATGGTCACCTGTGGGTATATGGTGTTGTACCCCTTTAATCCTCCCAAAGTCAAGTGGGTGTTTACTGAATACATGCTCGTATTCCCGAACCACCCGGTGTACACCCTGTTTCTGATGGGCAGGAGTGGTGACTGTCCCAACATGGAGCTGTTGACACCAATCCGCCACCTGGGTTCCTGGGTCATTATCCTCCACTTCGTATGGTGAGGTGAAGGACTCTGCCGTGTGTTTGGAGTTGTTATCTACTGTGTACAGTTTGGCAACAGTGGCGTAGCATGGTAATCTAACCTCGTCCTCCCCATAGTTTAGGAGGCGTACGGGCATAGGCGGATTATAGTGAGGGCAATCTGGGCTACTGCCCGGGGCCCCGGACCTCCAGGGGGCCCGGGGCTCCGGGGTGTCTATGGCCACATTGCCCTCATTATATGTGCGGCGCCGCAGCACATACCAGCAGACAGGAATGTAATGTATGTCCACAGTGACTGCACCAGCAGAATAGTGAGTGCAGCTCTGGAGTATAATACAGGATGTAACTCAGGATCAGTAATGTAATGTATGTACACAGAGACTGCACCAGCAGAATAGTGAGCGCAGCTCTGGAGTATAATACAGGAGGTAACTCAGGATCAGTAATGTAATGTATGTACACAGTGACTGCACCAGCAGAATAGTGAGTGCAGCTCTAGAGTATAATACAGGATGTAACTCAGGATCAGTAATGTAATGTATGTACACAGTGACTGCACCAGCAGAATAGTGAGCGCAGCTCTGGACTATAATACAGGAGGTAACTCAGGATCAGTAATGTAATGTATGAACACAGTGACTGCACCAGCAGAATAGTGAGTGCAGCTCTGGGGTGTAATACAGGAGGTAACTCAGGATCAGTAATGTAATGTATGTACACAGTGACTGCACCAGCAGAATAGTGAGTGCAGCTCCGGAGTATAGTACAGGATGTAACTCAGGATCAGTAATCTAATGTATGTACACAGTGACTGCACCAGCAGAATAGTGAGTGCAGCTCTGGAGTATAATACAGGAGGTAACTCAGGATCAGTAAAGTAATGTATGTACACAGTGACTGCACCAGCAGAATAGTGAGCGCATCTCTGGAATATAATACAGGATGTAACTCAGGATCAGTAATGTAATGTATGTACACAGTGACTGCACCAGCAGAATAGTGAGTGCAGCTCTGGAGTATAATACAGACGGTGACTCAGGATCAGTAATGTAATGTATGTACACAGTGACTGCACCAGCAGAATAGTGAGTACAGCTCTGGGGTATAATACAGGAGGTAACTCAGGATCAGTAATGTAATGTATGTACACAGTGACTGCACCAGCAGAATAGTGAGTGCAGCTCTGGAGTATAATACAGGAGGTAACTCAGGTTCAGTAATGTAATGTATGTACACAGTGACTCCACCATCAGAATAGTGAGTGCAGCTCTGAAGTATAATACAGAATGTAACTCAGGATCAGTAATGTAATGTATGTACACAGTTACTGCTCCAGCAGAATAGTGAGTACAGCTCTGGAGTATAATACAGGCGGTAACTCAGGATCAGTAATGTAATGTATGTTCCCAGTGACTGCTCCAGCAGAATAGTGAGTGCAGCTCTGGAGGATAATACAGAATGTAACTCAGGATCAGTAATGTCATGTATGTACACAGTGACTGCACCAGCAGAATAGTGAGCGCAGCTCTGGAGTATAATACAGGATGTAACTCAGGATCAGTAATGTAATATATGTACACAGTGACTGCACCAGCAAAATAATGAGTACAGCTCTGGAGTATAATACAGGATGTAACTCAGGATCAGTAATGTAATGTATGTACACAGTGACTGCACCAGCAGAATAGTGAGTGCAGCTCTGGAGTATAATACAGGATATCACTCAGCATCAGTAATGTAATGCATGTACACAGTGACTGCACCAGCAGAATAGTGAGTGCAGCTCTGGAGTATAATACAGGATATAACTCAGGATCAGTAATGTAATGTATGTACACAGTGACTGCTCCAGCAGAATAGTGAGTGCAGCTCTGGGGTATAATACAGGATGTAACTCAGGATCAGTAATGTCATGCATGTACACAGTGACTGCACCAGCAGAATAGTGAGTGCAGTTCTGGAGTATAATACAGGATGTAACTCAGGATCAGTAATGTAATGTAATGCACCAGCAGAACAGTGAGTGCAGCTCCGGAGTATAATACAGGAGGTAACTCAGGATCAGTAATGTAATGTATGTACACAGTGACTGCACCAGCAGAATAGTGAGTTCAGCTCTGGAGTATAATACAGGATGTAACTCAGGATCAGTACATAGTTGCATAGTTTATAAGGCCGAAAAAAGACAAGCGTCCATCCAGTTCAGCCTATTTCTTGTGCACTGCAGCTATTCCGCAGCGTTGATCCAGGGGAAGGCAAAAAAACCCATGCGGTATAGGCCAATTTACATCATTGAGGAAAAATTCACTTCCCGACTCCAATCTGGCAGTCAGATTAAATCCCTGGATTAATTAACTATCACTAAGCATAAGATGTAATTTTATTGTTCTCCAGAAAGGCGTCCAGGCCTCTCTTGAACTCATTAAGTGAGTTGGACATCACCACTTTCTCTCCCAGAGAGCTCCAGAGTCTCACGGCTCTGACCGTAAAGAATCCCCTTCTATGCTGGTGCAGGAACATCCTTTCCTCCAGACGCATAGTGTGCCCCCTCGTCTTTGTCACCATCCTTGGTATAAACAGGTCATGGGAGAGATCTCTGTACTGCCCCCTGATGTATTTATACATGTTTATGAGGTCTCCCCTAAGCCTTCTCTTTTCCAACGTAAATAGGCCTAATTTTGACAACCTCTCTGGGTATTCTAGTCCCTCCATTCCCTTTATTACCTTAGTCGCCCTCCTTTGTACCCTCTCTAGCTCCAATATGTCTTTCCTGAGCACCGGAGCCCAGAACTGTGCACAATATTCTAAGTGCGGCCTTACCAGCGCTTTATACAGAGGAAGAACAATGTTCTCATCATATGCCCCTATTCCTCTTCTGATGCATGCCTTCTATTTGCCTTCGCAGCTGCTGCCTGACACTGGGCACTCCAATTTAATTTGCTGTTAACCAAGACGCCCAAGTCCTTCTCCATGTCAGATTTCCCCAACAGTTTCCCATTTAATATGTATGGGTGACTGCTGTTTTTCTTTCCCATGTGCATGACCTTACATTTATTGCCATTGAACCCCATTTGCCATTTTTTGGCCCAGCTCCCCAATTTATCTAAATCCTCCTGTAGCTGTGCCCTATCCTCATCTGTATTAACTACTTTACAAAGTTTAGTATCATCTGCAAATATTGCTATTTTACTATGCAACCCTTCCACTAGATCTTTAATAAATATATTAAATAATATAGGGCCCAAGACAGACCCTTGAGGCACCCCGCTAGTAACCCTGACACCCCCTGAGCTTACTCCATTGATAACCACCCTCTGCTTTCTATCACTCAGCCAGCTATTTACCCACTTGCACACATTATCCCCCAGACCAAGCATTCTCATTTTATATACCAACCTTTTGTGTGGCACGGTATCAAACGCTTTGGAGAAGTCAAGGTCTACAACATCCACTGACTCTCCCCGGTCCAGCTGTGAGCTCACCTCCTCGTAGAAGGCCATCAGGTTTGTTTGGCAGGAGCGAACCCTCATGTTGATATGGAGTTAGATAGTTATTATCATTAAGATATTCTACAATAGCATCTCTAAGAAATCCTTCAAACAATTTACCCACAACAGACGTTAAGCTGACTGGTCTATAGTTCCCAGGGTCACTTTTAGACCCCTTTTTGAATATTGGTACCACATTTGCTTGGCGCCAGTCTAGTGGGACAGTCCCTGTCCATAAAGAGTGCTTGAATATAAGATACAGCGGTCTGTCTATCACATTACTTAATTCTTTTAGTACCCGGGGGTGTATGCCATCTGGGCCTGGTGACTTGTCTATTTTGATATTATTTAGGCGTTTCTGAACTTCCTCCTGGGTTAGGTGGATGATATTTAGCGGAGGGTTTACTTTATCACTCTGCATTTCCTCCGATAAATTGTTTTCTTTTGTGAACTATAAAAAACTATAAACTATAAACTATTGGGTTAAGAGGAAGACCGTTAGAGGCATACACAGAGAGGTTCAGGGCTGGCGGGTGGAGTTCATCTATGGACCAGTATCTTTTGTGAAAACAGTGGAGAAGAAGCTATTGAGTAGGTTTGCTTTACCCTCATCACCCTCTAGGATTTTACCCAGGTTATTTTTCAATGGGCCAACTCCATCAGTTTTAATCCTTTTACTGTTTATATAGTTAAAGAACAGTTTGGGATTCGTTTTACTTTCCTTGGCAATTAGTCTCTCTGTCTCCTCTTTTGCTATTCTTATTTGTTTCTTACAGATTTTGTTTTTTTCCCTATAAGATATTAGCGCTTCCTCGCTGCCTTCTTGTTTAAGTTTACCGAAAGCCCTTTTTTTGTTTTTCATTGCCCTCTTGACTTCCTTATTTAGCCACATTGGCTTCCTCCTATTCCTAGCCCTTTTATTCCCATAAGGTATGTACCTTCTACAGTGACTATGTAGGACTGTTTTGAAAATTTCCCATTTTCTATCCGTGCTCCTATTACTGAAGATACTATCCCAGTCTATAAGGTGAAGGGCATCTCTTAGCTGATGAAACTTTGCCCTCCTGAAGTCCCCCATAATAATCACCTCGTTATTTTTTGCTACTTCGTCTATTTGTCTCATTAATAGACTTTCCGTGGCTTCTGCTATATTTGGTGGTTTATAACAGACTCCTATGATAATTTTATTATTGTTTTTTGCCCCATGTATCTCCACCCATAAGTACTCGACCTCCTCATTTCCCTCCCATACATCCTCCCGTATTGTAGGCTTTAGACACGTCTTTACATATAGACAGACTCCACCCCCTTTCCGATTTCTTCCATCCCTTCTAAACAGACTGTAACCCTGTAAGTTAATTGCCCAGTCATAGCTTTCATCTAACAATGTCTCGGTTATTCCCACTATGTCATAGTTACCTGTAGATATTTCTGCTTCCAGTTCATCCATCTTGTTTGTCAGGTTCCTGGCATTTGCTAGCACGCAGTTTACACGATTTTGTTTTGTTCCAATCTTCTCCCTGTGGATTGTATTAGAAATTTTCTTACCTCCCTTCCAAGTATCTTGTCTTGGACCTTCTTTGTAGACAGTGGAGCTGGAGTCAGCATGGTTGATGCTGAGTTTGGGAGAACTCGTGTTCTTGCTTGCTGTACTTTATCTAAGCCCATTCCTATTTATGCCATCGACTCAGAAAGCTCTGACTCAGATTGTACATAATATAAGACTGATGGTGGGGTCTTTTCATTATGAGGTAATTCCTTGTTATGTTCTGGAGGGCCTACCCACTCCTGTTGCACTGGGACTACCCTGGTTGGTGAAACATAATCCAATAGTGGATTGGCAATCCAGGGAAATTGTGAAATTGGAGAGATTACTGTCATGAAAACTGTTTAAGGCTGTGTGCCCACGATGCGTTTTTTAAGCGTTTCCGCAGCGGCAAAAACGCTGCAGAAATGCTTAAAAAATGCATGGTAGAAGGCCTGCCATGTTCCCCAATGATAATCCATATGTGCTGTGCACATGCTGTGGAAACTTCCGCTGCGGATTATCATTGCGGAAAAAAACGCAGCACTACCAATTATTTTGCAGAAGTGCTGCGTTTTCGCCGCCATTGACTTGCATTAGACCACATAGATTACGCATCACTGCATAAGTAGATGTGCATTCCATGCGTTCTAATGTGCGGATGGTACCCAGGTCTAGAAAAGAGGAGACTCTCCTCCAGACCCGGGTACCATAGAAAACTGTAAAAAAAAGAATAAAATAAAAAATAAATATATACTTACCTTCTGTCGGCCCGCGGTGCGCTCCTCCTTGCTTGGCAGCAGTTTGCGATGGAATGAAGGACCTGCGCTGACGTCAGAGTCATGTGACGGGTCACACGACGCTGACGTCGGCAGGTCCTTCACTCTACCGCTGCCGGCAGCCGGGACGGAGGAAATCAAGACTCCGGGGGCCATCGGAGGGTAAGTATATATTTATTTTTTTATTTTTTGACATTCTCTCGGGTCACAGTATATAAATCCATGCAGTTTGCATGGATTTATATAGTGTGACCAGGTTGACAAGCACTTTCCAAGTGATGCTAAAATCGCTTGTCAACCCGCATGTGGAACTGCAAGTGAAGAACGCTTCACTTCCGCATGTCCCTGGCAGGAAAACGCATGCAGAATCCGCATGTACAATCCGCATGTACAATCCGCATGAACAATCCGCATGCGTTTTTTTCTGCCCGGGAGATGCAGAAACGCTCAGTCAAAAATCCGGAGCATTTCTGCATCGTGGGCACATAGCCTAAACATTTCCATTTCTGCTGCCTCTATGGAGACCTTATCTGAGCTTTTGTCTGGTTTTGAGGATGTATTTTCTGAGAAGGGGTGTCAGGATTTGCCTTCTCATCATGCATATGACTGTCCTATTAACCTGACCCCCGAAGGTAAACTACCAAAATCCAGACTGTATAATCTTTCTGGCCCTGAGAGACAAGCCATGAAGGATTTCATTGCTGAGAGTCTGGAGAAGGGACATATCAGACCCTCATCTTCGCCAATGACGACAGGGTTCTTTTCGTGAAGAAGAAAGATGGCGGTCTCTGTCCCTGTTTACATTTCTAGGAATTTAATCAAATTACCATCCTAGATCCATACCCTCTTCCTCTGTTTCCAGATTTGTTCAGCCAGGTTGTGAGTGCCAAGGTGTTCTCCAAGTTGGATTTAACAGACGCCTACAATCTGGTTAGAATCAGAGAAGGGGATTAATGGAAAACCGCATTCAATACTCCTGAGGGGCATTTCGAGAGTCTGGTTATGCCTTCGGGTCTGACCAATGCACCCGTGATGTTCCGGCATTTCATAAATTATATTTTCCATCATTTAGTTAGGCAGGTTTGTGGTGGTCTATCTGAATGATATTTTGGTTTACTCACCTGATTTTGAGACACATCAGGGACATGTTAAACAGGTGCTTCAGATATTAAGGGATACCAAACTATATGCCAAACTAGAGAAATGTGTTTTCGCATTTCAGGAGGTGCAGTTTTTGGGGTACCTGTTGTCATCTTCGGGTTTTCGGATGTATCCAGAGAAGATCCGTGCAGTTCTTGATTGGGACTGTCCCGAGAACCTGAAGGCATTGCAGGCAAAGCTTTCTGGGCTTTACTAATTTTTACCGGAATTGTGTCCAAAATTATTCGGTAATTGTGAAACCCCTCACTGACATGACAAGGAAGGGTTTGTTTTTTATCTCTTCCCATATAATATGTTTCTATATCTTCTTCATCCTCATCACTGTCACCATCTTGCTCTGTTTTAGAATCAATTTCACATACTTCCACCTCATCATGAGAATCAATCTCACTTTCTTCTCCTAAATCCTCATGCAGTGTGGGGTCTGCATCATCATCATCATCATCATCTAACAGCATCTTCACTTCATCAACATGAAGGAGTTTTGACAAATCATACATTTTCCTCTCCATGTCAGCAGATATTCTGATGCAAGAGAGAGAATATGTGTTTGGGAACAATGTGCCTGAGAAGCACACTTTAATTTATAAGAAAACCTTACTTATTTCTATGAAATATCCACAAACTTTGATCTATCCATTCATAAAACAAGCTAAATTAACAATTGTGATGACTAAAAACATAAAATACCAACATTATATAGTGTGACATGTTTGGGAACAATGTGCCAGCACAGTTATATCTGCTCTCCTGACCAGGGGAGTACATAGGAATCATGGGGCCCCATAGCAGAAGTTCTAATTTGGCCCCCCTCCCCACCCAAAACAAATGTAAATAGTTGTCAGGGTCACAGAAGATCATATCTCACAACCTTCCTTCTTTTACATAGTAATTTTCCTCCTGCTGAAGTCCTAGATTCCATTTTCATTGCCCCATAAAATATGATGACAACAAAAGTGTCCCCCAAACACAGTATGATACCCCATGGTGAATTCCTCCACATGTGCAGTATAATGACCCTACTGTACCCCACCTCAACTCCCAGGGCAAAGTATGGTGACCCCAACACAGTATGCTCCTCCAACTGTGACCCCCACACAGCCCTGCATACAGTATAATGGGCCTACATATAGTATAATGGCCCCACACCTCTCCACACTCCACACAGTATAATGCACTCGCCATGGTCCTCCACACAGTATAAGACACTCGCCATGGTCCTCCAGACAGTATAAGACACTCGCCATGGTCCTCCAGACAGTATAGGACACTTGACATGGTCCTCCACACAGTATAATGCACTCGCCATGGTCCTCCACACAGTATAAGACACCCGCCATGGTCCTCCTCACAGTATAAGACACTCACCATGGTCCTCAACACAGTATAATGCACTCCCTATTGTCCTCCATGCAGTATAATGCACTCCCTATGGTCCTCCATGCAATATAATGAACTCCCTATGGTCCTCCACGCAGTATAATGAACTCCCTATGGTCCTGCACACAGTATAATGAACTCCCTATGGTCCTCCACACAGTATAATGCACCCCCCATGGTCCTCCACACAGTATAATGCACTCGCCATGGTCCTCCACACAGCATAATGCACTCGCCATGGTCCTCCATGCAGTATAATGCACTCGCCATGGTCCTCCAAGCAGTATAATGCACTCCCCATGGTCCTGCATGCAGTTTAATACACTCCCCATGGTCCTCCATGCAGTATAATGAACTCCCTATGGTCCTCCATGCAGTATAATGCACTCCCCATGATCCTCCATGCTGTATAATGCACTCCCCATGGTCCTGCACACAGTACAATGCTGCCCCCCATGGTCCTCCACACAGTATAATGCATCCCCCCATGGTCCTCCACACAGTATAATGCACTCGCCATGGTCCTCCATGTAGTATAATGCACTCGCCATGGTCCTCCACGTAGTATAATGCACTCCCCATGGTCCTCCACACAGTATAATGCACCCCATGCTCCAGTATACAGTATAATGCAGCCCCCCATAGGGTAAAATGCAGCCCCAGTCCTCCAGTATTATCCATCTACACTGATTTAAAAATAAATAAATACATACTCACTGCTCCTTGTTTCCTGCTGCTTCAGTCTCTGCAGCGCGTCTCTCTCATCACCTCAGCAGCTGCCAGCTCCACTGTCTGACACAGCGTGGCCTGTCATCACGCCACTGAGTCAGACGCAGAGGAGGAATGATGGCAGAGGGAGTGTCACATGACCCTCCCTCCTCCATCATTGCTTTCAACCAGGGCCAGCTCCTGGTTTTCGTGGACCTTGGGAGAAAGAGTCTCAGTGGCCACTTTAACACATATCCAACGATTCATGTTGCACAGATACAGTGGAGAAATATAGGTATACAACAGAGGGCCCAGCCTGCCCCCTCATCCTTCACATATGTAAACATGTGTAGCGCCCCAAGGGTTCGGCCTCTACAGGGGTATTGCACCTCAGCCAGAGGTGTGATATAGAATGGAGTATGGACCAGTATGGAGTATGCATGCATCACACACACCCCATTTCCGGGGGACAGCTCTACAGTGCTCCCATTTATATAGTAATGCAGGCACATCTGACCATGTCCCTGGCTGGAGGGGGGAGGAAAACCCAGTGATGTAGGAGCAGAAGGGGACGGTTTCTAGAGCATAGGAAGGAGCTCATTGGGTGCTGGTCACCTGGGCTCACACTCAGAGGAGGAGGTATAAAAGGTGGGCACCATCTTAGTTCAGTGTTCAGTACAGTGGAGAGGTGACAGGGAGCGGAGGCTCTGTAGGAGCTCTGCTCAGAAGGCAGGCCTAGGGTGAAGGCCGGAGCCTGTGAGGAGAAGGAGAAGTGGGCCTGGAGAAGAGGCTGAGGGAAGGAGGAGAAGAAGGAACAGGAAAGAAGGAGAAAAGACAGAGGAGTAGAAAGGCTCAGAAGGAAGAAGGGACCCTAAGAACCCACGAGATCACGGGTGAAGGGTCAGGCAGAATAAGGGTACCGGATCCCAAATTGGTGGAGGTAAATTATCCCTCAGCCAAGAACCGGAGGTCGTGATCATTTATTGGTGCGACCCCCCGCCAAACCTGCTAGGAAGGCACCATATAGGATAGCGGGAAACGGGGCCCACGTTTGCCTGCATAGATCCGCGGCAGCTGGACAGAAGTTTGGTCACTGGTGGGGCACGAGCCAGAGAGAGGACAGAAGGGAGTCCTGTGCCATACTCCTGAATTGCCTGGGGGTTGACCGAGCCCCTCACCTGGTGGACGCAGCACGGCTTGGGCAGTCATTGCTGACAGAAGTGACTTGGAGTACACGAACTGTGAGTAAAAGACCCTGGACTGCAACACGTTGTCGTTGTGTTTCTTACCGCGCCAGCACTAACTGTACTGGGACGCCCAGCACTACAACCCCCTTAATCTACGCTCTCTGCCCTGAGGCTACACTCCTCCCGTGGGGAGTTGTACTATTCCCTGCTGCACCCACAACACCAGCCTCAGCGGTCTGCTCTGCAGTGGCGGTTCACTCTGACCGCAATCCACGGGTGGTGTAGTCGGACATTGCAAAACGTATAGAAGACTGCCACTGGTCTGACTACCCTGAGCCACGGGATCTGGTTGCCACTACTACTCCCAGCATTGCCCTGAAGCCCGGTTCCGAGTGCCCTACGGCCCAGGGGGCGAGTCAGCTTTGGCGTAGTCGGCAGGATTGTGACCAACCCGCCACAAACGGGTATTGCGTGCCTGAAAAGACTGTTTGCGTACCTTGAGAAGGAAGTTTCCTGCCATCCAGAGCTGTTTCCCGCCATCTTCAGTCGTCTCCCGCCATCTTCAGCCGTTTTCCCGCCATTGGACGCCATCTTCAGGACGCTGCGAGGGAAGAAGAGGGGCGTGAGCACAGAAAACGCGTGAAGTCCGAAGCCCCGCCCCACGCGCTGACGCCGCACAAGGTCCTGGAAGGAGCCCAGCGAGCGCTGACGTCAACAGTGCGCGACGCCAGGTCCTCAACGCAGACCATCGCCAGCGGAGCCGCAGCCTACAGAAGAGGATCGCCGGAAGGTAGGCCACGGTTAACCACGGGGAGGAAGACATCAAGAATGGTGGACAAGATGGCGGACCGGCAGCAGACTAAGCTGCCCAGCATCGGCAGTGCCCCAGCCGTTGCGGGCCCCGACCAGCGCCAGGAGAAGACGCATGACACAGGAGCGGTCGCGGGAGCAGGTAAGAGGAGTCTCCCTGTCCCGGACGCTGCCAGCGTCAGCCTGTTCCCGGGCCCCCTGGTGGAGCCGCCGATCCCGGGCGTCATCAACAGCGGCCCTCTCCAGGCCCGGTCGCAAGGCCTGATCTCCCCAGGTGCCTCGCAACCGTGTGCGCCCCCGGTCCCGAAGCCACCGCCCCTTGGGACTGACCTGTACAGCCAGCTCGCCGGACCCGAGTACCAAGAGGACCCGGACGGGTCTGAAGATCGTCACCATGAGGAACAAGGCACGGCTGGAGGGTATCGCTACCAGTGAACAGTAGCATACCATTGTGTATAGTTACCCGACAGAGTACGTGGGACTGTTTCAGATTTGAGTGTGGTCCCTGTTGGGACTGTTATGGGACTGTTAATTGTTCAAAGTTATCCCCTCTTCCTTACCTGGCTGAGGACTGAGAGCAGCCATCCCTCTTCCCTACCTGGCTGAGGACTGAAAGCAGCCATCCCCTTTCCAAACTGGCCGAGGACTGAGAACGGCCGCCCCTGTAAATAGTTGCGCTTCCTAAAGCGCCCCCTACTGGTTTTATAAAAAGACTGCAACGTCTACTTCGGGACAGAGAGTCCCTCATGTTTAAAAGTTTGCTGAAGTTTTGCACTTATTGAAAAAAATGGACACCTGGTCGCAAGTTGCACAGTGGCCAGTGAAGAAGAGAACCTGCTAAGAAAATGTTTTACCTGAAAAAGTTTGATATACTGAATAGTTTTATATGCTGCTGGAAAATGTTATATGACAAAAGAGTTCCAGTGATATTAAAATGCAGTATAATGTCTAGTAAAGAGAAAGTGTTTCCCATAAAGGGAATTGATTAATGTCGGTCATTTTCTAATGTAAAAAGTTTTGAAAAAGTTTTGCATGTCTTGTTAAATCAAATGTCTTTACTCTTTTCCAGCCCGAGGACGTGCTGTGGTTTACCGGGGGGGGATGTAGCGCCCCAAGGGTTCGGCCGCTACAGGGGTATTGCACCTCAGCCAGAGGTGTGATATTCCACTCCCGGGTAAGAATGGAGTATGGACCAGGGCTCAGGTAGCTGCATGCATCACACACACCCCATTTCCGGGGACAGCTCTACAGTGCTCCCATTTATATAGTTATGCAGGCACATCTGACCATGTCCCTGGCTGGAGGGGGGAGGAAAACCCAGTGATGTAGGAGCAGAAGGGGACGGTTTCTGGAGCATAGGAAGGAGCTCATTGGGTGCTGGTCACCTGGGCTCACACTCAGAGGAGGAGGTATAAAAGGTGGGCACCATCTTAGTTCAGTGTTCAGTACAGTGGAGAGGTGACAGGGAGCGGAGGCTCTGTAGGAGCTCTGCTCAGATGGCAGGCCTAGGGTGAAGGCCGGAGCCTGAGAGGAGAAGGAGAAGTGGGCCTGGAGAAGAGGCTGAGGGAAGGAGGAGAAGAAGGAACAGGAAAGAAGGAGAAAAGACAGAGGAGTAGAAAGGCTCAGAAGGAAGAAGGGACCCTAAGAACCCACGAGATCACGGGTGAAGGGTCAGGCAGAATAAGGGTACCGGATGCCAAATTGGTGGAGGTAAATTATCCCTCAGCCAAGAACCGGAGGTCGTGATCATTTATTGGTGCGACCCTCCGCCAAACCTGCTAGGAAGGCACCATATAGGATAGCGGGAAACGGGGCCCACGTTTGCCTGCATAGATCCGCGGCAGCTGGACAGAAGTTTGGTCACTGGTGGGGCACGAGCCAGAGAGAGGACAGAAGGGAGTCCTGTGCCATACTCCTGAATTGCCTGGGGGTTGACCGAGCCCCTCACCTGGTGGAGGCTACACTCCTCCCGTGGGGAGTTGTACTATTCCCTGCTGCACCCACAACACCAGCCTCAGCGATCTGCTCTGCAGCGGCAGTTCACTCTGACCGCAATCCACTGGTGGCGTAGTCGGACATTGCAAAACGTATAGAAGACTGCCACTGGTCTGACCACCCTGAGCCACGGGATCGGGTTGCCACTACTACTCCCAGCATTGCCCTGAAGCCCGGTTCCGAGTGCCCTACGGCCCAGGGGGCGAGTCACATGCACACGCACACACAGTACGCAGACATACACGCATACAGTAAGCAGACATACATGCACATGGTACACAGATATGCACACATACAACACGCAGACACGCACATACACTGTTAAAAATACTTAGTTACGTATATTTTTATAGAGGACTTCTTATCAGACGTGATTGATTAAAGAATATATATCACAATATTCTTATTAAAAACTGTATTGATTTATTCTTGGATTGTCCATTAAAAAGAATAATTGCAGTAGTTACATAAAATAGGTGAAATAGTTACAAAGTGATTGTCCATTTGTCCATAGATTCACCCATCGTTTCCTGGGAACCTGGATGATAGGTTCCGTCTGTCTGTGTCCCGCACGTGTGTCAGGGCCTATATGTCATCTCCTTCCTTCACACGTACAGTACAGACCAAAAGTTTGGACACACCTCATTTAAAGATTTTTATGTATTTTCATGACTATGAAAATTGTACATTCACACTCAAGGCATCAAAACTATGAATTAACACATGTGGAATTATATACTTAACAAAAAAGTGTGAAACAACTGAAAATATGTCTTATATTCTAGGTTCTTCACAGTAGCCACCTTTTGCTTTGATGACTGCTTTGCACACTCTTGGCATTCTCTTGATGAGCTTCAAGAGGTAGTCACCATAAATGGTTTTCATTTCACAGGTGAGCCCTGTCAGGTTTAATAAGTGGGATTTCTTGCCTTATAAATGGGGTTGGGACCATCAGTTGTGTTGTGCAGAAGTCTGGTGGATACACAGCTGATAGTCCTACTGAATAGACTGTTAGAATTTGTATTATGGCAAGAAAAAAGCAGCTAAGTAAAGAAAGACGAGTGGTCATCATTACTTTAAGCAATGAAGGTCAGTCAGTGCGAAAAATTGGGAAAACTTTGAAAGTGTCCCCAAGTGCAGTTGCAAAAATCATCCAGCGCTACAAAGAAACTGGCTCACATGAGGACCGCCCAAGGAAAGGAAGACCAAGAGTCACCTCTGCTTCTGAGGATAAGCAGCTCAGATTAGAGACCAGGTCAATGCCACACAGAGTTCTAGCAGCAGACACATCTCTTCAACAACTGTTAAGAGGAGACTTTGTGCAGCAGGCCTTCATTGTAAAATAGCTGCTAGAAAACCACTGCTAAGGACAGGCAACAAGCAGAAGAGACAAGTTTGGGCTAAAGAACACAAGGAATGGACATTAGACCAGTGGAAATCTGTGCTTTGGTCTGATGAGTCCAAATTTGAGATCTTTGGTTCCAACCACAGTGTCTTTGTGCGACGCAGAAAAGGTGAACGGATGGACTCTACATGCCTGGTTTCCACCGTGAAGCATGGAGGAAGAGGTGTAATGTTGTGGGGGTGCTTTGCTGGTGACTGTAACATACCTGGCGGCGTCTTTGCATAGTGGTCCATCTCCCACTGTGCAAGAGCGCGCACTTGATCTCCAATCCAGAATGTCTCTCTGGCTTCCCTTCATGCTGTCTGTTTGCTTCTCTTTCTGCTGCTTAAGGGCGGCGCCCGATCACTTCCTGCTTTTTGTACCTGCTGCAGGCACACCCCTTGTGCGTCCTCAGCCTATTGCTGTCTGTCTCCTGGTATTTAACCCAGCTGCTCCAATTAACCCATGCCTGAGCATTGTGTTTCATTCAGTGTGGTCTTTCACTCTGAATGTGCCAGGTCCCCTTCTGTGTTCTCTTGTCTGCCTATCCTGGAGGCTGTATTTCCAGGCCTGTCTGAACACGCTCCTAGCCTGTTCCTCCAGCCTTCTAGGGGCTATATTCCTAGACCCGCTCCTGTATCTAGTCTGTCCTGTCTGAACACGCTCCTGGCCTGTTCCTCCCGCCTTCTAGGGGCTGCATTCCTAGACCCGCTCCTGTATCTTGCTACTGTGTCTGTTCTTGTCTGTATACTCTTCTAGCCTGTTTTCCCGTGTTTCTCTATGTCCTTGCCTTTCCTTTTTCTGCAGAGTCTGAACTCGTACCTAACTCCTGCTCGTTGTCACTGTACTCCCGTTTGTGAGTTTGTGGTCCACTCGCTACTTCACTGCAAGTACCCTGTGAGTATCTGGTTCTGCCTTTCCCTTCCTGTCTGTTCCGTGTGAACAGAGCCCTGTCTCCCCTGCTCTGCCTTGCTCACCGCTCCGGCGGTTCTAGCCTGCTCTGCCTTTGCTCACCGCTCCTGCGGTTCTAGCCTGCTCTGCCTTTGCTCACCGCTCCGGCGGTTCTAGCCTGCTCTGCCTTTGCTCACCGCTCCTGCGGTTCTAGCCTGCTCTGCCTTTGCTCACCGCTCCGGCGGTTCTAGCCTGCTCTGCCTTTGCTCACCGCTCCGGCGGTTCTAGTCTGCTCTGCCTTTGCTCACCGCTCCGGCGGTTCTAGCCTGCTCTGCCTTTGCTCACCGCTCCGGCGGTTCTAGCCTGCTCTGCCTTTGCTCACCGCTCCGGCGGTTCTAGCCTGCTCTACTCTTGCTCACCGCTCCAGGCGGCCTCATCCTGCTCTACTCTTGCTCACCGCTCCAGGTGGCCTCGTCCTGCTCTACTCTTGCTCACCGCTCCTGGCGGCCTCGTCCTGTTCTACTCTTGCTCACCGCTCCTGGCGACCTCGTCCTGTTCTACTCTTGCTCACCGCTCCAGGTGGCCTTGTCCTGCTCTACTCTTGCTCACCGCTCCTGGCAGCCTCGTCCTGCTCTACTCTTGCTCACCGCTCTAGGGGGTCTCATCTTGCCCTGCTCTCGCTCACCACTCTGGGCGGCCTTACTCTGCTGTGTTTGTCCGCCACATCTGTGGTTCTGTTCCTGAGTCCCAGTGTGTACTGGGTCCTATCCCGCCTGTGTTCCTACCTGCTAGTGCCTTCCTGTCTGCACTCTAGCCGTGCTTGCCTGTACCCCCCTGCCTGCATACCCGCCTGCCTGCATACCAGTCGTGCCTGCCTGCATACCAGTCGTGCCTGCCTGCAGACCAGTCGTGCCTGCCTATACCCACCAGTCTGTGTGCCAGCTTAACCAGTCTGTTCCTGTATTCCCCTGTGTGGGTCAACAGCCGTGTCCGGGGTCTGTCCTGGAGTAGCACCTGGTCCCTCTGCTCGGTTCCTCCTTGGTGCACTGGCGTCGTATGCCGTCGTGCGACCCTGGTCGAATCGGGTGAATACCTAGTTACGCCCCTGCCGGCATTCACTCTCCGGCACGGTCCAGTGGAATCACACGCACACGCCACTCAGCCCGGGAGTGTGCCTTACAGCATGCTCAGGCCATGGTTCCCGTTGAGCCCCACGGCCTTCGCTCTCTGAGACGTTTTCCAGCGAATACGTGCATTAAAAATAAATAAAAAAAATATATATATATTTTTTTAGCTGAGTTCCAGGTGAATTACGCACCCGTCCAGATGGATCTTTGTGCACTCGTTCCTGCGGATCCTCCACGGTACTATGGGGATCCAAGACAGAGTCGTGCATTTGTGGAGGAATGTTGCTACACTTCAAGTTCTACCCTCTTTGTTTTCTCACCGATCGGGTTAAGGTGGGATTCATTATGTCTAACCTAGCGGGTGATGCCTTGGAATGGATCAACCCCCTATGGGAAACACAGGATCCTATCGTCCTGGACATAATAGCCTTCCTGGTGGCCTTTCTAATGGTCTTCGATGATCCTAACCCGGAGGCTCCTGCTGAAGCTTCACTTCCCAATATCCTGGAGCAGCCCCGATGGGTAATGTGTGTGGGTAGCGCAATAGTCCTCCAGCCCAATGAGACTACTGCCCACCCAGAATCCTCAGAGGGTGACTACGCTCTCTGGAATACTTCTCCCAACCTCAAGAGGCAGTCCAGACGTGATAGACGTAGAGGCAAGCCGTCACGCCAGGGTCTGTCCTCCCTGAGACCTCCTGACCCCAACCTTGAAGTCCCTACTGAAGCTTCATCTCCCTGAATCCCGGAGAAGCCCCAATGGGTAATGTGTGTGGGTAGTGCACCAGTTCTGCCCGAAGAGACTACTGCCCATCCAGACTCCACACAGGAGAACCTCCTGCACCAGGCATCAGATACTTCACCCACTGTAACCAGTGTGCATGTCCAAGGATGCTCCGAAGCTGTGATTACCTCCGAGTCTGTGCACCTCTACTACCTGGCGGAGGACCCCCTGTTGCCTCCTGAATCCTCCGGGATACCACTCGATGACAAATGGAGAGAGACTTCTCTACACCAGGTACTCGATACTTTGTCCGCTCCATCCTGTGAGCCTGACAATGGGTACCCCAAAGTGGTAGTTACCCCCGAGTCTCTACACCCCTCCGACCAGGCGGAGGACCTCCAGTTGTCTCCAGAACCCTTCGGGGTGCTACCTGGTAGCGAAAGGACAGAGACTCTCCTATACTCTGTACCTGATACCTCGCTCGCTTCGTCCAGTGAGTCCAACCTAGTGTACTCCGAAGCAGAGGTTACTCCCGAGTCTCTACACCCCTCCGACCAGGCGTAGGACCTCCAGTTGTCTCCAGAACCCTTCGGGGTGCCACCTGGTGGTGAATGGACAGAGACTTTCCTATATCCTGGATATGATACCTCGCTTGCTTCGTCCAGTGAGTCCGACCTAGTGTACTCTGAAGCAGAGGTTATCCATGAGTCTATACACACCTCTGACCAGGCGGAGGACCTCCAGTTGTCTCCAGAACCCTTCGGGGTGCTACCTGATAGCGAATGGACAGAGACTCTCCTATACTCGGTACCTGACACCTCGCCCGCTTCTTCCAGTGAGTCCGATCTTGTGTACTCCGAAGCAGAGGTTATCCCCGAGTCTCTACACCCCTCCGACCAGGCAGAGGACCTCCAGTTGTCTCCTGAACCCTTCGGGGTGCTACCTGATAGTGAATGGACAGAGACTCTCCTATACTCGGTACCTGTTACCTCGCCCGCTTCTTCCAGTGAGTCCGACCTAGTGTACTCCGAAGCAGAGGTTGCCCCCGAGTCTCTGCACTCTTCCGACCCGGCGGAGGACCCCCAGTTGTTTCCTGAATCCTCCGGGGTATCACCTGATAACAAAGAGACAGTGACTTTTCTACACCTTGCACCTTGTACTTTGCCCATTTCATCCTGTGAGCTTGACAAGATGTACCTCGAAGCAGAGATTACCCCCAAGTCTCTGCTCCCCTCCAACCCGGTGGAGGACTTCTAGTTGTCTCCTGTACCCTCTGGGGTGCCACCTGAAAATATATGGAGAGAGACTTCCTTGTGTGCTGTTCCTGGTACTCCACCCATTTCGTCTGTTGCTGAGGATGGCTGGATAGGAGGTAGCATCCTAGCTACCCAGAGGAGACCAGTTTTTCCGGTGGACAGTGGAAGTGATCTCCTTGAAGTGAAGGATTGGCCCTTGAATTCCCTGCGGAAGATTCTGGCAGGCCTGAAGAAGAGGGGGCGTAAGGGGGGGGTACTGTAACATACCTGGCGGGGTCTTTGCATAGTGGTCCATCTCCCACTGTGCAAGAGCGCGCACTTGATCTCCAATCCAGAATGTCTCTCTGGCTTCCCTCCATGCTGTCTGTTTGCTTCTCTTTCTGCTGCTTAAGGGCGGCGCCCGATCACTTCCTGCTTTTTGTACCTGCTGCAGGCACACCCCTTGTGCGTCCTCAGCCTATTGCTGTCTGTCTCCTGGTATTTAACCCAGCTGCTCCAATTAACCCATGCCTGAGCATTGTGTTTCATTCAGTGTGGTCTTTCACTCTGAATGTGCCAGGTCCCCTTCTGTGTTCTCTTGTCTGCCTATCCTGGAGGCTGTATTTCCAGGCCTGTCTGAACACGCTCCTAGCCTGTTCCTCCCGCCTTCTAGGGGCTGCATTCCTAGACCCGCTCCTGTATCTAGTCTGTCCTGTCTGAACACGCTCCTGGCCTGTTCCTCCAGCCTTCTAGTGGCTGCATTCATAGACCCGCTCCTGTATCTAGTCTGTCCTGTCTGAACACGCTCCTGGCCTGTTCCTCCCGCCTTCTAGGGGCTGCATTCCTAGACCCCCTCCTGTATCTTGCTACTGTGTCTGTTCTTGTCTGTATACTCTTCTAGCCTGTTTTCCCGTGTTTCTCAATGTCCTTACCTTTCCTTTTTCTGCAGAGTCTGAACTCGTACCTAACTCCTGCTCGTTGTCACTGTACTCCCGTTTGTGAGTTTGTGGTCCACTCGCTACTTCACTGCAAGTACCCTGTGGGTATCTGGTTCTGCCTTTCCCTTCCTGTCTGTTCCGTGTGAACAGAGCCCTGTCTCCCCTGCTCTGCCCTTGCTCACCGCTCCGGCGGTTCTAGCCTGCTCTGCCTTTGCTCACCGCTGCGGCGGTTCTAGTCTGCTCTGCCTTTGCTCACCGCTCTGGCGGTTCTAGCCTGCTCTGCCTTTGCTCACCGCTCCGGCGGTTCTAGCCTGCTCTGCCTTTGCTCACCGCTCCGGCGGTTCTAGCCTGCTCTACTCTTGCTCACCGCTCCAGGCGGCCTCGTCCTGCTCTACTCTTGCTCACCACTGTGGGCGGCCTTACTCTGCTGTGTTTGTCCGCCACATCTGTGGTTCTGTTCCTGAGTCCCAGTGTGTACTGGGTCCTATCCCGCCTGTGTTACTACCTGCTAGTGCCTTCCTGTCTGCACTCTAGCTGTGCTTGCCTGTACCCCCCTGCCTGCATACCCGCCTGCCTGCATACCAGTCGTGCCTGCCTGCATACCAGTCTTGCCTGCCTGCAGACCAATCATGCCTGCCTATACCCACCAGTCTGTGTGCCAGCTTAACCAGTCTGTTCCTGTATTCCCCTGTGTGGGTCAACAGCCGTGTCCGGGGTCTGTCCTGGAGTAGCACCTGGTCCCTCTGCTCGGTTCCTCCTTGGTGCACTGGCGTCGTATGCCGTCGTGCGACCCTGGTCGGATCGGGTGAATACCTAGTTACGCCCCTGCAGGCATTCACTCTCCGGCACGGTCCAGTGGAATCACACGCACACGCCGCTCAGCCCGGGCGTGTGCATTACAGCGACACTGTCGGGGATTTATTCAAAATTGAAGGCATACTGAACCAGCATGGCTACCACAGCATCTTGCAGCAGCATGCTATTCCATCCGGTTTGCGTTTAGTTGGACCATCATTTATTTTTCAACAGGACAATGACCCCAAACACAACTCCAGGCTGTGTAAGGGCTATTTAACCAAGAAGGAGAGTGATAGGGGGCTACGCCAGATGACCTGGCCTCCACAGTCACCAGACCTGAACCCAATCGAGATGGTTTGGGGTGAGCTGGACCCCAGAGTGAAGGCAAAAGGGCCAACAAGTGCTAAGCATCTCTGGGAACTCCTTCAAGATAGTTGGAAGACCATTTCCGGTGACTACCTCTAGAAGCTCATCAAGAGAATGCCAAGAGTGTGCAAAGCAGTCATCAAAGCAAAAGGTGGCTACTTTGAAGAATCTAGAATATAAGACATATTTTCAGTTGTTTCACACTTTTTTGTTAAGTATATAATTCCACATGTGTTAATTCATAGTTTTGATGCCTTCAGTGTGAATGTACAATTTTCATAGTCATGAAAATACAGAAAAATCTTTAAATGAGAAGGTGTGTCCAAACTTTTGGTCTGTACTGTAGATCCTCCTTCTGGTGTCATGTGTAGTGCAAGAGCCCACCCTGTCTCTAACATGGGGTTATATAGCCCCTTCACAACACCTGTTCTGCATATGGCACTAACTTACACTGAACTAAAAATACACAAATAGCGCATGTCATCTAGAAACCCTATCACGATGGCGGATGCAATCTTATGCAATGTATGATACAGAATTCAGAATGCAAAAATGAATATCCGTAATTAATATTTCACAATTCCCCCTTTTGAGTGTGACAGACATCAACTGGAATCCTCAAAGTAGATAGGTTCATAACAGGATCATCTTTCTTCTTTGCTTCTTCTTTGGCAATATAATTTAATATCCATACTAATAATAATAATATCAATATTGGATTATTGTTATACACATTCAATAGCATAATGATGTGAATCCATGTTATGGTAAGCCATGACCAATATAAAATTTATAATTATTAGTGATGGGCGAGCACTAAAATGCTCGGGTGCTCGATGCTCGGGTCGAGCACATTGGAATACTCGGGTGCTGACCCGAGCAACGAGCCCAATGTAAGTCTATAGGAAACTCGAGCATTTTTCAGGCGGCTCCCCCGGCGGTCTGCAGGGGGCCTAAAAATTGCCCAAATCGATGGGAACAGTGCTCAAATGACATGGGAACAGCATGTGGAAGACCCCTGGAAGCATTTCTGACTCCCAGGTCACTGCTGTCAACAATGTTGTCAGAGGTATTACACCACTTTTACGGACTCACAATAGAACATACTAAAACAAAACCAAAATGGATTTTCCTGGGAAATATGTTAAGGAACATTCTTTCCAGGGTAATGACTTGTATATAAGGCAAAATAAATAACCGAAAACAAAAATACTCCTCCACACCTTGGGCTATGTTCACACATAGCGTTTGTGATTCGTTTTTGCACTTTTGCATTGCTTTCAACTGTGACAAATGCATTCACCGGGAAATGGGGCCATCAGCCAGCCTTTACTATTCTTAAAGGGCCAGCAGGGGGCCCTCACTATTCTTAGAGCCATCAGCCGGCCAGGCTTTGTTCTTCCCATTACTAAAGAGTGGGCCTCCTATACTGTTATTGCGTATGCAGTGAGTGGTAGGGCTGCCCAAATTTGGACGCAGCCCAATACCCCTTTGTAAATTTAGACGCACCCCAATACCCCTTTGAAGAGACTTAGAGGAGTGCCTCCTGAAAACAATGTTCCCATTTTTAGGAAATGGGTCTCTCATTGTGTTTGCCTATGCAGTTAATGCAAGGGTTGCCAAAAATTTGGAGGCACTCCAATGCTCCTTGGAAGAGACGTGGAGGTCAGAGGGCCTCCTAAAAACAATATTCCCATTATTAGGAAGTGGGTTTCCCATTGTGTTTGCCTATGCAGTGAATGCAAGGGTTGCCAAAAATTGGGAGGCAGTCCAATGCCCCTTGGAAGAGACGTAGAGAGCCTCATGAAAAAATGTTCCCATTATTAGGAAGTGGGTGTCCAAGAGTGTTGGCCTATGCAGTGAATGCAAGGGTTGCCAAAAATTTGGAGGCACTCCAATGCCCCTTGGAATAGACATGGAGGAGGGCTTCATAAAAAAATGTTCCCATTAGAAAGGAGCGGGTCTCCTATACTTGTAATGCCCATGCACTAAGTGTATGGGCTGACAAACATTTACCCCTGGGGGGTATACATGAACATACTGTATAAAAAAATTTTTTTACAGGCAACATAAACACCCTTTAAAAAAATTATGTGGATGTTGCATCACGGACCACGGTCCCCCATCGTGATATCGTGGTGGAGAATGAGGATGAGGAGAAGGAGGAGGACAAGAGCAAAAAGCCAAAATCAGGAAGCGTATACACATGTGTGGGTGTGAAAAGGTGCATGGGAATACTCCTCCCAAAAAAAGACACTCAATCGGTGGTGTTGAGAAGTCTGGCCCAATCCAGCCCTTGTTCATTTTTATAAGAGTCAGCCTGTCAGCATTTTCAGTTGACAGGCGGGTGCGCTTATCAGTTATAATTCCACCAGCGGCACTAAAAACCCGCTCTGATAAAATGCTAGTGGCAGGGCAGGCCAGGACCTCTGAGGCGTAAAGAGCGAGTTCATTCCACGTATCCAGCTTGGATACCGAGAATTAAAGGCACAGAGGAATCACAGAGGACGTTGGTACAGTCGGCAAGGTACTCCTTCACCATCTTCCCAAACTTTCCACTTCTTGTGAGAGTACCCCATGCCTCAGGGCCTGAGCGATGGGAGGGGCTGAGAAAATTCTCTCAGAACTTTGACAGTGTTCCCCTGCCTCTGCATGATTGGAGTTGTGTCTCTCACCTGTAGTCCTTGGTTATCCAACGAACTGTGCTCTCTGCCGCCAGCGTTTTCAGATGGGAATTTTTTTAATAGTTCCGCAACAAGGGCCTTCTGGTATTGCCCCATTTTTTTAGACCTGTCCACCTCAGGAATAAGAGATAGAAAGTTTTCCTTGTAGCATGGGTCTAGAAGTGTCACCAACCAGTAATGACTGTCACGCAAAATTTTGAGAACGCGAGGGTCATTGGAAAGGCAGCGTAACATAAACTCAGCCATGCATGCCAGACTGCTAACAGGCAAGACTTCTGTGTCCTCACCAAGAGGACGAGTGACCATGCTCTCCTCCTCCTCTCTGTCCTCAGGCCAACAAACGGTATGACAGTTGTGCAGGTAGTACCGTCTATAGCGCATGAAACTAGCTCCTGTTCTTCCTCCTCCTCCTCCTCTTCCTGATTGTCACCCAATTCACGTTGGGATGAGATGAGGCTGGGCTGTGTGTAATTACCCTGTATGGTTCCTTGCTCCATCTCATCGTACTCCGCCTGCAATGCATCCTCTTTGATTGTGAGCAGAGAGCGTTTCAGAAGACAGAGAAGCGTGATCTTGACCCTAATTATGGCATCATCGCCGCTCACCATCTTGGTTGAGTCCTCAAAGTTTTTGAGGATGGTACATATGTCTGACATCCATGTCCACTCCTGAGGTCTTATGTGTGGAGTCTGAACTGAATACCGACGGCCTTGTTGATGCTGGTACTCAACAACTGCCCTCTTCTGCTCACAAATCCTTCCCAACATCTGCAGTGTAGAGTTCCAATGCGTGGGGACATCACACACCAGTCTGTGAGCCGGAAGCTGCAAGCACTGCCTAAACACGGAAAGGGCGGCGGAAGCTGTAGGTGACTTTCTAAAATGGGCACACAGGTGGCATATTTTAACAAGCAGATCCGGCAGCTCTGGGTAGGATTTGAGAAACCTTTGAACCACGAGGTTAAGCACATGGGCCAGGCATTGTACGTGTGTGAGCTCGCCTTGCCTCAGAGCTGCCACCAGGTTCCGGCCATTGTCACACACTACCATGTCTGGCTGTAGGTTCAGCGGTGTGAGCCACAGATCTGCCTGCTCTTTCAGAGCTGTCCACAACTCTTCAGCATTGTGTGGTTTGTCACCTAAGCATACTAGCTTCAGCACAGCCTGTTGCCGTTTGGCCGAGGCAGTGCTGCAGTGCTGGATTTGAGTTTGTCACTGATTTGGTCATTGGATTTGAGTTTGTGACTGATGTGGTCATTTCGGAGATGGAGGCTGAAGAAGAGGAGGAGGATGAGGTGCAGGAGCTGTAGACTGTGAGGGCAACTCTGATTGACCTAGGGCCAGCAATCCTTGGCGTCGGGAGGACGTGTTCCGTCCCAAGGTCCGACTGGATCTCGGCTTCCACTATGTTAACCCAGTGTGCCTTCAGCGAGATGTACCGTCCTTGCCCACAAGCACTTGTCCACGTGTCCGTGGTTAGGTGGACTTTCCCGGTAACTGCGTTGTTGAGGGCATGGCTAATGTTTTGGGACAAGTGCTTGTGTAATGCGGGGACCGGGAGAAATAGTGGCGGCTTGGGACCGAGTACCGAGGGACAACCGCCGCCATCAGGTTGCGGAATGCTTCCGACTCCACGAGCCTAAAAGGCAACATTTCGAGCACAAGCAGTCGCAAAATGTGTGAATTTAGTAGTGTGGCCTGTGGGGCGTTGGCTGCGTATTTGCGCTTGCGTTCCAAGGACTGGGGTATGGACAACTGAACACTGCGCTGGGACAAGGACATGGACGTGCGTCCTGATGCTGCTACTTGAGAGTGTGCAATGACAGGTGCAGGGCAGGAGGCATCTTCGCATGCACCATGGACAGGGGATTCTCTTGCATGCACAACAGCGGAAGAAACAGTGGTGCCACCCGCAGACACTGTTCCTGTACCCTGGGGTTCGGCTCACAAAGTCGGGTGCTTTGCTGCCATGTGCCTGATCATGCTGGTGGTGGTCAGGCTGGTCGTTTTGCCACCCCTGCTGATGCTGGCCTGGCAGGTGGTGCAAATGGCCTTGTTGGGGTTATCGGCAGAGTCTTTAAAAAACAACCAGACTCAGGAAGACCTAACAGTTGTACTGGCAACTTCCTTCGTGTTGGTGTTACGGGGAATGGTTGCCTGCCTTCTGTCTGCGGCCACCACACTGCTTCTTCCTGCCTGTTGGGGTGCTCTGCCTCCGTCCCCCTGTGTGCTGCTGTCCTCGCTCAGCATGTCCTCCTGCCAGGTTGGGTCAGTTACTATATCATCCACCACCTCGTCTTCCACTTCCGCACCCTGGTCCTCCTCCTGACTTTCTGGCAATTGTGTCTCATCATCGTCCACCTCTTGTGACATTTTCCCACTGTCACCTTTGTGTGACCGTGGCTGCTCAAATATTTGGGCATTGCTACATGCGATCTCCTCTTGCCACGCTTCAAGTGGACTGGGCGAGAGGCCCGAATCTATAAATGGAAAAGTGAACATCTCTTCGGAGTGTCCAAATGTGGGATCAGTTGTCTCTGGCAACTCGGCTTGGTGGGAGGAAGGAGGTTCAGGGTGAGGAATATGCGGTCCAGACTCATAGCTACTGAGACTTGACCGTGTGGAAGACAAGGTGGTGGTGGTGGTGGCTAAGGGACTGGAAGCATTATCTGCTATCCAACCAATTACCTTTTCACACTGCTCTGTGTTCAATAGTGTTGTTCTGGGGCCCCTATTAATTGGGACAGGAAGGTCAAAAAAGAAGATGTGGGTGATTTTTGTGGCACAATTTCAGCTTGCCCACGGCCTTGGCCTCTGCATGCATCATCACCATCACGTCCAGTTCCCCGTCCCTTGCGACGTACTTTGTCCATTTTAAATGGAGGACAATATCTTCCATGCTCACTACAAATGGCTGAATTTAGAGCGAACTTATATGTGATCCGTGTGAAGGACAAACCACAGTTTTAAATAGCTGTCTTGTAGGTAACTATTTTGAACAGCAAACCAGTGTCAATAGCCTCACTGACACACTGAAACAAATTTTTAATGGAGGCCAGAAATGGCAGTATTTTCTGAAAGCGTATATGTGATCCGTGTGACGGAGAAAACACAGTTTTAAATAGCTGGCCTGTAGGTAACTATTTTTAACAGCAAACTGGTGTCAATAGCTTCACTGACACACTGAAACACTAACCAAACAAAATTTCAATGGAGGCCTGAAATGGCAATATTTTCAGCGCAAATATATGTGATCCGTGTGACAGACAAACCACAGTTTTAAATAGCTGGATTTTTAGCGCTGTAATATGGAAAGGACCTGGCTGTATTCTGCAGTGCCAAAAGCAAATGGCGCAGAAAAACAGTGTACCCTGGATTGCTTTTTAAGCAAATAATGAGACCTGGGCCTATGTCTAGATATATCTAGCAGCAGCAGCAGACAAAACTGGAATGGAGCCTCTTGTGCTATATGCACTGCAGTCTGCTATATACCCTCCCTGCCTATATACACTGCCTGCCTGATATCTCTGCAGATGGATTAGTCCTCAGAAGGACTGTTTGTTGAGATGGATATGTGTAATATACTTCTGTTCTACCTACACTACCTAATAAACAAGCGAATCTCTCCCTAGCTCAGCAGCTCTCCCTACACTGTCTGATTCCGTAGTGACTGGGACGAGCACGGCAGCGCCATGTCTGATATAGACCAACATGGCTGCGGCATTACAGTGAGTGGCAGGCAATCCCTGCATGTTCATTGGCTCTGTAAAGAGCGCCAAACATGCAGGGAGGGGACCCGAGCTCCTGCCGAGCAACCCCGGAAATACTCAGTGAGCGACGAGCATCTCAAGCAGGGAGATGCTCGGGCGAGCACCGAGCAGTAGCGAGCATGCTCGCTCATCACTAATAATTATATACTTCCCTAAATCTAAATTTAAGCAATCACGGGTCCAATCGTCATCATCTCATGTCATTGGGTCTTCGTCTCGTCTTCTTTTTGGTTCTTTTAAAACACAGTCTTTTTGTAACTTTTGTGGAATAAATTATAGCGTGTAGATATTGAACAGTCCATAATTGTATTCATTATTGTCCAGTCCATAAACTGTACTCTTTATTAGAAAGATCATGTGTCAATTAAATGATAAGAAAACAAAGTCCATTGATGAAATGTAGCTTTAATATCTGTGCAGTGTCACTTGGACTTACGTTGGATTGTCTTTAGATAGGTCTGGAATCCTCCGTGTTGTCCGCACTGGTCTCATGTCACTTTTGGAACAGATGTGATGTCTTTGGTCAGCAAAGCAAGGGTTAACTTAACACTTCCCTGCTTTATATAGCACCATAACCAGTACTTAGTCCTTAATGTACAGGACATATGTCAGGCTGGCTGAATCCTGACACTCCTTCATTATTCACCAGCTTTCAGGTGATAAGAAACCATGAAAACTTGAACACAACACAGTTCATATAGGATCATCGTCCTCTGCAGTCCTGGTTATCAGTGGTGAGAATTGTATTTGACACAGTCTAGTATAACACTCAGCATTCACAACATCTTTACCTTCTGAGACTTCCAGATATCGGTTGCTTCTTCTTGTAACTTTTGAGAATCTCTTTGATTTAGAAATATAAAAAGTCTTTATTAAGACAGAATTCATAATTGAGGTATTTTGATTGAAGTCTTCATTCCCTAATCTGATACCAAATCTGTCAATTTCTTAACCTATAATATCAAAGCGTACCATAGCAATCAGTAATATCCATCTAATTATTATCAAAATATGAATATAAATTATGTTTGGAATAATAAAGCAATAATAGATAATAATTCATTATTAATCAAGTTCTTCATGTGATAGAATATTTTTATGTCATAGGTGTAATTACCTTTTCAAACCCATAGATGTCAGTGTATTTTGATGTAACAAGTGTTTATACCCTTATTACTCAACCTTTATTAACTAGATATATATGATATTTAATAAATATATAAATTTATATATATATTTATATATATATATATATATATATATATATATTTAATATATATATTTATTAAACCAGTAATACCAAAGAATGTATACTCATTAACCAAAATGAATAAATATATGAATAAATGTATGAATGAATGCAAAAATCACTTGTTTTTACTGAGAAAATTGAAACATTTTTCTTCTTATATTAATTCATATCATTATATTTAATGTCATCTCCCGGCTGCTCGCAGCGGAAGTACCCGCTCAGGCAGCGCCGCTCCCCGGTCCTCACTAATACGATTCGCTGATATCAGCAATATTGGCGCCAAATTTAAACACCGCTCTGCTGATTGGTTGCGACCGCCGGTCGCGACCAATCAGCGATTTTGGCGCCTAATTTAAACATGCTCTCCGGTCCTCACTAACAGGGTTCGCTGATTGGTTGCAGCCGCCGGCCGCGACCAATCAGCAATATTGGTGCCAAATTTAAACACCGCTCTGCTAATTGGTCGCGACCGCAGGCCGTGACCAATCAGCGATTTTGGCGCCAAATTTAAACACGCTCTCCTCACTAATGCGGTTCGTTGATTGGTCGCGGTTGCCGGCCGCGACCAATCAGCGATTTGGGTGCCAAATTTAAACACCGCTCTGCTGATTGTGCCCAGTCGGCCGCATACATATTCTAGAATACCCGATGCGTTAGAATCGGGCCACCATCTAGTATATATATATATATATATATATATATATATATCTATATATATATATGTATATATCTATATATATATTATGCAGATAATACTCAATTATGTATCATAATTTTCTCAGAATGAAATGTATTTTTTGTTACTTCACATAAAGAAACAGTTTTTTTTCCAAACATACATGAGGTCTCAGGCACACAAATCTTACTTAGCAGCTGCTCATTTATTTTATCTGTCATTTCACTCTGACATTCACAGATCTGTTCAACCATACATTCCACATACAAAGGTATGAATATATATACATTTAACCCAAAATTTCTGTATCCTAATTATCAATGCGCATTGTAAACTATTACATTTAATATCTTAATATTTATTTGAATATTCCCCAAATACATATAATATCATATAACATTTTTCTTTACTGGCTACCAGGTTTAAATTACACAAACTAAAGATAGGAAGAATGGAAATCCATATTATTTGCTCAAAGTTCAGATGCTGCAGCTGTCACACGTCATGCAGTAAAGTAACTTTAGTTACAAAGCAAAAACACTTCATGCACAAAAAATATTAGCAGCACAAAAGAATTAATTAATAATTGTTACACATAATATAGTTCAACTAGTTATATTGTTATTATTTTAAAAATGTTATGCACATAAAATCATGCAGTTTTTTTCAACTTCCTGTGTCAATAAAGAAATAACTCCATGTAAGAGTTGTTTGATCAAATCCTACTTTGCAATGAAAATTCTAAGGAAACATAAAAGATAAGATTAAATATCAAATTCATACAGAAAATCATTTAAATATCTTATACATATATTGGCTCTAATGTAATCCGAAATATTGCTACTTTAATTTATATATTAAGTTCTAATTTAATTAATGAATTAACTATATGACTATACTTGTATAAATAAAATTTTACACAATCTCTACTTAGACAAATGTAAATACACTGCTCAAAAAAATAAAGGGAACACTTAAACAACAGAATATAACTCCAAGTAAATCAAACTTCTGTGAAATCAAACTGTCCACTTAGGAAGCAACACTGATTGACAATCAATTTCACATGCTGTTGTGCAAATGGAATAGACAATAGATGGAAATTATTGGCAATTATCAGGACACCCTCAATAAAGGAGTGGTTCTGCAGGTGGGGACCACAGACCACATCTCAGTACCAATGCTTTCTGGCTGATGTTTTGGTCACTTTTGAATGTTGGTTGTGGTTTCACACTTGTGGTAGCATGAAACGGACTCTACAACCCACAGAAGTTCCTCAGGTAGTGCAGCTCATCCAGGATGGCAAATGAATGCGAGCTGTGGCAAGAAGGTTTGCTGTGTCTGTCAGCATAGTGTCCAGAGGCTGGAGGCACTACAAGGAGACAGGCTCGTACACCAGGAGACGTGGAGGTGGCCATAGGAGGGCAACAACCCAGCAGCAGGACCACTACCTCCGCCTTTGTGCAAGGAGAAACAGGAGGAGCACTGCCAGAGCCCTGCAAAATGACCTCCAGCAGGCCACAAATGTGCATGTGTCTGCACAAATGGTTAGAAACAGACTCCATGAGGGTGGTATGAGGGCCCGACGTCCACAGATGAGGGTTCTGCTCACAGCCCAACACCGTGCAGGGCGCTTTGCATTTGTCACAGAACACCAGGATTGGCAAAGTCGCCACTGGTGCCCTGTGCTCTTCACAGATGAAAGCAGGTTCACACTGAGCACGTTTCAGATGTGACAGAGTTTGGAGACGCCGTGGAGAGCGATCTGCTGCCTGCAACATCCTTCAGCATGACCAGTTTGGCAGTGGGTCAGTATTGGTGTGGGGTGGCATTTCTTTGGAGGGCCGCACAGCTCTCCATGTGCTCACCAGCGGTAGCCTGACTGGCATTAGTTACCGAGATGAGATCCTCAGACCCCTTGTGAGACCATATGCTGTTGCGGTTGGCCCTGGGTTCCTCCTAATTCAGGACAATGCCAGACCTCATGTGGCTGGAGTGTGTCAGCAGTTCCTGCAAGATGAAGGCATTGAAACTATGGACTGGCCCGCCCGTTCCCCAGACCTGAATCCGATTGAGCACATCTGGGACATTATGCCATACCATCCACCAACGTCACGCTGCACCACAGACTGTCCAGGAGTTCATGGATGCTTTAGTCCAGGTCTGGGAGGAGAGCCCACAGGAGACCATCTGCAACCTACTCAGGAGCATGCCCAGGCGTTGTAGGGAGGTCACCCAGGCATGTGGAGGCCACACACAATACTGAGCCTCATTTTGACTTGTTTTAAGGACATTACATCAAAGTTGGATTAGCCTGTAGTGTGTTTTTCCACTTTAATTTTGGGGGTGACTCCATATCCAGGCCTCCATTGGTTAATAAATTTGATTTCCAGTGATGATTTTTGTGTGATTTTGTTGTCAGCACATTCAACTTTGTACAGAACAAAGTATTCAATGAGAATATTTCATTCATTCAGATCTAGGATGTGTTAATTGAGTGTTCCCTTTATTTTTTTGAGCAGTCTATATATTGTAGAGATATACAGGGTGGTCCAAAAGTAGGTGGCCAGAAAATAATAACATTTATTTTGATTTATATATAAAATTATATTTACTAACACAAGCATAACATTGACAATTAAATTTTATTCTGAACAATAATACAAAAGCCCTTCAATTTTATCAGCGCAGGTGCTCAAACTGTTTTCCATTACAATTTGCACAGCTTTGAAGCCTGCCTCTTACGCTTCGATAAACTTTTTTGCACAAGTCTCTTTGGGTATTAATTTCTTGAAATGCATCTCTTATGTAATTTTTCAAATCACTGACACTTTTTGGTTTTCGACTATAAACTTTGTCCTTGAGTACTCCCCAAAATAAAAAATCCATTGGGGTCAAGTCTGGTGAACGTGCCGGCCAATCAAGTGGGCCTCTTCGGCCAATCCATTTATTAGGAAATGTTTCATCAAGATACTCGTGGACTACTCTTGAATAATGTGGAGGGGCCCCATCCTGTTGGAAATAAAGGTCATTTGAATTAGGCTGTTGCTGTAACTGGGGAACAACTTGATTCATTAGAATTTCAAGATACTTATCTCCTGTGACAGTTCCATAACCTTCATAACCTTATTACACTTTCTGTCCACCTACTTTTGGACCACCCTGTATATATATACATATATATATATATATATATATACATACATTATATATATACCATATATATATTTATAGAAACTATGTAACTACACAATTTTACTGTATAAGATTATATGGGAGCAAATAGGAGACATTTATTAGCATCCTGAATAGGACCTGTGCACAATATATCCCCTATGGGAATAAACATGCTAGAAATAGGAGGAAACCACTATGGCTAAATAGAGATGTAAGGGGTTAGGGTTAATCCTAAGTGACAAAATGAAAGCATTTAGAGAACTAAAGCACGTAGGTAGTCATGAGGCATTAAATAAATACAGAAAATTAAATAAATTCTGTAAAAACCAAATCAAGGCAGCAAAGATTGAGACAGAGCGACTCATTGCCAGAGAAAGTAAAAATAATCCCAAAATATTGTTTAACTGCATAAATAGTAAGAAACTAAAAAATCATAGTGTTGGCCCCCTTAAAGATAGTCTGGGTGAAATGGTGGATGAGGATGAGGAAAAAGCCAATATGCTAAATGATTTATTTTCAACAGTATTTACACAAGAAAATCGCATGACAGAAAACATGATCAGTGATGACAAAAATTCTCCATTAAATGTCACTTGCTTAACCCAGCTGGAAGTACGGCGGCGTCTAAAAATCCCCGGGCCCGGATGGGATACACCTGCGAGTACTACAGGAATTAAGTAACGTCATAGATAGACCATTATTTTTAATCTTTAAAGATTCCATAATAACAGGGTCTGTACCACAGGACTGGCATTTAGCAAATGTGGTGCCAATATTCAAAAAGGGGACAAAAACCGAACTTGGAAATTATAGGCCATTAAGCTTAACCTCTACCATGGGTAAAATCCTGGAGGGTTTCCTAAGAGATGCTATACTAGTATCTGAAGAAGAAGAACCTCATGACCCAATATCAGCATGGGTTTACGAGGGACCGTTCCTGTCAAACTAATCTGATCAGCTTTTAAGAAGAGGTAAGTTCCGGACTGGACCAAGGAAATGCAGTGGATGTTGTGCATATGGACTTTTCAAAAGCTTTTGATACGGTTCCACACAAAAGGTTGATACATAATGTTACGCACACGCCCGGACTGACTGGCGCGAGCATGATTAGTGATCCCACTGGACCATGAACCGAGGAGTGCCTGGAGGGGCGTAACTAAGTATCAACTCGGTCCGACCAAGGTCACACGGCGGCTCAGTCGACTCCGTGAACTAGGGAGGAACCGAGCAGAGGTACCAGGTGCTACTCCAGGTCAGACCCCAGTCACAGCTGTTGACCCACACCGGGGAATGCAGGAACAGGCAGGTTAGGCTGGCATACAGACAGGTGGGAACAGGCAGGCATGGCTGGTATGCAGACAGGTGGAGACTGGCAGGCACGGCTGGCATGCAGACAGGCGGGTACTGGCAGGTAGGATGTTATGTTCTGCTACCAGAGCTAAGGAAAGAGAGGAGATCTGTCCCTACGATAGAACTCAGCTTAATCCCTACGATGTAACAGGGGACCTGATCCTGCGATCAGACCTGCTAAAGTCCTAAGCTAGTCTGTACGGAGACCTATAGATGTGGGGAAGGAATCCCTACAAGTACTAAGGACTGGGAGGAATATGGGACACCTCCTAACAGAAATAGTAGCAGACAGACGAACAAACAAAATATATAGAACATAGAGGTCAGAAGACCAAGCAAACTAACAGAGCAAGACACAGAGCACAGGCTAGCTAGAAAGTAGATATACAATGAAGTCCAGCAAAGCCAGAAGGGCGGAGCAGGCTTAAATAGGCCAACAAGGTCATGTGACCAGCAAAGGAAAAAAAACCTAAGAGCAAGGTTCTAACATAGGAACACAAGCAGGATAGGTACCAATACAGACACAGGAACGGAGCCGCAGGTGTGGTAGACAAGCAGAGCAAAACCCGCAGACGCGGTAGACAAGCAGAGCAAAAACCCGCAGGTTCGGTAGACAAGCAGAGCAGAGCAAAACCCGCAGGTGCGGTAGACAAGCAGAGCAGAGCAAAACCCACAGGTGTATTAGACAAGCAGAGCAGAGCAAAACCCGCAGATACGGTAGACAAGCAGAGCGGAGCAAAACCCGCAGATGCGGTGGACAAGCAGAGCGGAGCAAAACCCGCAGGTGCGGTAGACAAGCAGAGCAGAGCAAAACCCACAGGTGTGGTGAACAAGCAGGGCAGAGCAAAACCGCAGGTGCGATGAACAAGCAGAACCTGATACACACAAGGTACTTACAATGAAGTAGCGAGTGTACACAAAAGTCACAAACAGAAGTTCAGAGACAACGAGTTGGAGTTAGGTGTAGGTTCAGACACTGCAGGAAAAGGGAAGGTTCGGACATAGAGAGAAACAGGTAACAGGCTAGGACACAGTTCAGACAGGAACTGAACCAGGTATAAGATACAGGAACGAGCCTGGGAACTCAGCCCTCAGGGTGGTGGAGACAGACTAGAAGTCACAGATACAGGTAACAGGCCTGGGTATACAGCCCCCAGTGGTGGAAACAGACAAGATACAGGACAGGACCTGGCAACTCAGTTGCACAGAACACACTGAATGAAAGTGTTGCTCAGGCACCCCCTACTGGGTGGAGGGGGTTTAAGTATCCAGTGACTCACAGCAATAGTCTGGGGAGGCATTAGGAGTGCGCACACAGTAAATATAAGAATCAGGCGGTAGCCGCGCCGCCACCCTGAGCAATCAGAAAAGAGACAGAGCAGGTACTGGAGCAAAGTGTGAAGCCTGGATTGATAGGTAAGATGGCGGTCTTGCATGGTGGGAGGTGGTAAGCCATGCCAGCACGCCGCCAGGGATGTTACAGTGCCCCCCCTTTACGCCCCCTCTTCTTCAAGCCCGGACTGACTGGCGTGAGCATGATTAGTGATCCCACTGGACCATGAACCGAGGAGTGCCTGGAGGGGCATAACAAAGTATCAACTTGGTCCGACCAAGGTCACACGGCGGCTCAGTCAACTCCATGAACCAGGGAGGAACCGAGCAGAGGGACCAGGTGCTACTCCAGGTAAGACCCCGGTCACAGCTGTTGACCCACACCGGGGAATGCAAGAACAGACAGGTTAGGGTGGCATACAGACAGGTGGGTACTGGCAGGCACGGCTGGTATGCAGACAGGTGGGTATTGGCAGGCATGGCTGGTATGCAGACAGGTGGACACTGGCAGGCACAGCTGGCATGCAGACAGGTGGGCACTAGTAGACATGGTTGGCATGCAGACAGGCGGGTACTGGCAGGTAGGAACACAAGCAGGATAGGGACCAGTACAGACTGGGACACAGGAACGGAGCCGCAGGTGCGGTAGACAAGCAGAGCAAAACCTGCAGATGTGGTAGACAAGCAGAGCAGAGCAAAACCCGCAGGTGCGGTAGACGAGCAGAGCAAAACCCGCAGGTGTGGTAGACAAGCAGAGCAGAGCAAAACCCGCAGGTGCGGTAGACAAGCAGAGCATAGCAAAACCTGCAGGTGCGGTGAACGAACAGAGCAGAGCAAAATCCGCAGGTGCGCTGAACAAGCTGAGCAGAGCGAAACCGCCAGTGCAGTGAACAAGCAGAGTGGAGCAGAGCGAAACCGCCGGTGCGGTGGACAAGCAGAGCGGAGCAAAACCGCAGGTGCGGTGGACAAGCAGAGCGGAGCAAAACTGCAGGTGCGGTGAACAAGTAGAGCAGAGAGAAAACCGCAAGTGCGTTGAACAAGCAGGGCAGAGCAAAACCACAGGTGCGGTGAACAAGCAGAACCAGATACACACAAGGTACTTACAATGAAGTAGCGAGTGTACACAAAACTCACAAACAGAAGTTCAGAGACAACAAGTTAGAGTTAGGTGCAGGTTCAGACACTGCAGGAAAAGGGAAGGTTCGGACATAGAGAGAAACAGATAACAGGCTAGGACACAGTTCAGACAGGAACTGAACCAGGAATAAGATACAGGAACGAGCCTGGGAACTCAGCCCCCATGGTGGCGGAGACAGACTAGAAGTCACAGATACAGGTAACAGGCCTGGGTATACAGCCCCCAGGGGCGGAAACAGACAAGATACAGGACAGGACCTGGCAACTCAGTTGCACAGAACACACTGAATGAAAGTGTTGCTCAGGCACCCCCTGCTGGGTGGAGGGGGTTTAAGTATCCAGTGACTCACAGCAATAGGCTGGGGAGGCATTAGGAGTGCGCACACAGTAACTATAAGAATCTGGCAGTAGCCGCGCCGCCGCCCTAAGCAATCAGACAAGAGACACAGCAGGTACTGGAGCAAAGTGTGCAGCCTGGATTGATAGGTAAGATGGCGGTCTTGCATGGTGGGAGGTGGTAAGCCATGCCAGCACGCCGCCAGGGATGTTACACATAAAATGAGAACAATGGGGATAGGGGAAAATATATGTATGTGGGTTAAGAACTGGCTCAGTGATAGGAAACAAAGGGTGGTTATTAATGGAACACACTCAGACTGAGTCACAGTTAACAGTGGGGTACCACAGGGGTCAGTATTGTGCCCGCTTCTTTTTAACATATTTATTAATGACCTTGTAGGGGGCATACAGAGGCAGCACGGTGGCTCAGTGGTTAGCGCTGGGATCAAATCCCACCAAGGACAACATCTGCAAGGAGTTTGTATGTTCTCTCCGTGTTTGCGTGGGTTTCCTCCGGGTTCTCTGTTTTCCTCCCACACGCCAAAGACATACTGATAGGGAATGTAGATTGTGAACCCCAATGAGGACAGCGCCCATAATGTCTATAAAGCGCTGTCGAATTAATGGCGCTATATAAGTGAGTAAAATAAATAAATAAATACAGAGTAGTATTTCAATATTTGCAGATGACACTAAACTCTGCAGGGTAATCAATACAGAGGAGGACAATTTTATATTACAGGAGGATCTATGTAAACTACAAGCTTGGGCTGATAAATGGCAAATGAACTTTAATGGGGATAAATGTAAGGTAATGCACTCGGGCAGAGCAAATAAAATGTATAATTATATGCTGAATTGTAAAACACTGGGCAAAAGTGTCACTGAAAAAGACCTGGGTGTATTGGTGGATGACAAGCTCATGTTTGGTGGCCAGTGTCAGGCAGCTGCTGCAAAGACAAATAAAATAATGGGATGCATTAAAAGAGGCATAGATGCTCATGAGGAGAAGATAATTTTACCTCTATACAAGTCACTAGTGCGACCACACTTAGAATACTGTGTACAGTTCTGGTCTCCAGTGTGTAAGAAAGACATAGCTGAACTAGAGCGGGTGCAGAGAAGAGCGACCAAGGTTATTAGAGGACTGGGGGGTCTGCAATACCAAGACAGGTTATTACACTTGGGGTTATTTACCGTGGAAAAACGAAGGCTTAGGGGTGATCTTATTACTATGCACAAGTATATGAGGGGACAGTACAAAGACCTTTCTACTGATCTTTTTACTCTGAGGCCAGAGACGGGGACAAGGGGGCATCTTCTACGCCTCGAGGAAAGAAGGTTTAATCATAATCACAGACGCGGATTCTTTACTGTAACAGCAGTGAGACTGTGGAGCTCTCTGCCGCATGATGTTGTAATGAGGGATTCACTACTAACATTTAAGAAGGGCCTGGATGCCTTTCCTGAAAAGTATAATATTACAGGTTATATATACTAGATTCCTTGATAGGGCATTGATCCAGGGAACTAGTCTTATTGCCGTATGCAGTCAGGAAGGAATTTTTTTCCCCAATGTGGAGCTTAGTGTTTGCCACATGTTTTTTTTTTGCCTTCCTCTGGATCAACATGTTAGGCTATGGGGTGAACTAGATGGAATTAGCTTTCCTTCAACCTTAAAAACTATGTTACTATGTTACTATATATAAATAATGATACATTGTAACACTTTGATACAATATCTAATTACAGTTTTTTCTTAGCCATTCCCTAAACCAAATCTTTTCTCTTTCTCAAAAATTTCCAGAAACGCTCTATTTAGAAATTACATTTTCTCATCCTTAAACAGATCAGATGACTGAGCCTTCAGTTTACATTGCATTATGTCACTGTGAGCTGGTCCCACCTGCCTCTGTCCGTCAATTCCGGCCATTTTTTTTTTATGGAGAGGTCACAGCTTTGAATTTTTAACTCTTTCTGTGAAGAAATTGACTTTTGAATCATCTGATATGGCTTATAATATATATAAAATCTTCTGCGTATTTCATAGATTTCATTTCAAGGATGACTCATTGGCTTTTGATATAATTTTACCTTTTCTGGTTTTACAAATTTAGCTTGATTTCTTTTCTTTTCACAATTTTCATGTTTTCTAGCAAAATCAAGCAACTGTTCACATTTAAAATAAAGATTCCTTTTGTGACGCAATAACTCGAGATACCGGATTTAAAAATTTTAATTTTTGTACAAAAGTTGTTATCATTTGTTGTAATTTTCCATTTTTGATGAGAATTTTGTACAACCGTTCAAATATGGACATGAATGTATATATACATTCTTTCCTACCAATTTTTACATTTTGTAGATCATCTATGTCTGGGAAATCCTTAATGGCACAGTAAATCAAATATTTTAAGCTGTCAGCATCATGCCATTCATTAGGAGAGTCATGTTCAGAGGACATTAAATTTAGGCATCTGAAAAATGTTACAGGAATCCACATTTTAAATAATTGATTCCTCTCCTCATTGGTTAAATCAAACTTATCAGAAAAGCTCTCAAATATCTCTACATTTCTACAGACATAGATTTTGACATCATATTTTGGCATGATTTTGTAAAATTTTAGCAAATTTTTCCTAACTTTAATTTAGAGTTGGGCCTCTGTAGCTTCTAAATTTTCTGCTATTTTTAGTAGGCCTTTTACGTCAGCTCAACCTACATCACTCACGTCTCCTTCCAAAACACCTAATATGTAAGCTTCTCGCACGTCAATCATGTCTCCTCCCATGTCAGTTTTTTGTATATTGGTATCTTCGGCAAACACAAGGTCACCTTCAGTAGTTGTCACGGACACGTGTCTCACATCTTGCTCAATTTCCACATTACAGTCAGAATCAGTATCACCATTTGACACTATTACTACACAATTGACCTTCTTAGACTTTTCTGACACAAGACTATGAAATACGTCAACCAACTGTATAATATTTTAACATTTTTCGTTGTCTTTTTGAAAGGACATTAGCTTAGATTCTAGCTGTAAATTATGCAATTCACATTCTCTATATAAGCTAAGCCATAAAACATCTAAGTCAGTTTCATGAGTAGCCTTGAATTTAAGCTTACTTTGTTTAGCAAAAGAAGAAATTATATCCATATTTTGCTTACATTTTTCAACTTCTCTTTTAAGCTGGGCTTTGATCAGCACGTCTTATCCTCAGCTCGTCTGATCTTTGTAGTACCTCTGGTGCCTGTCAATCCATCTGGAGAATATATCAGTCATCAATCTATAGGTTCTTTCTGATTCTTGAAGTTAGTGGATTTCCTGACACTTGAACAACAGCTGCAAGCCTCTTCTCTCCCCCCTTTGTTCAAGAAGGAAATTCCACTTGAAAAATCAGGACTGGATGCTCACCAAATGGACTTCTTATCAGATGCGATTGAGTAAAGAATATATATCACAATATTCTTATTAAAAAATTTATCGATTTATTCTTGGATTGTCCATTAAAAAGAATAATTGCAATAGTTACATAAAATAGATGAAATAGTTACAAAGTGATTGTCCATTTGTCCATAGATTCACCCATCATTTCCTGGGATCCTGGATGATAGGTTGCATCTGTCTGTGTCCAGCACGTGTGTCAGGGCTTATATGTAATCTCCTTCCTTCACACGTAGATCCTCCTTCTGGTGTCATGTGTAGTGCAAGAGCCCACCCTGTCTCTAACATGGGGTTATATAGCCCCATTACAACACCTGTTCTTCTGCATATGGCACTAACTTACACTGAACTAAAAATACACAAATAGCGCATGTCATCTAGAAACCCTATCACGATGGTGGATGCAATCTTATGCAATGTATGATACAGAATTCAGAATACAAAAATGAATATCCGTAATTAATATTTAACATACAGTACAGACCAAAAGTTTGGACACACCTTGTCATTAAATGATTTTTCTGTATTTTCATGACTTTGAAAATTGTACATTCACACTGAAGGCATCAAAACTATGAATTAACACATGTTGAATTATATACTTAACAAAAAAGTGTGAAACAACTGAAAATATGTCTTATATTCTAGGTTCTTCAAAGTAGCCACCTTTTGCTTTGATGACTGCTTTGCACACTCTTGGCATTCTCTTGATGAACTTCAAGAGGTAGTCACCAGAAATGGTTTTCACTTCACAGGTGTGCCCTGTCAGGTTTAATAAGTGGGATTTCTTGCCTTATAAATGGGGTTGGAACCATCAGTTGTGTTGTGCAGAAGTCTGGTGGATACACAGCTGATAGTCCTACTGAATAGACTGTTAGAATTTGTATTATGGCAAGAAAAAAGCAGCTAAGTAAAGAAAAACGAGTGGCTTTCATTACTTTAAGAAATGAAGGTCAGTCAGTGCGAACAATTGGGCAAACTTTGAAAGTGTCCCCAAGTGCAGTTGCAAAAACCATCAAGCGCTACAAAGAAACTGGCTCACATGAGGACAGCCCCAGGAAAGGAAGACCAAGAGTCAACTCTGCTTTTGAGAGCCTCAGAAATCACAGGTTAACAGCAGCTCAGATTAGAGACCAGGTCAATGCCACACAGAGTTCTAGCAGCAGACACATCTCTACAACAACTGTTAAGAGGAGACTTTGTGCAGCAGACCTTCATGGTAAAATAGCTGCTAGGAAACCACTGCTAAGGACAGGCAACAAGCAGAAGAGACTTGTTTGGGCTAAAGAACACAAGGAATGGACATTAGACCAGTGGAAATCTGTGCTTTGGTCTGATGAGTCCAAATTTGAGATCTTTGGTTCCAACCACAGTGTCTTTGTGCAACACAGAAAAGGTGAACGGATGGACTCTACATGCCTGGTTCCCACCGTGAAGCATGGAGGAGGAGGTGTGATGGTGTGGGGGTGCTTTGCTGGTGACACTGTCGGGGATTTATTCAAAATTGAAAGCATACTGAACCAGCATGGCTACCACAGCATCTTGCAGCGGCATGCTATTCCATCCGGTTGGCGTTTAGTTGGACCATCATTTATTTTTCAACAGGACAATGACCCCAAACACAACTCCAGGCTGTGTAAGGGCTATTTGACCAAGGAGGAGAGTGATGGGTTGCTACGCCAGATGACCTGGCCTCCACAGTCACCAGACCTGAACCCAATCGAGATGGTTTGGGGTGAGCTGGACCGCAGAGTGAAGCCAAAAGGGCCAACAAGTTCTAAGCATCTCTGGGAACTCCTTCAAGATTGTTGGAAGACCATTTCCGGTGACTACCTCTTGAAGCTCATCAAGAGAATGCCAAGAGTGTGCAAAGCAGTCATCAAAGCAAAAGGTGGCTACTTTGAAGAACCTAGAATATAAGACATATTTTCAGTTGTTTCACACTATTTTAAGTATATAATTCCACATGTGTTAATTCATAGTTTTGATGCCTTCAGTGTGAATGTACAATTTTCATAGTCATGAAAATACAGACAAATCTTTAAATGAGAAGGTATGTCCAAACTTTTGGTCTGTACTGTACATAGATACGTGCACATGTGTACATATTTGAACACATTCTTAAAAACACATAAAACAGACATAAATATATATACTCAGTTATACACACACATACATTAGAAATATATTTAATATGGGAATTGGGCAATCTGGCGACAAGCCTCACTCACCTGCCCGCAGCCTGTGTACCGTCCAGCTGTGCAGGGCCGCGGCATGTCTTATGGCCATCACAGACATGGCACCAGATCATCAGGGGGGCACCCTCTTCATCGGGGCCCTGGACCATCAGGGGGGCCCCCTCGCCGTCGGAGCCCAGGTTGCTCCCCCAGGATCTGTACAGCCAGAACCTCACTCCGGAGCTGCAGCTTGTTTGCCGCCACTTCTTCAGATATGGCCGTGCACAGTGTGCGGCTGTGTCTGGTAGTAATCACGCGGCAGGGGTGACACACAAGCACAATTAAAGGTGCAGTGTCGCCCCTGCCGTGTCATTACTACCAGACACAGCCGCACAGCGCACTGCACAACTTGATAACCCACAGTACAGCAGCTATATGGACTGACTAAGTCCCAGCACAACCGTCCAGAAAAATGCTTAATCTTTGTCTTATTGGATGCTCCAAGACTCCAAGACCCAGCAGCCATCACTAAATCAGATGTAAAGTCTGAGGTTTTCTCCAGCTGCAGCTCTCTGTGCAGACGTGGCTGAGCTCAGTTTGTCATTTAGCACAACATATGCCAATACCACAATCTGGCTTTACATAGGACTGCATAATCTGAGCCCAAGAGTCCCCCAATGTCCAATGCAGAACATCATCCTCAGTGCACCAACACTACAATGCTGAAAGACACACTCCACTCTGCTCCATCTGCATAGGAATGCACAGCCGGTGAGTCCCAGAAAGAAAGTCTCATTCCCAGGTCACAAGGTCACATCAGAGACAGAGATAAGTGATGAAAACTGTCAGAACTCACTCTTGTTTGAGGGCACTTCTTCAGACATGGCCACACGCAGTGCAATGCTCTGCGGCTGTGTCTGGTAGTAATGACACGACAGGGTCGACACACAAGCACAATTAAAGGTGCAGTGTCGCCTGGCTCACAGACCCCATTGCAGTTGCGTGGCCTGCCGCCATTGGTGGTACGCCACTGCTCCTGAGTCTCTGCAGTACAACTGTGATACCAGGTTTCACAAAGCATCAAGAGTCAGGAAGGTATTGGGGGGTGGGGGATTTTCTGACAATCTGACGAGGAGGGAGAAATTAAACTAAAAGAGCTGCGCTTGTCAGATCAGTTGTTCCTGACGGAGGGTTAAAGAGATGTGTTGCCACAGCACCTATTCTGAGTCAACAGCACTGCAGCCTTGCAGCGCTGGGGTCCTGGGTTCAAATCCCACCAAGGACAACATCTGCAAGGAGTTTGTATGTCCTCCCCGTGTTTGCGTGGGTTTCCTCCTGGTTCTCCGGTTTCCTCCCACACGCCAAAGACTGATAGAGAATCTAGATTGTGAGCCCCAATGGGGACAGTGCCCATAATATCTGTAAATTGTTTGAATTGTAAAGCGCTGCGGAATATGTTGGCGCTATGTAAATAAAAAGATTACTATTATTAACCAAATGTTTCCCAATCTTTTATTGTAGAAGTTGATGCATCAGAGGTGGAGGTTGGGGCTGTGTTGTCTCAGGGTCCGTCCCCTGGTAAATGGCGTCCATGCGCTTTCTTTTTGCAAAAAATTATCTTCGGCTGAGAGAAATTATGACGTGGGTAATAGGGAACTTTTGGCGATTAAATTGGCGTTTGAAGAGTGGCGACATGGGTTGGAGGGGGCAGCCCATCCTATAACCTGTCATATCTTTAGTCTGCTAAACGTCTTAATCCTAGGCAAGCTAGATGGTCCCTGTATTTTACTAGGTTCAATTTTGTTGTCACTTTCCATCCAGGGATTAAAAACATCAAGGCTGATGCTTTGTCCCGGAGCTTCCCTGGTGGTGGTGACCATGAGAATCCTGCCCCAATTTTGCAGAAGGGGCAGTCATTTCGATATTGTACCCTGACCTGGAGGGTGAGGTGTTGGAGGCTCAGGGGGACGCCCCTGCCTCCTGCGCTTTGGGGACATTATTTGTACCATCTAATCTGCGTCGTAAAATAATCAGGGAACATCATAACTCGGTGCTTGCTGGACATCCAGGTGGTAAGGCAACTGCGGACCTCCTTTCTCATCGTTTTTGAGGGCCGGGATTGCATCATGATGTGGTTGAACATGTGTCTGCTTGTAGTGTTTGTGCACCTTCTAAAGTATCAAATATCCGTCCGTCTGGTCCCCTTCTTCCGCTGCCTATTCCTAACAGTCCATGGACACACTTGTCCATGGATTTTATTACTGACCTACCGGTATCTGCAGGTAAGGCTGTGGTCCTAATGGTTGTAGATAGGTTCATAAAATGGTTCACTTCATCGCATTACCGGCACTTCCGAATACCAAGACTCTTGCTCAGGTATTTAAAAATGAGATTGTGAATCTTCACGGCGTTCCCTCCGATGTGGTGTCAGATTGGGGAACCCAGTTTGTTTCTAAGTTCTGGAAAGCTTTCGTTCACCTAACCACAGACACGTGGACAAGTGCTTGTGGGCAGGGACGGTACATCTCGCTGATGGCACACTGGGTTAATATAGTGGAAGCTGGGACCCAGTCGGACCTTGGGACGGAACACATCCTCCCGACGCCGAGGATTGTGGGCCCTGGGTTGCCTCCACAATATACAGCTCCTGCACCTCCTCCTCTTCAGCCTCCATCTCCAAAATGACCACATCAGTCGCAAGCTGGAAGCACTGCAGCACTGCCTCGGCCAAGCGGCAACAGGCTGTGCTGAAGCTAATATGCTTAGGTGACAAACCGCACAACGCTGAAGAGTTGTGGACAGCTCTGAAAGAGCAGGCAGATCTGTGGCTCACACCGCTGCACCTACAGCCAGGCATGGTCGTGTGTGACAATGGCCGGAACCTAGTGGTGGCTCTGAGGCGAGGCGAGCTCACACACGTACCATGCCTGGCCCATGTGCTTAACCTTGTGGTTCAGTGGTTTCTTAAAACCTACCCGGATCTGTCGGATCTGCTTGTCAAAGTACGCCACCTGTGTGCCCACTTTAGAAAGTCAGCTACAGCTTCCGCCTCCCTTTCCGTGCTTCAGCAGCGTTTATAGCTTCCTGCTCACCAACTGATCTGCGATGTCCCCACACATTGGAACTCTACATTGTAGATATTGGGAAGGATTTGAGAACAGAAGATGGTGTTATGATCTGCAACATGTACTAAGGAAAGATAGGGGAAAGCTGTCCCTACAGTAAGACTAAGCTGAATCCCTACGATGTAGCGGGCTGCCTGTTCCTAGTGAATAGACCCACCTTAGTCCTCGGCTAGTCTGAACGAAGACCTATAGAATTAAGGGAGGGGTCCCTAAAAGAACTAAGGACTGGGACAAAAATGTGACACCTCCTAAACTGAGAATTTGTTGCAGAACACAAAAAGACAAACTGACAAAAATGTACTAGAGGTCCCAGAGGACCAAGCGAACTTGACAGAGAAAGGCACCGAAGCACCAGGCGGGTTCTAACAGTACCCCCTCTTTTATGAGGCTCCTCTGGACTCTCCAGGCCCAGGCCTATCCGGAAACCTCCTGTGGAAAGCTTTAACAAGCCTAAGAGCAGAGACATCATCCGTCCTTACCCAGGAGTTGTCTTCGGGACCGAAACCCTTCCAGGAGACAAGATACTGTAATCTCCCTCTATGCCATCTAGAATTCAAGATACGAGAAATTTCATATTCGCCGTCTTTCACAACAGGAGGAACTGTGACAGTGGCGTCCCTATCAGATACATGAGCCTTTTTCAACAAGGAAACATGAAACACAGGATTAATCTTCCAGGAAGTAGGGACATCCAACCTAACAGCAGACGGGTTAAGAACCTGATGCACTTTAAATGGACCCACAAACTTAGGACCCAGTTTTTTAGAGGGAATCGTCAACCGCAGGTTCTTCGAGGACAACAAAACCATGTCACCCACAGTAAACAAAACCTCCTTATGTTTCCTGTCAAAATACTTCTTGGACTTCTTGTTAGCCTCTTGAAGGTTGCAACATACATTAGTCCAAACTCTCTCCAAATCATCAGAAAAATTCTCCTCCTCCGGCACCGCCGACCCCAATTTGGAGAACGAACCAAAAGACGGATGTCTCCCAGTACAACAAAAAAAAGGAGAACACCCAGGATGTATGATTATTAAGAGCAAATTCTGCGAGAGGCAGAAACTCAGACCACACCTCTTAATTGTCCGCCACAAAACAACACAAAACTGTTCAACATCCTGGTTCTTTCTTTCAGTCTGTCCATTAGACTCAGGATGATAACTAGACGAAAATGACAAATGGACTCCCAACCTGTCACAAAAATCACGCCAAAAGCGAGCCCCAAGCTGAGGTCCTCTATCAGAAACAATATCCGTGGGAACGCCATGGAGGTTGACAATCTCCTTAACAAACGCCTTAGCGAGTGTCTTGGCGCAGGGCAACTTAATGAATGGAACCAAATTACACATCTTACTAAAACAGTTCACGACCACCCAGATGACAGTAAAACCCTCGGACACAGGAAGATCAGTAATAAAATCCATTGTGAGATGCGTCCAAGGCGCACTAGGAACCTCCAGAGGGCAAAGCAACTTTGACCTAGCACACACAGTACATTGATGCACCCACTTGATGACTTCCTTCTGCCATCCAGGCCACAAAAAAGTGCGACTGATAAGTCTCTTAGTCTCCGAAATTCCTGGATGACCTGCCAACCGAGACTCATGACACTCCACAAACAAATCTCTCCTAAAGGTTCTAGGCACGAACAACCTCTGATGGGGAGTGTTAGATGGAGCATCATCTTGAGCTTTCAGAATCCCATTCTCCAAAACGGAGTCCAATGCCGCCACCACAACTCCTTTCTGTAAAATGTTCTCCTCCTCCTCGGCACTGACCGTAGGAGAGAAGCTGCGACATAAAGCATCGGCTTTAACATTCTTGGTACCAGGGATATAGGTAACAAAAAAATGAAACCGAGAAAAAAAAAGTGGAAATCTAGCGCCTTCCAAAAAATGATGGCAATGTTCAAACGCAAGTTTAATAGCCAGCAACTCCCGATTTCCAACATCATAATTCAGTTCGGTTTCTGAAATTTTTTTCGAAAAGAAGGCACAAGGCTGTACTCCACCCTAGTTCTCCTGAGACAAAACTGCTCCGACCCCCACCGATGAAGCATCGACCTCGACCAAAAAAGGCTTGGTCTCATCAGGGTGCATAAGGATAGGGGCAGAACTGAACCTCTCTTTGAGATACTCAAACGCTTCAATGGCCTCAGTAGTCCACTGGGCCGTATTCGCACCTTTCCTGGTGAGATCGGTTAGAGGTTTAACAATTACAGAAAAATTCTTAATGAATTTCCTGTAATAATTGGCAAAACCCAAAAATCTCTGTATAGATTTCAAACCAATAGGCCTAGGCCATTCCTGCACAGCCTGAACCTTCACAGGGTCCATCTCAAAGCCCTCGCTGGAGACAATGTAGCCCAAAAACTAATTTTCTGCACAGCGAACTCACATTTCTTCAGCTTAGCAAAGAGTGAATTATCACTCAATAACTGCAAAACTTCACGCACACTCTGCCAATGGGACTCTAGATCCGGTGAGTAAATCAAAATGTCATCCAAATACACAACCATATTCTTACCAATCAAAGGTCTCAGGATGTCATTAATAAGGTTCTGAAAAAATGCAGGTGCATTGGTAAGACCAAAAGGCATCACCAGATTCTCAAAATGACCTACCGGAGTGTTAAAAGCAGTTTTCCATTCATCACCCTCCTTCACTCGTAACAAATTGTATGCCCCCCGGAGATCAATTTTGGAGAACCACTTGGCCCCCACTAACTGGTTAAACAAGTCAGGAATTAACGGCAATGGGTAGGAATTGCGTACGGTAATTTTATTAATTTCACGAAAATCCAGACATGGACGTCCTTTTTTTTAACAAAGAAAAATCCAACTGCCACAGACAACTCACGTGACCGCAAAACACAAGATGGAAAAAAGAAACAGGAGGGTTCTAACAGAGGGCAGCTGTTGACTTCCAACATCGACAAGGCCATAGGTATTCAGATCAGACTCCACACATAAAACCTCAGGAGTGGACATGGATGTCAGACATTTGTACCATCCTCCAAAACTTTGAGGACTCCAGAAGCAGGATGATGATGCTAATTATGGCATCATTGCCGCTCACCATCCTGCTTCTCTGTCTTCTGAAACCCTCTCTGCTCACAATTAAAGAGAATGCATTGCTGGCTGAGCACGATGAGATGGAGCAAGGAACCATACAGGGTGATTACACACAGCCCAGCCTCATCCCATCCCAACATGGATTGGGTGACAATGAGGAGGAGGAAGAACAGGAGCTAGTTTCATGCGCTATAGACGGTACTACCTGCACAACTGTCATACCGTCTGTTCAGCGTAGATGGCCTGAGGATAGGGAGGAGGAGGAAGAGGAGGTGGATTAGGAGGAGAGCATGCTCAGTCATCCTCTTGGTGATGACACGGAAGTCTTGCCTCTTTGCAGTCTTGCACACATGGCTGAGTTTAAGTTACACTGCCTTTCCTGTGACCCTCGCGTTGTCCAAATTTTGGGTGACTGTCATTCGTTATGTATGGTTGTCCTGAGGAAGAAGTCGGTGGACTCTGAAACGCCTAGACAATAAACCTACATTTTTATCCATACTAATGGTTTGTCGTGACTCCAGAGAACGCAGAAACATCTCCCATTCCCAGCATCTATCTCTGACATATTCATAGGAAGCTGCAGCATCTGGGTCCAGGCTTTATAGTTATTGTGTCCAACACAACCCTACTAGGTGAGCAGCTTGTAATACTTCTGCAACAATTATTAATCGAATAAGACTCTATTGCGCTCTTGCATTTTTTTATTACTGGTTGGTGACACTTCTAGACCCACGCTACAAGGAGAACTTTCTGTCTCTTATTCCCTTGCAGGACAGGCCTAATAAAATGCGGCAGTATCAGAAGGCCCTTGTTGCGGAATTATTTAACAAATTCCCATCTGAAAACGCTGGCGGCAGAGGTCACAGTTGTTGGACAACCAAGGAGTACAGGCAAGAGAGACACAAATGCAATCCAGCAGAGGCAAGGGAACAATGTCAAAGTTCTGGGACAGTTTTCTCAGACCCTCCCATCGCACAAGCCCTGAGGCGCGGGGTATTCTCCCAAGGAAGGTAAAGTTTCGGAAGATGGTGAGGGAGTACCTTGCCGACCGTACCAACGTCCTCCATGATTCCTCTGTGCCTTATAATTATTGGGTATCCAAGCTGGACACATGGCATGAACTGGCTCTCTATGCCTTGGAGGTCCTGGGTTGCCCTGCCGCTAGCGTTTTGTCACAGTGGGTTTTTAGTGCCGCTGGTGGAATTATAACTGATAAGCGCATCCGCCTGTCAACTGAAAATGCTGACAGGCTGACTCTTATAAAAATGAACAAGGGCTGAATTGGGCCTGACTTCTCAACATCACCAAATGATAGCAGAGTGATATAAACTCAAATACAGTGTCTTTTTAGGGGGGAGGTCTAACTCTATTCCCATGCACCTCTGTCTTTACACCCAGACATAGGTATACGCTTCCTGATTTTGTCTATTTGCTCTTGTCCTCCTCCTTCTCCGCATCCTCATCCTCCATCACCATATCACCACTATATGTACCATATCAACATATCTACGTCTCTTGCAAGGGGCATTGGAGTTCCTCCAAATTTTTGGCAGCCATTGCTTCACTGCATAGGCAAATAGTATGGGAGATCCACTTCCTAATCATAGGAACATTGTTTTTAGGAGGCTCTCTGACCTCTATGTCTCTTGCAAGGGGCATTGGAGTTCCTCCAAATTTTTGGCAGCTGTTGCTTCACTGCATAGGAAAACAGTATGGGAGACCCATTTCCTAATAATGGGAGCGTTTTTTGCAGGAGGCCCTCCAACCTCTACGTCTCTTGCAAGGGGCATTGGAGTTCCTCCAATTTTTGGCAGCGGTTGCTGCACTGCATAGGCAAACGTATGGGAGTAGTACCCTTTTGGAAGTGCATTGAGGTGAAGGGTACATTGCTGGAAAAGGAAAAAAAAAAAAAAAAAACTCTTTAAATCGTGCGAACGAAAGTAAGTGTGTGACTTGTTTTTCAGTGAAGAGGTATTGGGAATCCTGCAGAAAATACCTGTGTGAATTGCGGTGAGTGGCTGCATTGTGACCTGCTGAGTGCTTTTCTACCTGTTTAGATTTATTGGGCTTTTTAAAATCTATTTTCTCACTACAGTTTTAGTTTCTTAGTTTACTACCTGTGTATTTAAGGGTTAACTACATTGCACTAAAATCCTGAGGTGTAGATTTACTCACAAGGGGTTAATTAAGGGGAAGGGGTCATAATTAAGGGTTTATAAGGGGCAGCTGGTTGGACATCAAGTCCTTTGGAAGTGCATTGAGGTGAAGGGTACATTGCTGGAAAAGGAAGAAAAAGAAAAAAAAACTCTTTAAATCTCTTAGTTTGCGAGTGTGAACGAGCTGCGTGTGTCCGGAGTGTAAGTGCGAACGAAAGTAAGTGTGTGACTTGTTTTTCAGTGAAGAGGTATTGGGAATCCTGCAGAAAATACCTGTGTGAATTGCGGTGAGTGGCTGCATTGTGACCTGCTGAGTGCTTTTCTACTTGTTTAGATTTATTGGGCTTTTTAAAATCTATTTTCTCACTACAGTTTTAGTTTCTTAGTTTACTACCTGTGTATTTAAGGGTTAACTACATTGCACTAAAATCCTGAGGTGTAGATTTACTCACAAGGAGTTAATTAAGGGGAAGGGGTCATAATTAAGGGTTTATAAGGGGCAGCTGGTTGGGCATCAAGTCCTTTGGAAGTGCATTGAGGTGAAGGGTACATTGCTGGAAAAGGAAAAAAAAAAAAAACTCTTTCAATCTCTTAGTTTGCGAGTGTGAACGAGCTGCGTGTGTCCGGAGCATAAGTGCGAACGAAAGTAAGTGTGTGACTTGTTTTTCAGTGAAGAGGTATTGGGAATCCTGCAGAAAATACCTGTGTGAATTGCGGTGAGTGGCTGCATTGTGACCTGCTGAGTGCTTTTCTACCTGTTTACATTTATTGGGCTTTTTAAAATCTATTTTCTCACTACAGTTTTAGTTTCTTAGTTTACTACCTGTGTATTTAAGGGTTAACTACATTGCACTAAAATCCTGAGGTGTAGATTTGCTCACAAGGGGTTAATTAAGGGGAAGGGGTCATAATTAAGGGTTTATAAGGGGCAGCTGGTTGGGCATCAAGTCCTTTGGAAGTGCATTGAGGTGAAGGGTACATTGCTGGAAAAGGAAAAAAAAAAAACTCTTTAAATCTCTTAGTTTGCGAGTGTGAACGAGCTGCGTGTGTCCGGAGCGTAAGTGCGAACGAAAGTAAGTGTGTGACTTTTTTTTCAGTGACTTTGGATTCAGGGAGTTTGGAAGGGAGGACTTAGGTCTGAATTGCTGACTGTATTTCATTCTTTCTTTACTTTACTTTTTACTTAATTAATCCACCTGACCTACTTAGCTGATTCCCCCGTCCATACTTGATACTTAATTGATCCTCCGTCCATACTTAACTGATCCCCCGCCGATATCTAATTGATACACTTGCACATCCCTAATTGATCCCCGTCCATACACCTATATATAAATAATTGTGTTTTGTATTTGTATATATATACTGACTGTATCCCCATATTTAGAATGACGTCCATGTTGGCCGGAGCCGTGCAGTGTACATCTTGCGCAATGTATGCATTCCGTGAGCAACCGCTAGAGGATCCATACTGCTGCGAGAGATGTGAGCATATCGTGCACTTGGAAGCCCAAATTCTGGATCTTAGTGCTCAGATAGCGGTACTGAGGAGCATCGACAACATGGAACGGAGTTTGCTGCTCACCGAGCAGACACTCAATGGGTCAATACTGGGGGTGGAGCATAGAGGGGAAGTGCAGGCTGAACAGGCAGGGAGCTGGATAACAGTTAGGAGGGATAGAGGGAAGAAGTACAGGAAGGCTGGTTCAGAACCGGCATTATTGGAGCACGACAGATCCTCTGATCGCCGGGGGAGTGTATGCTCCAGTAATGAGGGGGAGGGGGGAAGTGTAGGGCAGGCAAGACAGGTTCTGGTAGTGGGTGACTCTATTATTAGGGGGACAGACAGGGCAATCTGTCACAAAGACCGGGATCGCCGAACGGTGTGCTGCCTCCCTGGCGCTCGAGTCCGGCACATCGCGGATGGGGTTGACAGGTTACTGGGTGGGGCTGGCGAAGACCCAGCGGTCATGGTCCACATCAGCACCAATGACAAAGTGAGTGGTAGATGGAGGGTCCTTAAAAATGATTTCAGGGACCTAGGTAGGAAGCTTAGGGCAAGGACCTCCAAGGTAGTTTTCTCAGAAATACTACCAATCCCGCGAGCCACACAGGAGCGCCAACAGGAGGTTAGGGAGGTGAATAAGTGGCTAAAGAGTTGGTGCAAGACAGAAGGGTTTGGGTTCATGGAGAACTGGGCCGACTTCACGGTCGGCTACAGGCTCTACCGTAGGGACGGGCTGCACCTCAATGGGGAGGGTGCAGTGGTGCTGGGGAAGAAGATGGCTAATAGGTTGGAGGAGTTTTTAAACTAGAGACGGGGGGGGGGACCAAGGAAATAGGTGGGATGTGAGGCAAGCAAGGGGGAAGGGGAGAAGTGAATATAATGAGGGTGGAGAGGGGGGTGGGGATAGTACAGTTAGATCGTTAGAGAAGAATAGGATGCTAAATAACCCCAAAGTTTTATCTTGCATGCTGACCAACGCAAGAAGCCTGACCAATAAGGCGGATGAGCTGCGGGCGCTTATATCGGAGGAGAGGTATGACATCGTAGGTATAACAGAGACTTGGCTAGACGATAGCTACGACTGGGCGGTAAATTTATTAGATTATAGTTTATTTAGAAGGGACCGGAAACAGGGGAAAGAGTCTGCTTATATGTAAAGTCATGTCTAAAACCCAGACTAAGGGAAGATATAGGAGAGGGAGAAGAGTAATCGAGTCCATGTGGGTAGAGATAGAGGGGCAAAAAATAATAATAAAATATTACTGGGGGTCTGCTATAAGCCACCAAATATAACAGAGGAGAATGAGAATCTGCTATTAGGACAAATAGACAAAGTAGCAAAACATAATGAAGTGATTGTTATGGGGGACTTCAACTACCCGGATATTGACTGGGAAACAGAAACCTGTAGATCTCAGAAAGGAAAAAGGTTCTTGACAAATATTAAGGATAATTATCTCTCCCAACTAGTGCAGGAACCAACGAGAGGGAAGGCCGTGTTGGACTTAATATTGACTAATAGGCCTGATAGAATAACTGAGGTACAGATAGGGGGGCACCTAGGTAATAGCGACCATAATATTATCGACTTCAAAATGCTCTTCAGTAGGGTTATCAATAAGGGAACAACAAAAACATTAAACTTTAGGAGGGCGAAGTTTGATCAGCTGAAAGAAAGCCTTCAACTTATTGACTGGGACAAAGTTCTTAATCAAAGGAATACGAATAGTAAATGCGAAACCTTCAAAAGAATTCTGAATACTCAGTGCGAGAGGTATATACCGTATGGGAATAAAAGGGCCAGAAATAAGAGGAAACCAATATGGTTGAACAAGAACGTAAAAGGGGCGTTAAATAGCAAAAAAGAGGCATTCAAGAGATTAAAACAGGAAAACAGTAAGGAGGCACTAAAGTGTTACAAGGAAAAAACGAGAACCTGCAAAAAACAAATAAAAATAGCGAAGGAGGAAACAGAGAGACGTATTGCTAGGGAAAGTAGATCAAATCCCAAACTGTTCTTTACGTATATAAATAGTAAAAGGATTAAATCGGATAATATTGGACCGATAAAAAGTGAGGAAGGCAAAATCATAGAGAAAGATGAGGATAAAGCTAATCTATTAAATAATTTTTTTTCGACAACTTTCACAAAGGAAATCGAACTAACAGGAGAAATGAGAAGTGACAAGCTTAATCCTCCACTAAGTATGACAAATCTAACCCAAGTTGAGGTACAGAAACGCCTCAGTAACATTAAAATAAACAAATCACCAGGACCTGATGGCATACACCCACGGGTACTAAGGGAACTAAGTAATGTGATAGACAGACCGTTATATCTTATATTTAAGGACTCTGTTGAGACTGGGTCTGTGCCACTTGATTGGCGACAGGCGAATGTAGTGCCAATATTCAAAAAGGGAGCGAAAAGTGACGCCGGAAACTATCGGCCGGTGAGTCTGACGTCCGTTGTGGGCAAAATTTTTGAAAGCTTCATTAAAGAGGCAATTACGGAGCATCTTGATGCTAATAATCTTTTAATCCCGAACCAACATGGATTCACGAGGAATCGCTCCTGCCAAACAAACCTGATTGACTTCTACGAGGAGGTTAGCTCTCGAGTAGATCAGGGGGAACCAGTGGATGTCGTGTATCTCGACTTCTCAAAAGCGTTCGATAGCGTGCCACATAATAGGTTGGTATACAAAATGAGAATGATGGGGCTGGGGGAAAATGTCTGCAAGTGGGTAGCAAACTGGCTAAGGGATAGAAGGCAGAGGGTGGTTATAAATGGAATATACTCAGATTGGGTAAGCGTCACTAGTGGGGTACCACAGGGGTCTGTACTAGGCCCAATGTTATTTAATATCTTTATTAACGACATAGTCAACGGGATAAATAGTAAAATATCAATATTTGCAGATGACACAAAGTTATGTAAAACAATTAATACAAAAGAGGACAGTGCAGACCTACAGAGGGATTTGGATAAGCTGGGTAGGTGGAGCATTAAATGGCAAATGAGGTTTAATGAGTAGAAATGTAAGGTCATACATATGGGAAGGAAAAATGGAAGTCACCAGTACTCACTGAATGGGAAATCATTGGGGAATTCAGAGATGGAGAAGGACTTGGGCATCTTGATTGATAGCAAACTAAATTGGAGTGCCCAAAGTCAGGCCGCTGCTGTAAGGGCAAACAGGGTAATGGGATGTATCAGAAGAGGTATAGCTGCAAAGGATGAGAACATTGTTCTTCCACTGTACAAAGCACTTGTCAGACCACACTTGGAATACTGTGCTCAGTTATGGGCCCCAATATATAGAAAGGAAATAAACGAGCTTGAAAAGGTACAAAGGAGGGCAACAAAATTAATAAAGGGAATGGAGGGACTGCAATACCCAGAGAGGTTGTCAAAACTAGGACTATTCAGCCTGGAAAAGAGAAGGTTGAGGGGGGACATAATAAATGTGTACAAATATGTTAGGGGACAGTATAGAGATCTTGCCAGGGATTTGTTCAAAAGGAGGAATATTATGGTAACAAGAGGGCATTCACTAAGACTGGAAGAGAAAAGGTTTCAGCACCAGTGACGCGCCCCCTGGGACATATTCCTTTTTGAGGGGAATACCCGGCACCGGATCAGATGGGGGGTTGTAGTCTCCGAGCGGCTGTGACCCGGCCCGTGCCCAGGGCGTCAAGCTCAGTGTTATGTGGCAGTCCTACAGATGTTATTAAGAGTTCTTTTGTGTCGACTACGCCACCCGTTGTGATGCGGTCACTGTGGCCGCCGCTGCAGCAGGGTCCGCTGAGGCTGATGGTGGGTGCGCAGCTTGGTGGGATAACCCCCAACGGGAGGGGTATAGCCTCAGAGGGGACAGGTGCAGAGGATGGGGGTTGTGGTGGTGTAGTGCAGACGGCAGTGAAGACAGAGTCGGGTTGTGCAGTTAAGGGTGTTTACTTACTGCAGATGTTGTACTGGTCACTCCAGCTGCGAGTGACCACCCGAGCCGTGCTGCGTCCACCATGTCCTGGATCCAGCCAACCCCCAAACAAGTCCGGAGCGTGGCCCTGAGCTCTCTTTCTGTCCCGTTCTCTGGCCGTCCCCACCAGTAATCCACCTAGGTCCAGCTCCCTCGGGCCTTCTGTTGGGACACCCTTGGCCTTGGGTTCCCTGACCCTTCATGTGGTGTGCCTTCGGGGTGGATGTGATGGGTGACCGTGGCAAACGCTGCCCACGGTCTCCGGTCTCTGGCTGGGGAATGTTTTTACCCCCACCAGCTTGGGTTCCGGTACCCTGATGCCGACTCTTCACCCGGGGATTTTAGTTGGGATCTCAGAGTCCTTTTCTTCTGTGCCTCTGGGTCTCTCTCTTTTCTCCTCTCTCACTCTGGGTCTTTCTTCTCTCCTCTGCTCCTGACTTGTTCTCTGCAACTCACTTGTTCTCTGCATCTGACCCTGATCTTTGTTGGTGCCCACCTTATATACACCCTCTATGTGTGAGCTCAGGTGACCAGCACCCAATGAGCTCCTATCTTTACCCAGGCTGCTCCCCCTATCTGCCCCTACATTACATGGGATGTACCACCCCCCTCCCACTCCAGCCAGGAACAGACTCGGTCGTACCTGCACATTTCTAAGTGGGAGTACCGTCGGCCTGTTCCCCGGAAATGGGATGTGTGTAGTGCATGCAGCCTACCGAGCTCAGATCCACACTCCATCCTTACCCGGGAGTGGAATATCACACCTCTGGGTTGAGGTGCAATACCCCTGTAGCAGCCGAATCCTCAGGGTGCTACATTCCCCCCTGGTAAATCACAGCACGTCCTCGGGCTGTAAGACATAAACACCAAAAACATACAATTTTTTTTTTTTTTTTGCATAAACATATAAAACATATAAAACATTATATATATATAAAACTTTTCAGATAAAACATTCTCGTCGCCTCTGGCTCCTCCTCCGGTCACTGTGCAACGCGTGACCGGGTAAAGTGCGACAGTCTCTCTGGAACACTGGTTTTCCTGTAAAACCGGTAGGGGGCGCTTTAGGAAGCGCAACTATATACAGGGGAAGTTGGCCGCTCTCAGTCCTCGGCCAGGTAGAGGGAAGGGAATGGCTGCTCACAGTCCTCAGCCTGTGGGATGAAGGGGTTAACGGGTAAACAGTTCACTCAGCTGGTCCCAACGGGGACTATATATATATGTATCAACAGTTTCTGTGGTACCCGGTCGGGTAACTATTTACATCACTTCTCTGCTGCACTCAACGGCTTCTTCCTCCTGCTCTTTGCTTATAGCTGGATGGAACTTCAGACCCGTCCGGGTCCTCTTGCTCCTCCTCCTCGCACTGCAACTCCTCCTCCGTCAGGCGGTGTACGTGGAGGGCGTAAGGTCCTTTGGCACACTTGTGCCGGGTAAAGGTGACCTCGTCTCCGATGTAGAGGTCACGACCTCTGTGCCCCTCCGGCAGATGGGACTCCACGTCTCTGCGCGTGACAAAGACGTCGCCGGGGGTGTTGTTGTCTCGAATGAAGCCCCACCCGTGCTGCTGGTTGAACTTTATTACAGTCCCGGTGGTACGGGGACTGTGCGCTGCACGGGGGTCCCTCCTGGTCCGGCTCTTTTGCTCAGCGCTCCTTATTTGGGCCTGTTGTTCCCGGACCCGCCTCTCTCTCCGCTCCCTCGCAAACTCCTCGAGCTGTTGGCGGCAGCACTCAGCACGCTCCGCTGCAGCTGCCCTGGTTTCCTGAGTGAACCCCATTAGATCTTCTCCGGTGGGGTCCCACTCAAACTGCGCTTCCGCTAGCGGGGGCGAGATCCTTATTACGGGCTTCGGAGCCGGAATCAGGGGTGCACACATGGCCCCAACCCTCCTCTGGTGCTCCAGTTCGTAATACTTCTGGGGCCAGATGAAAGGCTGCCCGTCCGGCCACGTGTGCTGGGCAAACAAGTCCTCTCCCAGACGCGGCACCCTTGGTTTTACGGGTGCGGGCGCGGTGGTGGTGGCGCCCGGGTTGCCCAGGCCTTGCGGCCAGGCCTGGGGCACCTGGAAGGTGAAGGGCACCGTTAATACGGCGGCGCCCTGGGCTACCTGGCCTTGCGACCAGGCCGGAGGCTCCGCGGAGGTAGGGGGCGCTGTTGGTGATGCGACGCCCGGGAATTCTAGGCCCTGCGACCAGGCTGGTGGTACTTCCTGCTTGGTCACGCTCGGGGTCGAGGCGTGTGACGTCACAGGGGTCGCGGCGGCGGCTTCCGGTTGGGGCCTAGTCTGCGTCGGTGACATGGCGTTTTCGGGCACAGCAGGGGGACTTTCGGGCTCTGCGACGGGGAGCTGGGGCAGGTAAGCGGTGTCACGGCTTGGGGTATAGGCGTCCCCTTTACCTGCCTCCATTCGTTCGGCTCCCTCCTCGGCGCCGTCTCCGGCCTTGGGTCCTCCCGCGCCATCCTCAGAGGCGGTCTGCTTCCTCATCTCGGCTGGCGTGCTCCGGGTCTTGGTTTGCTGGGCCATCTCCCGGCTCCACTCCGCCAATATCTCGCGCTGTACCCGGGCCATCCTCCGTGCGAGGCCCTCCAGGGCAGTCTGTGCACACTCCCGGTCTCGGGGGAGCTGTGCAAGGACCTCCACTAGGCCTAGTGGGGTCGTGGTGTCCAGCAGGCTCCTGACCAACGGGTCGGTGCTGCTCTGCTCTTCTTCCAGCAGGCTCCTGGCCAGCGGGCCGGTGCTGCTCTGCTCTCTGGACATCTCCGGGTGAGCTTCTCTGCTACTCCTCGTTAGACTTCTTGCCTCCGGGTGCGCTCGCTCCAGACTGCTCCAAGCGGCACCCATCTTCGTTCTTTTCTTTCGTCTCCTCCCACTTCGAGGGCGGTCCCGGGGCAACTCGGTGACTGTCAGCTCCAGGGGTAGTTCTTTCACGCTGACAGACACCTCCACCATCACAGTCTCTGTTGGTGGGGGCGGTTTCCACTTTTGGCGCCATTTTCTGTCTTGGCCCACGATGGGAGGTGGCCTCCTGCCCTCCTTTGGCACGCCCATAATGGCGTCCGCTGCTCTTCCAAGGCGGGAAATCTGCGGTTTTGGCGGGAAGCGTCGCCCAGTGGCGGGAAACTCTGCAGATGGCGGGAACAAGCTGGAAATGGCGGACAATCGGCGGGAAACGACTGGTGATGGAGTCCGATGGCGTGGACCCTCCGGAACCGGCGAGAGACTTCTTTCTGAGGTAAACTTGCACTTTTCTTCAGGCACGCAGTACCCGGTTGTTGTGGGCACGTAATCCTGCCGACTACGCCAAAGTTGACGCGCCCCCTGGGACATATTCCTTTTTGAGGGGAATACCCGGCACCGGATCAGATGGGGGGTTGTAGTCTCCGAGCGGCTGTGACCCGGCCCGTGCCCAGGGCGTCAAGCTCAGTGTTATGTGGCAGTCCTACAGATGTTATTAAGAGTTCTTTTGTGTCGACTACGCCACCCGTTGTGATGCGGTCACTGTGGCCGCCGCTGCAGCAGGGTCCGCTGAGGCTGATGGTGGGTGCGCAGCTTGGTGGGATAACCCCCAACGGGAGGGGTATAGCCTCAGAGGGGACAGGTGCAGAGGATGGGGGTTGTGGTGGTGTAGTGCAGACGGCAGTGAAGACAGAGTCGGGTTGTGCAGTTAAGGGTGTTTACTTACTGCAGATGTTGTACTGGTCACTCCAGCTGCGAGTGACCACCCGAGCCGTGCTGCGTCCACCAGGTCCTGGATCCAGCCAACCCCCAAACAAGTCCGGAGCGTGGCCCTGAGCTCTCTTTCTGTCCCGTTCTCTGGCCGTCCCCACCAGTAATCCACCTAGGTCCAGCTCCCTCGGGCCTTCTGTTGGGACACCCTTGGCCTTGGGTTCCCTGACCCTTCATGTGGTGTGCCTTCGGGGTGGATGTGATGGGTGACCGTGGCAAACGCTGCCCACGGTCTCCGGTCTCTGGCTGGGGAATGTTTTTACCCCCACCAGCTTGGGTTCCGGTACCCTGATGCCGACTCTTCACCCGGGGATTTTAGTTGGGATCTCAGAGTCCTTTTCTTCTGTGCCTCTGGGTCTCTCTCTTTTCTCCTCTCTCACTCTGGGTCTTTCTTCTCTCCTCTGCTCCTGACTTGTTCTCTGCAACTCACTTGTTCTCTGCATCTGACCCTGATCTTTGTTGGTGCCCACCTTATATACACCCTCTATGTGTGAGCTCAGGTGACCAGCACCCAATGAGCTCCTATCTTTACCCAGGCTGCTCCCCCTATCTGCCCCTACATTACATGGGATGTACCACCCCCCTCCCACTCCAGCCAGGAACAGACTCGGTCGTACCTGCACATTTCTAAGTGGGAGTACCGTCGGCCTGTTCCCCGGAAATGGGATGTGTGTAGTGCATGCAGCCTACCGAGCTCAGATCCACACTCCATCCTTACCCGGGAGTGGAATATCACACCTCTGGGTTGAGGTGCAATACCCCTGTAGCAGCCGAATCCTCAGGGTGCTACACCAGCATAGGAAGGGGTTCTTTAGGGTAAGAGCAGTGAGAATATGGAATTCACTGAGTGAGGAGACGGTAATGTCGGATTCACTACACCAGTTCAAGCGGGGACTGGATGCATTTCTAGATACCAGGCAGATTTCAGCATATACTTAAAAATAAAATAAAATAGTAGGTTGATACAGGGATTTATTCTGACTGCTGGTTTCAGAGTCGGGAGGGAATTTTTCCTCAGGTGAAGATTGGCCAAATCATTTGGGGTTTTTGCCCTCCTCTGGATCAACTTTAGCAATTACAGAACTAACAGGTCGAACTTGATGGACGCAAGTCTTTATTCGGCTTTACAAACTATGTTACTATGTTACCCTCTCCTTTCTAATGGGAATATGTCATTACTGAGGCCCACCTCTATGTGTCTTTAAATTGTTCGTGTTTTTTTTTTCTAAATTTTGGCAGCCGTTGGACTCACTGCATACCCTATAACTGAATAGCAGACCCTCTCCTTTCTAATGGGAACATGTCATACTCTTTACTGTGGCCCAGCTGTATGTCTTTAAATTGTTAGTGGGGTTTTTCCCAAATTTTGGCAGCCCTTCCAGTCACAGCATGGGTATTACCACTATAGGAGACCCGCTCCTTTATAATGGGAACATTTTTTTTACTGAGACCCTCCTCTATGTCTCTTCAAAGGGGCATTGAGTTGCATCCAAGCTTTTGGCAGCCCTTGCAGTCACTGTATACGCAATAACAGTATAGGAGACCCATTCATTAATAACGGGATCAACAAAACATAGCCGACTGCTGGCTCATTAAGAATAGTAAGGGCCGCCTGATGGCCCTATAAAAATAGTCTTTGTGACTTTCAGAGTCCCTCCATCATAAATGAAACAGGATGTGTCTGATGATGAACCCTAAAATGTTAAAAATCCTGGTGAATGCATTTGTCTTGGTTGAAAGCAATGCAAAAGTGCTACGTGTGAACATAGCCCAAGTTGTGGAGGAGCATTTTTGTTTTTAGTTATTTATTTTGTCTTATATACAAGTCATTACTTGGAAAGGATGTTCCTTAACATATTTCCCAGGAAAATTCATTTTGCTTTTATTTTTGTATGTTTTATTGTGAGTCCGTAAAAGTGGCGTAATGCCTCTGATTTATGTTGACCGCAGTGACCTGGGAGTCAGAAATGCTTCCAGGGGTCTTCCCCATGCTGTTCCCATGTCATTTGAGCACTGTTCCCATCGATTTTTAGGCCCTCTGCAGACCACCAGGGGGTGTCGCCGGAAAAATGCTCGAGTTTCCCATAGACTTACATTGGACTCGTTACTCGGTCCGAGCACTACAGCATTCCAATTTTCTCGACTCGAACAACGAGTATCCAAGCATTTTATTGCTCGCTCATCACTAGTGTTTATGATCCTGGTAGGAAAGATTTTAGAGTCCTACCTCTACCATTCTGTGTTATACAGTATGTTCATGTGTACCCCCCAGGGGTAAATGTTTTTTCAGCCCATGCACTTAGTGCATGGGCATTATCAGTATAGGAGACACACTCCATAACAATGTTAACAATGTTTTGAATGAGGACCTCCTCTACATCTCTTCAAAGGGGTATTGGAGAGCATCCAAATTTTTGGCAGCCCTTGCAGTCACTGCATACGCAATAACAATATAGGAGACCCGCTCCTTTATGATGGGAACATTTTTTTTTACTGAGACCCTCTTCTATGTCTCTTCAAAAAGGTATTGGGGTGCGTCCAGATTTTTGGCAGCCATTGTAGTCACTGCATACCCAATAACAGTATAGGAGACCCGCTCCTTAATAATGGAAACAGCAAAGCAAAGCCAGCTGATGGCCCTCTAACAATAGTGAGGGCCGACTGCTGGGCCTTTAACAATGGTAAGGGCCGACTGATGACCCTGTAAAAATAGGTTTTGTTACTTTCAGAGTTCCTCCTTCATAAATGCAACAGGATGTGTCTGATCATGTCTCACATACCACATGGGCAGATAAGGTGGTAAAATGTTAAAATGACATTTACTGGTGAATGTATTTTTCACCATTGAAAGCAATGCAAAAGTGCAAAAACGCATGAAAAACACTATGTGTAAACTTAGCCCAAGGCTCGGAAGAGCATTTTTTTGCCTTATATACAAGTCATTACCCTGGAAAGAATGTCCCTTAACGTTTTTCCAGGAAAATCCATTTTGGCTTTGTTTTTGTATGTTTTATTGTGAATCCGTAAAAGTGGCGTAATACGCTGACAACATTGTTCACAGCAGTGGCTTGGGAGTCAGAGATGCTTCCCGGAGTCCTCCTCATGCTGGTCCCATGTCATTTCAGCACTGTTCCCATCGATTTGGACAATTTTTAGGTCCCCTGCAGACTTCCACTGGGGGGCCAACTGAAAAATGCTCGAGTTTCCCATTGACTTATATTGGGCTCGTTGCTCGGGTCGAGCACCTGAGCATTACGATTTGCTCGACCAGAGCAACGAGCACCCGAGCATTTTAGTGCTCACTCTTCACTAATAATTTCTTTTTTTACTAATGTGATACATACAGCAAGCCACATCTCAGCTTGTCATTTTTTTGCGCAGAGATTCAGCTGTAAACAGGGTTCGTCCACAGTAAAAAAAATTGAATTTCTTCTGTTACTACCGTGATGTATACTGCAAGTCACATCTCAGCTTGTAATTTTTTGGTGCTGAGATTCAGCTGTATACAGGGCATGTTCACAGTAAAAAAAATCTAATTTCTTCTGTTACTACCGTGATACAAACAGCAGGCCACATCTCAGCTTGTATTTTTTTTTGCACAGATATTATGCTGTTTACAGTCCTCATCCACAGTAACAAAAATCTAATTTCTTCTGTTAGTACCATGATACTTTGCACTGAGATTCTGCTGTTTCCAGGGCTCCACAATATAAAATCAAAATTTTGGTTGCTAATAGCGTGATCCAGCCACACTATCTGAGCAAAGAAATACTGATTGGTAAATTACTAACAGGTGACTCACAGGTCTGGGCATAGGCTTATTAAACAGCTGGTTTAGAAAGGAGAAGGGTACATCCAACTAATTTTTGGAAATGTGAAGACTCTTGATTGGGCCTCCATCTGCTAGGTTGGCTGTAGTGAAAGAGGTGTCAGTCCCCGTTATACTATTTTTACACTGGTGAAATTGATGTCACTTTGGTGGTGTCTGCCACTAATTTTTGGAAATGTGGAGAATCATGATTGGGTCTCCTTCTGCTGGGTTGGCTGCAGTGAAAGAGGTTTTGATCTCCATTATACTACTTCTACTCTAGTGAAATTGAAGCCACTTTGGTGGTGTCTGCCACTAATTTTCAGAAATGTGGAGATTCCTGATTGGGTCTCCTTCATGTCTGTTGCCTGTAGCAGTAGATCGTCAGGCCTCCACTTACTTTCAGTCAACTACCTGTGTTACTATGCTTAAATTTTTGTACCAATGGTAGTCCATGAAAATTATATTTGTGCCACCTGAGTGTGGCTGATCAGAAAAGTAGCTTGAGCTGTTGCATGAGGTATCAGGGCTCCAAGTACAGCAGACCTACACCAATCCCTCCTTGTCTTAATTTGAAGTTAAATTCAAAGCTGTAAATGCTGGCCCAGGCCCTGATACCTCATGCACGGCCCATGGCTGATTGCTGCTGTGCAATTGGAAAATGTGTACTGTGGGTAAATTGATGCCACTTTTCATGGTGTCTGCCTCTAATTTGAGCTGTTTTGGCAGCTATTGGGCCCCTTTGAAGGTGTTCTGTATGCGTTTAGTTTTGCTTCCCATTGAATCCAATGGGGTTCGGATATGTTTGATGAACTGTTCGACAAACATTGGGAAGTTTGTCAATCTGAATTGAATCGAACCTTCAAAGATTTGCTCACCTCTACTTGCAACCAATTATTCATAGTTTTTGCAACCTTTTGCCTATACCTATCAAATGGCCTATTTACTGGTGTCCTTTCTTTGTCAACTGTGTGTTGATCCACAGACATTAATGACCAGATGTCAGTGTATTATTACTATTATTATGAAAAAAGGGGGTATACATAGCAAAAACACTTACAATAATTTTAACAATACAAGTCGGCGACTGGTACAGGAGGAGAGAGGACCCTGCTCGCGAGGTCTCACAATCTACAAGGAATGGGTGAGGATACAGTGGGTGAGGGTAGGGCTGGTCGTGTGCAGCGGTATGGTGGAGCGAGAACCCTGCCCGCGAGGGCTCACAGTCTACAGGGGATGGGTGAGGATACAGTGGGTGGGGGTAGAGCTGGTCGTGCAGCGGTATGGTGGAGCGGTGGTTACTGCAGGTTGTAGGATTGTCGGAAGAGGTCGGTCTTCAGGTTCCTTTTGAAGGTTTCCGTGGTAGGCGAGAGTCTGATATGTTGGGGTAGAGTTCCAGAGTAGGTGGGATACACGAGAGAAATCTTGCATGTGATTGTGGGAAGAAGAGATAAGAGGGGAGTAGAGTAGGAGATCTTGTGAGGATCGGAGGTTGCGTGTAGGTATGTACCGGGAGACTAGGTCACAGATGTATGAAGGAGACAGGTTGTGGATGGCTTTGTATGCACTCTAACTCCACCTACAAAGTACATCCTGATGCTGGCACTGGTGTCAGGACATAATGTTTCATTGCACGTGCCTCAACGTTCAGTAGTGAATACTGCGTGCTCATGCTCACAGAACAAGAACAATTTAATAGGCCGGTGACCCTTAAAATACAGCTGCTGGCCCAAGATCTGCGGTTCCCGGGAATCTGCCTGGGGGTCGGATAAAAGGTCATCGAGGGCCGTAAATGGTCGGTGGGCCTGAGGTTCCCCACCCCTGGGTTAAAGCTTTATCATGTAATGTAGTCATTATTCCAAAATTTTATGTCTTGTCTTATCATGTAAATGAGACCCCAGAGGGCTAATCCGACAGAAAAATGCATCCTTATGCATACTAACTAAAGGCAGTATCACTTTATTACTTGTCATTACTGGAGCGGATAATTGCTGTAATAGTGCCTTGAGGGCAGTAACCAATTTGGAAGCTTCACTTTTCCCCTTTTCCCTTAAATCTCACTCACCCAAGTCTGCAGCTGGAGGAGGAACTCCAACTGAGGGAGGAACTCCGGCACCAGAATGGACGGATGTATATGAAAGGTCCAGACTGGAAGCCCTGGAGGATGCCCTCAGCTCGTGTCTCTCTTTTATATGTACCGACTTTTCTCTTTTCTTATGTTACTTAGATATTGGTACATGATGACGCACCCTTATTTACATTGAGGTTGTGTACCCTTTTTTCTGTGTTCTCTGTTACTTGTGTTAATAAAAGCAAATGCTGAACTATGATCTTTGTCAGTCCTGGGAGACACAATGCACTGTGGTTGTGCATCGATACCCCCCAAAAAAGAAAAGCTCCCCCTCATGAGAGACAACTCTCCGATATGAGGTTTAGTATATTTGTTCTGTTTATCCCTTTTTATTTTATGTGATATATACTGCATTGTTTTGTCCATTTTGTATCATCTTTATATATTTTTATAAACACTGCCTACTTTTCAGATTAAGTATATAAAATTGAATAGCTCAGTTCCTCAGGGGTGTACCACACCCTTGAAGCAACACACTATCTGTAATGGGTGTCCAATTGGCCTATATAAACAATAGGTGGTGGCAGCAGCTAGTTCCTTTTATTATTGTGGAGTTTGGCAGTGACTGTACCAGGGTGTATATATAGATATATTCCATGGGCTGAAATCTTATGTGTATATACTATACGCTCACTGTGAGATCCCCAATAACTGGCCTAGTAGTGAAAACAGCTGCGGCCTTGTCCATCACTCGCCAGTCAATTGCGTAATTCTCCTGACGATTGGAGGCGGCGGTGTGTTGTTCATCGTTGTGGAATCTGCGTCATCTCTCCGGGTGTTCTCCTTGAATAATTGGTGCCAGTGGTGGGATCTGTGCATGATCCCCCTGCTCTTTTTAACTTGAGAGGTGCCATAAATGCAAACCATCCATTTAATAGAGCAAATCAAGGGTTCATTCACACGTCCGTGAAGGTCAGTCCACACACACACCGCAAACAAAACCAAGCATCACAGCTTCATATGTTTCTATAAGGCTGTCACACTAAGGTTGAGAGACTCGCACCTAGTCCACGGATTGTGGTCCATGCTCAGTGCATCATGATGGTCAAAGATTTAAGTGCTCCAATTAGTAACAGATCTGATTTTTATGCCCAGGGTTAGGTCTGTGACCAGGTATAATATAGGGTTGGCATCTCCATGGTGAGGTAGGTCAGTGACAGGTTAGGGAAGCAGCCACAGTCACATTTTCCAGGTTTTAGGAGCAGTTCAATGAACTTACTGATTCAATATGAGATTTTAGGGCTCAAACAATGCAAACTACCCATAAGAATTGTTTACATGGTTATTATTTGTCCAGCCTTGTAACTGCAACCCAGCAGGACCCAATAGTGTTAAAGGGGTTGTCTACTACTGCACAACCCCTTCTTAAATGTTATAGCACCTCATGTAAGATAATAAAAACGTATGCTCACCTCCTGGACCATGAATGTTGGTGCTGTGTCTACCAGCACTCACATGACATTGTTACAGGGTGTCAGTGCTATGACAGAACAATGGCAGATATTGCATCGGTCGAGGAGACGAGTATAAATATATTTTTCATTTTTCATTTCACATTTGGCATTTTAATATTTAAGAAGGCTTGTCTTACCTGACTTTCTGAGCCTGCTCTCCTGACAGAGAGAATAACTGCAGATCTTACTATCACTACTAACAACTAATTACCTCTTTCCAATTACATACAGATGGGCGCTGAAGACTACCCACAAGACTACAATAATATGAATGATGATAATCATACAGTCGATGACCACCCTTGGCTCCACAGCTTGTTCTCACTCATTGCCTATTCCGTGACTTGTGTCCTCGGACTTATAGGAAATGTGCTCATTATACTCGTGTTTGTGTTCTACGAGAAGATAAAGACTCTGACCGACACCTTTTTGGTGAATTTGGCCATTGCAGACATCTTGTTTCTGCTCACCCTCCCATTCTTGGCATATGAATCGGCACATGCCTGGGTTTTTGGAGACTTCCTGTGTAAGATCATAAGGATCACATACAGGGTGAATTTATTTACGTCCATGCTCACGCTCACCTCAATCACATTTGACAGGTTTATTTCTATCACTAAAGTCACTAAGGCAGCTAAATACCAGGTGACTAAACACAAGTGGCGGTACGGGGTGTGCGTCCTCCTCTGGACCCTGGCTCTGCTCCTTTCCATTCCCCAGTTCATATACAGCAACAGCCGTGACCGGAAGGAATGTTTTGAAGAATACTACCCTCCCATCATGGAGATCGTGGTGGTTTCATTCTAGATGACAGTGGGATTTCTAATTCCCTTGGCCTCAATGGTGCTTTGTTACAGCTTTATTCTCTGGACCTTGGTTAATGCCAGAGGCGTTCAGAAGAGGAAGTCAATGAACATAATTGTGGTCATAGTGGTTGTATTTATAGCTACACAGTTGCCTCATAATGCCCTTGTCCTGGCTAAAGTCCTCAATAAGGGTTTCACATCAGATTCCTTTACAATTACGAGCGTTGTAATGGAAGCTATAGCTTACTTCCACGCTTGTCTCAACCCTGTCCTGTACTTTTTTGTTGGTACAAAATTTAGAAAGCATTTTTGGAAAATGCTGAAAGGTTTAGGTCTTAACCGGATGCAAGATGAAACCACAGATCATCTGCGGACGACTGATGGAGACTCCAGAAACGTTTCTGCTTCAACAAACATCTGTGCAACAAGCGTGTAAATGGTTTCTCGGGACGAGCAGACACAATTATGGCTGACGAGTGAAGCAGTTAAAGAGTTATTTCTATTATTGGATAGTGCTTGTAAAAAGTAATCCCTTTGTAAATGTTATTAAAAGGTAAATTGCAAGCCATTCTTGTGATATTATCACTTTTGTTGACAACTTTTTGCCTTGGAGACCGACCACCACTGCTACAGTAAAGTTCAGGATCCATACCGAACACCTAGTGTCCGTGCACAGACCCCAAACACGGACTTCTCCAGGAAGTATATGTTAGTGTTTGTGTTCAGCAGGCTGATGAGAGTATTCATCTGCCAGCACCTGTGCTATAAATAAATAAAAAAAAAAATTATGTGCAGTCCCCTCTATTTTTGCTAACTAGCGCAAGTAAAGCCGACAGTTGCGGGCTGCAGCCCCCAGCTGTCAGCTTTATGATTGCTGGTTATCAAAAATAGAGGGGTCTCAAGACTTTTTTTTTAATTATTTAAATAAAAAAATTAAAAAAATGCGTGGGGTCCCCCCTCATTTTTGACAATCAGTCAAGCTAAAGCAGACAGCTAGGGGCTGGTATTCTCAGACTGGGAAGGGGCCATGGAGATTGTCCCTCCCCCACCTAAAAGTAGCAGCCCGCAGCCACCCCAGAAAAGGCATATCTATTAGATGCGCCAATTCTGGCGCTTTGCCCGGCTCTTCCCACTTACCCTGGTGTGGTGGCAAGTGGGGTAATATTTGTGGGATTGATGTCAGATGTTTTATGACCGCTGACATCAAGCCCAGGGGTTAGTTATGGAGAGGTGTCTCTAAGACACCCCCATTACTAACTCCATAGTCATATTGTAAAAAATACACAGCCAGAATAAAGTCCTTTAATTGAAAGAAAGACACAGAGTCCTTTATTTTAAATAAATGCTCCCTGTCCCTATTTTTCCCATTTATTGCTATAAAATGAAAAGTAATAAACCACCATATTCCTCACCTGTCCGCTGAGAATCATAGAAAATATTAAAATCTGTACAGCACCAGGGAGGGGGCATTCACCCCACCTTCCTCTTCCTCTTTCTTTTTTGCAGTAGGACAAGAGCTGGCATTATAGCTGACACTATTAGGCTATGTTCACACGTTGCATTTTTTCAGCATTTTTTTCTGCAGCAAAAACTAATCTCTTGCCAGGAAAGTTTGTTCACGATTTTGCTAGTTTTTTGCTGCGTTTTTCACTGCATTTTTTTCACTACAATTTTGTCTTTTTATGCATGTACATAAAGTTCAGTGAAAAAAAAAATCTCATTCTATTTCATCAGGTTTTGGCACAAAGAACGCTGAAAAAACTGACATCTGTGTTTTTTGGTGTTTTTTTCAGCGTTTTTCACCACCCATTACTTCCAATGGGTGAAAAAGCTGAAAAAACGCTGAAAGAAGTGACATGCTCTATTCTGCAAAAAACATCCAAAGCACAAAATACTGATGAAACAAAAACCAAGGTATGTGCATGAGATTTCTGGAATCTCATAAACTTTCCTGGTACTGTAAAACGCAGCAGAAAATGTGCATAAAAAAAAGCATAAAAGAACGTTGAAAAAACGCAATGTGTGAACATAGTCTTAAAGTTAGACTTGTATAATGGGCATAAAGAAGTAGGAAATTAATACACAGCAGCTCCTTTTAGGACAAAAGACCCCTGCAGTACCAACACTGGATGTCTTTTGTGCGTAGACAAATAGTTATAAAATAGACAGGCAACTGAGACAGTAGAAGTTTTTTCAGAGAGTTGGACAATAAAAAGGGTACATGTGTTTACACATAAATAGCAAAGTGGAAGGAGTATTGTCTAAAGATGAGCGAGCCTGTGGATGTTCGGGTTCGCTGGGTTAGACAAAAATACAGTAAAAACCTTGGCTTGGGTCCGAACTTGACCTCGATCTTGATCCTGGACCTGAACCTGCACCCAATACAAGTCAAAGGGGACCTGAACTTCGTTGCTTTAGAATGGATGTAAAATGGTCATAGTTAGGGCTATGGGGCTACAAAAGGAAGATAAATGGGGGTAAGAGCAGGACAATTGCCTTCTTGTCCAGTTAAAATTTTCACCCACAGAGCATGTTTCCACATTTCCCCCACAGAAGCTGATAATAAATTTCACCCACAGAGCATGTTATCACATTTCCCCCACAAAAGCTGATAATAAATTTCACCCACAGAGCATGTTTTCATCTTTAACTGTGAAAGCTGATAAACAATTTCACACCAAGACAATGGGACACACTGCCCCCAACAGCTTAAAAATGTCTGCTCCAGTAGTGTATGTTACAAATGCTGCTGATGAAAAGTTGTTAGTATGATCTTGGGTCAAACTGGCGGTCCACAGCGAGGCTTGTTACCGGCAGTAGTTAGAAATTTCACCAACTGCGCATGGGGCAGAGTACCCTCTCAGAAGCAACTTTCAAATTTCACAATTTACAAAAAAAGTAATATTAGCTCACTTTTGGTGGAAACTCCCTATGAATTTCAGTGTTGTAAGTGAAGGGGGGAGGCACAGGGCCGGTATCAACATGCTGTGGGCCGGAACTGAGTTCTCTTCGCCCTGAGTCCCCTCTTCTACAACCCCTGGCAAAAATTATGGAATCACCGGGCTCAGAGAATGTTCATTCAGTTGTTTAATGTTGTTGAAAAAAAGCAGATCACAGACATGGCACAAAACTAAAGTCATTTCAAATGGCAACTTTAGGGCTTTAAGAAACACTAAACGAAATCAAGATAAAAAATGTGGTACTCAGTAGAGATAATTTTTTTCAGACCAAGCAGAGGGAAAAAATTATGGAATCACTCAATTCTGAGGAAAAAATTATGGAATCATGAAAAACAAAGATACAAAAGAACACTCCAATACATCACTAGTATTTTGTTGCACCACCTCTGCCTTTAATAACAGCTTTCAGTCTCTGAGGCATGTGTGTCACCCTGGCCTGGATGCCACAAATATAATAAAGCTGTGTCTGAGAGCAAGGGGGAGGTTTTCTAGTCAGGGGAACATTAGCATGCAATACCTCCTGTCTCAGGCCAGTAGGGGTAGCAGGCTGCCCCTATAAAAGCTGGAACTGGGGGCAGGGTTAGAGAGAACTGGACGACCTGTCTCAGGACTGAGAGGTGTCTCAGAGCAGAGAGAAACAGTTGTGTTGCACCCTAAGAGGACGTGTGGCAGTAGGAGAGCCACAAGCCAGGGACAAGAGGTGAAGTACGCCTGTCCTGGCAGACAAAGAACCAAATTTATCAGACTTTGGTGTCTGAGGCTGTGAGGATTCCACGTCCTGCAGCAGATAACCAGTCCACAGGAGATTGTATGTTCCTTGGCCTAAGAAGCCCGGAGGCTCCGCCACAGCAGAAGGGACCAGCAAAGCCGTACCAGGCCGAGAGTAGAAAGGGACCCACGTTGCAAACCATACGGGCGAGAGGACACGGTGAGCTCGGGAACGTGGGCTGTTACCCTATAAGGAGGAGATAGCCAGAAGGAGCGCAGAGAGCACGGTAGGCCTACACCCTCACCCTGACCAGGACCAACTTCCCATTTGCTCTCAGACATCCAGGTCCCCTCTTAGCCGGGACTGTTTGTGGGTCAGTTCACCTGTTCTAGTAAAGACCCTGGAGTGCAACCTGTTGTCTGTGTGCTCCTTGCTCCTCCAGCACTAACGGTACTGGGACTCCCTACACCATCACCCCCATCCTCCATTATACTGCCCTGGGGCCGCACTCTTCCCGTGGGGAGTCACACTACCCCAGCTGCATACATCATCAGCCCCAGCGGTCTGCCTGGCAGCGGCGGTTCGCACTGACCGCAATCCACGGGTGGCGTAGTCGGACATACCAACAGGGCATAGCAGACTACCACCGGTCTGACCACCCTGAGCCACGGAACCGGGGTGCCACCACTACCCCCATCGTTTCCCTATTGCCGGAATCCGAGTGCCCCACGGCCCAGGGGGAGAGTCACATGGACTTAATGAGTGACAAACAGTACTCATCATTAATTTCGCTGCAACTTTCTCTGATTGCGGTTGCCAGATCAGCTTTGCAGGTTGGAGCCTTGTCATGGACCATTTTCTTCAACTTCCACCAAAGATTTTCAATTGGATTGAGATCCGGACTATTTGCAGCCATGACATTGACCTTATGTGTCTTTTTTCAAGGAATGTTTTCACAGTTTTTGTTTGCTCTATGGCAGGATGCATTATCATCTTGAAAAATGATGTCATCATCCCCAAACATCCTTTCAATTGATGGGATAAGAAAACTGTCCAAAATATCAATGTAAACTTGGGCATTTATTGAAGATGTAATGACAGCCATCTCCCCAGTGCCTTTACCTGACATGCAGCCCCATATCATCAATGACTGTGGAAATTTGCATGTTCTCTTCATGCCGTCATCTTTATAAATCTCATTGGAACGGCACCAAACAAAAGTTTCAGCATCATCACCTTGCCCAATGCAGATTCGCGATTCATCACTGAATATGACTTTTATCCAGTCATCCACGGTCCACGATTGCTTTTCCTTAGCCCATTGTAACCTTGTTTTTTCCTCTTTAGGTGTTAATGATGGCTTATGTTTAGCTTTTCTGTATGCAAATCCCATTTCCTTTAGGCGGTTTCTTACAGTTCGGTCACAGACATTGACTCCAGTTTCCTCCCATTCGTTCCTCATTTGTTTTGTTGTGCATTTCCTGTTTTGGAGACATATTGCTTTAAGTTTCCGGTCTTGACGCTTTGATGTCTTCCTTGGTCTACCAGTATGTTTTTGCCTTTAACAACCTTCCCATATTGTTTGCATTTGGTCCAGATTTTAGACACAGCTGACTGTGAACAACCAACATCTTTTGCAACATTGCGTGATGATTAACTTCTTTTAAGAGTTTGATAATCCTCTTCTTTGTTTCAATTGACATCTCTCGTGTTGGAGCCATGATTCATGTCAGTCCACTTGGTGCAACAGCTCTCCAAGGTGCGATCACTCCTTTATAGATGCAGACCAAAGAGCAGATCTAATTTGATGCAGGTGTTAGTTTTGGAAATAAAAATTTACAGGGTGATTCCATAATTGTTTCCTCAGAATTGAGTGATTCCATGATTTTTTCCCTCTGCTTGGTCTGAAAAAAATTACCCTTAGGCTATGTGCCCACGATGTAGAAATGCTCCGGATTTTTTCCTGAGCGTTTCTGCATCTCCCCGGCAGAAAAAAACGCATGCGGATTGTACATGCGTTTTCCTGCCAGGAACATGCGGAAATGAAGCGTTATTCACTGACATTTCCGCATGCAGATTGACAAGCGCTTTCCAAGCGATTAGCGTCACTTTGAAAGTGCTTGTGACAACTAGGTCACACTATATAAATCCATGCAAACGGGCATGGATTTATATAGTGTGACCCGAGAGAGTGGTTAAAAATAAAAAATTAAACTAATACTTACCTTCCGATGGCCCCCGAGAATTGCAGCGCTCCTGTGCTGGTTGCCGTCAGATCGTGGTACTGAAAAGACCTGCCATCACATGACTATGACGTCAGCGCAGGTCCTTCAGTCCTGCGCGATCTGTCAGCAAGCGAAGAGAAGGAGTCCGGGGGCCGTCGGAAGGTGAATATAATCTTTATTTTTTATTTTATTCTTTTTTTTAATGGTACCTGGGTGTGGATGAGACTCTCCTCTCCTCTACACCCGGGTACCATCTGCACATTAGAACGCACCAATTACGCAAGTACAGATGCAGTCTTGTGGAATTGGCGCGTTCTAATGCAAGTCAATGGCGGCAAAAACACAGTGCTTCCGCAAAATTAATGGACATGCTGCGGATTTTTGAGCGCAGCATAAACGCTGGGGAAAAATACGCAGCATGGGCATTGAAAGTTCGGAATTGCATTGGAGACCATGGGGGAAGGTTTACCAAGCGTTTCCCAAGCGTTTACGCTGCGAAAATTCGGCAGCGTAAACGCTTGAAAAACGCATCGTGGGCACATAGCCTTACTGAGTACCACATTTTTTATCTTGATTTCTTTTAGTGTTTCTTAAAGCCCTAAAGTTGCCATTTGAAATGACTTTAGTTTTGTGCCATGTCTGTGATCTGCTTTTTTTCAACAACATTAAACAACTGAATGAACATCCTCCGAGCCCGGTGATTCCATAATTTTTGCCAGGGGTTGTATAAAGGATTGAGAGTGCAGTGTATTGTGTGATGGAGGATTTTCTTTACTCACTGTTACATTGTCCATGGGACCGGAACCAGCTTCAAACAGGACAGGAGATCTTAGATCTGGATTAACAGGCTCACTTTTACTGTGCAATTCTTCTACACACGGCTGCAGCATACAGATTAAGACATGGTCTTTAGTTAGTGAAATATCGTTGGTTATATGCCTTTTCAGTTTTCGTCCTCATTCTGTCCTGAGATCCACCATCTTCCACTTCCTCAGTGACCCAACTGAAATTCTCCTAATGAAGGATACAGAGGCCTGCTTCCCAGTACCTCTTGCTGGCTTTAAGCCCATGACTGTGCTGGCATCCAAATTGAGCATCAAATGTATCCTCATTCTGTCAGAAAATGTGCGCTGATAAAACACTCTCTTCACCACTGTATCTGCTTGCTGGAACCTGTCTCCCTGTATGTTCAGCCTTCCTTCTCCACTCTACTCTCTCTTATACAGGCACTGTACCAGTAAAGGTGTCCGTGTCATGGACTCACACCCTGACTAACTACCTGCAACCCAGATATTCTTTTCTATAAAAACTACTCTAACCCCTCCCAACTGATGAGCTAATCCCTGAGTTAACTGTCTAATGTCTAAGCAAAGTAATGTGACTATATTTTCTTGAGGTCTTGACCACTATTATATTTCAATGTGGTATACTGTTGGATTTAAGCTTTGTGCTTTTCAAATGCTTTTAATTTTTGCATGTCCGTCCGGTCTTGATGAATAATAAAATCATGTTGGTATATATTTGGTGCTCCCTGTCTTTTCATACATACCTTCTTTCCTTGTTGTGTGTTATTTATCCCTATGGCCGTTATTGTATACTGGTTCTCTTACAGGCTCTGCCTAAGGCCGTCCCTGGGAATGCGGGAGGTCTGTCCACTAGGGGAAACATACGCGTGGGGTTGTGGTCTTCTTGGCCTCTCGGGTGTACATGGGTATGTAGCGCCCCGAGGGTTTGGCCGCTACAGGGGTATTGCACCTCAGACCAGAGGTGTGATATTCCACTCCCGGGTAAGGATGGAGTGTGGACCAGGGCTCAGTTAGCTGCATACAGCACACACACCCCATTTCCGAGGGACAGCTCAACGGTGCTACCACCAGACAGAAGTGCAGGCACGACCGACTATGTCCCTGTCTGGAGTGGGGAGGGGTGTGGAACACCCAGTGCTGTAGGGGCAGATAGGGGTTGGTTCCTGAGCGTAGGTAGGAGCCTATTGGTTGCTGGTCACCTGGGCTCATGGTCAGAGGGAGGTATAAAAGGTGGGCACCATCTTAGATCTAGGTTCTGTCCAGAGAGGAGAAGACAGGGAGTAGAGGCTCCGTTGGAGCTCTACTCCAGGAGGGCCTAGTGAGAGGCCGAGGAGGAGGTGAAGGGGAGCTGAGATTGTGGCTCATCCCAGCTCCAAAAGAGAGGAACAGGAAGGAACAGAAAAGGAGAAGAAGAGACAGAGAAACAGAAGGGCTCAGGAACAAGAAGGTGGAAGGGACCCTAAGAACCCACGAGAATCCAGGGTGAAGGGTCAGGCAGATTAAGGGTACCGGATCCCAAGTTGGTGGAGGAGAAACTACCCTCAGCCAAAGACTGGTCGTCGTGATCATTTATTGGTGCGACACCTCAGCAAACCTGCTAGGAAGTCACCATATAGGACAGCGGAGGACGGGGCCCACGTTTAACCGCACAAGTCCGCGGCAGCTGGACAAAAGTGGGTAACTGGTGAGGCAGGCCAGAGAAAGGACAAAAGGGGGTCCTGAGCCATACTCCTGAACTGCCTGGGAGTTGACCGAGCCCAACACCTGGTGGACGCAGCACGGCTCGGGCGGTCACTACCTGTACAGAAGTGACCTGGAGTACCTGAACTGTGAGTAAAAGACATTGGACTGCAGTACGTTGTCTGTGTGCTCTTTCGCTCCTCCAGCACTACCGGTACTGGGACTCTCATCACCATCACTCCCACCAACCACTACACTGCCCTGGGACCGCACTCTTCCCGTGGGGAGTCACACCATTCCAGCTGCATACATCATCAGCCCCAGAGGACTGCCTTGCAGCGGCGGTTCCTAATAACCGCAATCCACGGGTGGCCTAGTCGGACATTATCTAAAACATCTAAAAGACTGCCACTGGTCTGACCACCCTGACCCATGGGACCGGGTCGCCACTACTACCCCCATCGTCCCCCTATTGCCCGGTTCTGAGAGCCCCACGGCCCAGGGGGCGAGTCAGCTTTGGCGTAGTCGGCAGGATTTCGTGCCCGCTAGCAACGGGTATTGCGCGCCTGAAAAGAGACTGTTTCGTTGTACTAAAGATGGCGCCCGCCCTAGAAGAACGAGCGCCATAATGTGCGCGCCAAAAGACCACAGGAGGCCGCCTCCCGTCGTGGGCCGGGTCCCAGAATGGCGCCAAAGAGGAAGCCCGCCCCCAACAACGATGAGCCCGGCTGTAGAAATGTCCGTCAACGTGGGGGGGCTGCCCCTGAGAGTGATTGTCAGCAGAATGCCCCAGGACCCACCCCTCATGGGGGCGGAAAGAGAAGAAAACTGCGGGGCTGGGGGTGGTCTGGATCAGTCTGGCCAGGCCGCACCCGGAGATGGAGAAAGGAACCAGCTCCAGCACTTTGGCAAGGGGCCTGCTGCAAGCCACACCATCATGCAGCCTCACAGAGCTGCTAGCCCACCTCCCCAAGGAGGACCCCGAGTATGCGCGGGCGGCGCTGGAGGAGCTGGACCGGAGGATGGTCCGGGCGCAGCAGGACGTGATCGCCGGGTGGAAAGAAGAAGTGGCCTGGCGGGCTGTGACCCTGCAGCAGGAGGCGCCGTCGACATCCGGCAGCACACCAGCCACCGGGGGCAGTGAAGGCGGAGCGGAGGCTGAAGATGACGCCGCGACAGCAGAAGCAGGTAACGGAGACGCCCCTACCCCGAACCCTGGGGCCGCCGACCTGCCCCTGCACCCTGTTGCGGAGCCTAACGTACCTGGACCCGCCGTCGACACCATGCCTCCACCGCCATCAACCGGCCCCCAGACCGTCGACGCTGCTGGAGAGCCCTGCCCCACGCCGTGCCCTCTGACCCCGGGCGTGCTTAGCAAACCACTGTCGCAGGCACGGCCGCAAGGCCTAGCGCCCCCGGGCGCCGCTGCCCCGACGGAACCCCCTGCACCTGCTGTACCACCCCAGGGTGCAACTAGGAAACGCCCAGCGCGGGCCTGGTCGCAAGGCCACGTACCCCCGGGCGCCGCCAACCCTCTCGCGCCCCCTGCCTCTGCAGTACCACCACTGGGCGCAGATCTTTTCGCCCAACATACCAGTCCGGATGGGCTGCCTTTCATCTGGCCCCCCGAGTTTGTCAACCCCCGCTTTCGGAAGAGCCCGCCCGCGGAGGTTGAAGTACCATCTGAGCCCCTCATACCTGCTCCGGCGCCTCAGGAAAACCCACAGCTGCCGTTGGAGGATGCCCAGTTTGAATGGGACCCCACAGGGGAGGACCTAATGGGGTTCACGAAGGAAACACGGGCGGACGCAGCCGAACGGCGGGAGGCCTGCCGCCAACAGCTGGAAATGTTTGAGAGGGAGCAGCAAGAACGGCGCGTGAAACAAGAGAAGCTGCAGGTCCAGAGCGTGGAGCAGAAAATGAAGGCCCGGCGAGATCCCCGAACTGCCCGCAGTCCCCGAGTCACCGGGACTGTTGTGAAGTTCCAGATGGAGCGCGGCTGGGGTTTCATCCGAGACCCCGAGACCATCAGCGACGTGTTCGTGACGAGGAGGGATGTGGAGAGCCACCTGCCGGAGGGTCATCGAGGGCGGGATCTATTTCCAGGGGATGTGATGTCTTACACCCGACACCAAGGCGTGAAGGGATGGTACGCCCTCCACGTCCACAGAGTAGTAGAGGAGGAGGAGGAACAGCACTACTCGGACTCTGAGTACCAGGAGGGCCCGGACGGGCCTGAAGATTATGAGGAGCAAGGAGCAGCTGGAGGGTATCGCTACCAGTGAAAGTAGCATACCAGTGTATATAGTTACCCGTCAGGGTACAAAGGAACTGTTTGGGACTGTTTCAAAATGAGTGTGGTCCCCGTTGGGACTGATATAGGACTGTTTGACTGTTGCCCTATCCCCTAAGTAACCTGGCTGAGGACTGAGAGCAGCCATCCCTCTTCCCTTTACCAGGCTGAGGACTGTGAGCAGCCATTCCCCTCCCCAAAACCGGCCGAGGACTGGGAACGGCCAATCCCTTGTATATAGTTGCGCTTCCTAAAGCGCCCCCTACTGGTTTTATAAAAAGCCTGCAACGTCTACCTCAAGACAAGTTTTGTTGCACCTTTAAGAGGGAAGGACACCTGGTCGCAAGTTGCACCGCGGCCATGATCCAAGAATACAAGAATGTGTCTTGCCTAAAAATGTTTTACATGAGAAAGTTTTATATGCTGCTAGGTGATAATGCAAATGTTTTACGAGATGTTTTATACAAAAGAGTTCCGGAAGTATTGAAAGTGTTTTCATAATGTCTAGTGAAAAGAAAAGTGTGTCCCATAAAGCTGTGTTGTCTGCTTCTAAATGTGAAAAGTTTTAAAAAGTTTTTGCATGTCCTGTAATCAACTGTTTTTGCTCTTTTCCAGCCCGAGGACATGCTGTGCTTTACCAGGGGGGAATGTAGCGCCCCGAGGGTTCGGCCGCTACAGAGGTATTGCACCTCAGACCAGAGGTGTGATATTCCACTCCCGGGTAAGGATGGAGTGTGGACCAGGGCTCAGTTAGCTGCATACAGCACACACACCCCATTTCCGAGGGACAGCTCAACGGTGCTCCCACTAGACAGAAGTGCAGGCACGACCGACTATGTCCCTGTCTGGAGTGGGGAGGGGGGTGGAACACCCAGTGCTGTAGGGGCAGATAGGGGTTGGTTCCTGAGCGTAGGTAGGAGCCCATTGGTTGCTGGTCACCTGGGCTCATGGTCAGAGGGAGGTATAAAAGGTGGGCACCATCTTAGATCTAGGTTCTGTCCAGAGAGGAGAAGACAGGGAGTAGAGGCTCCGTGGGAGCTCTACTCCAGGAGGGCCTAGTGAGAGGCCGAGGAGGAGGTGAAGGGGAGCTGAGATTGTGGCTCATCCCAGCTCCAAGAGAGAGGAACAGGAAGGAACAGAAAAGGAGAAGAAGAGACAGAGAAACAGAAGGGCTCAGGAACAAGAAGGTGGAAGGGACCCTAAGAACCCACGAGAATCCAGGGTGAAGGGTCAGGCAGATTAAGGGTACCGGATCCCAAGTTGGTGGAGGAGAAACTACCCTCAGCCAAAGACCGGTCGTCGTGATCATTTATTGGTGCGACACCTCAGCAAACCTGCTAGTGTGGCACCCCAGGGGTCTGGTTTCCACAGTAATAGCAATATTACGTCTGTGAGCAGGTGGGAGGTCTCCTGGTCAGGAATCCTATGCATGCCACACCTCCTGCCCAGTCCTGGGAGGGGAAGAACTTCCCCTATATAAAACTAGGGCTGAGGCAGGGTTAGAGAGAGAAAGAGCAGAGAACACAGACAGAGACACAGTCTGGTCTGTAGTGGAGCAGCTTTAGGGAAAGAAAGATCAGGAGCTCTGTGGGAGCTGTGCTAAAAGAGATCAGGGGCTGGAAGCTGTAGAGCTCGCCCTGATTGAAGAATTCTTACCGGACCCGGAGTCCGAGGCTGTGGGGATTAATCCTTACCCAGCAGCAGAAACCGCCCGGCAGGGGATTTCAGGTCCTCTGGCCAAGAAACCCGAAGGCACGGTCACACGCAAGGGACCAGCACCGCAACGTGGAGCGGAAGCTACCAGAAGGCCCCGAGTCACCGGCCATACGGGTGAGCACCACACGGTACACTTAGGGACGTGGGCTACTTTTATCAGCCTCTAGCAAGGTAGCCAGAAGAGTACGATTAGTTGGGGAGGCCTACAACTCCGCCTGGCCAGGGGAGATCCCATCAGCTCACGGACTGACCAGGCCCCGATCGCTAGCCAGTACTCCGGGAGGGTCTACCTTGTCACCAGTAAAGACCCAAAACTACACCGCACCGTCTCTGAGTGGTTCCTGCTACCCCCTTCATCCACGTCGGCTGCCCTGAGGCCATACCCCTCCCGTTGGGGGTTATACCATCCACGCTGCACAATCCTTCCACCGGCTTCAGCGGTCTGCCCTGCAGCGGCAGCTCCATAGCTGCGTTCAACGGGTGGCGTAGTCCTCCAACATCTACTGCTAATACTCAGCCACACAGTTTGACTCCCTGGGCACGGACCGGGTCACCGCCACGAGACTACTACCCCCAACAGGCCCGGCTCCGGGTAGTCCCCGCGTGCGCAACGCTACACCAAGTAGGCCCAGGGGCGCGTCACTAGGAAGTCACCATATAGGACAGCGGAGGATAGGGCCCACGTTTAACCGCACAAGTCCGCGGCAGCTGGACAAAAGTGGGTCACTGGTGAGGCAGGCCAGAGAAAGGACAAAAGGGGGTCCTGAGCCATACTCCTGAACTGCCTGGGAGTTGACCGAGCCCCACACCTGGTGGACGCAGCACGGCTCGGGCGGTCACTACCTGTACAGAAGTGACCTGGAGTACCTGAACTGTGAGTAAAAGACATTGGACTGCAGTACGTTGTCTGTGTGCTCTTTCGCTCCTCCAGCACTACCGGTACTGGGACTCTCATCACCATCACTCCCACCAACCACTACACTGCCCTGGGGCCGCACTCTTCCCGTGGGGAGTCACACCATCCCAGCTGCATACATCATCAGCCCCAGCGGACTGCCTTGCAGCGGCGGTTCCTAATAACCGCAATCCACGGGTGGCGTAGTCGGACATTATCTAAAACATCTAAAAGACTGCCACTGGTCTGACCACCCTGAGCCACGGGACCGGGTCGCCACTACTACCCCCATCGTCCCCCTATTGTCCGGTTCCGAGTGCCCCACGGCCCAGGGGGCGAGTCAGCTTCACTGTTGTTTAAGGAGCCTATAATGCTGGTATTGGGATAATCATCTCCCTCCACAGGTGGCGTCACGAGACAAACTGTACACTAAAACCCCTTTTTCAAGAGAGACCCCAGAGTACGGGCCCGGGAGCCGACTGCCGTGACATCCTAAACAAAGTAAAAGGCCCGGGTAACGAGTCCCTTATATCCTACTGGGCGAGACAAACACACCAGGAAATTGATTAAAATTCAACAATCTTTATTGGCAAATCCTTTTAAAAATTTGTAGAAAAAAACAAAAAATGGACATCTCAGACGACAAAGCGTATATTATGGGGTGGTGTGTAAAAAAATGCCATACGTGTTTCGAGTAAAAAAAACTCTTGAGCACTGGCTATGAAAAAGAATATTCTGAGAAAACCTGTACAAGTAAGAGTAGAAAATATCCCAAAAGAAAAAGGGAGGAGAAAAGAAAAAAGGGGGCCACACAACCTGCAGACGATAAATATGTGCATGAATAAATTTTCAATAAAGATTAACTGCAGAAAACTCAAAAAATATATATATATACTTTTTTTTTTTTTTACATTTTTTTTTTATCCTCTCTCTGTCTTCTTCCTTTTTGACTCAGTATTACGTTTTTGATAATATAACATAATTTCTCATCTGAGATTAAGCCCTGGTGGAGCATATATGTTAAGAGAAAAATGAATAAACGAAAAAAAAAATATATATCCTTTTCTTCTTTCTCTCTTTCCTTTTGGACTCAATATTACGTTTTTGAGTTTTTGATAATATAACATAATTTGTCATCTGAGATTAAGCCCTAATGGAGCGTATGGATAAAAAAAAAAAAAAAAAAAAAATGTGAAAAAAAATAAATAAATAAATAAAAACACGTATGGCATTTTTTTTTACACACCACCCCATAATATATGCTTTGTTGTCTGAGATGTCCATTTTTTGCCTTTTCTACAAATTTTTAAAAGGATTTGCCAATAAAGATTGTTGAATTTTAATCAACTGCCTGGTGTGTTGAGCTGGATCCATCTTCACTTCCTCATTGCCCCAGGCACTGTGCAGCAGCGAGGACTCCGTGCTCCATGCCAGACTGGGATTACATCTCAGGGGTGAGCTGAAACTTTCTCTTTATTCATATTACTGTACTTGATTTTTCGTGCTCCCCTTTTTGACTTAGCACCAGACTTTTTGACAGACCATGTTGTCTGCACACTTTTCTATTGTTTTGGGGTGTGTTGTTGTATATTGTTGTTTTTTTTTATCCGGATTTTCATCATGGATAATAGTACTACCAATTCCAGGCAGGTGCGGGCTGCTAAACTATTTTGCACCAATAGCGCCATTATAACTGAAACTGGCTGCTATAGAGTCGCACTTGCAGGACAGTAAAACTTATTTACCACTTGCTAGTGACCCTACTTTATTTTTTGCAGAAAAAAACTAAAAAAAGTAATTGATGAAGGTTTTTCTTTGGGTATACTGACAAAAAAAAAGAAACGGAATTCCTTGAAGTAACATCACCCATTATTCCTATCATCCATGCGCTGCCTAAAACACCTAAACCGTTATCACCTATTTCTATAAGACCAATAGTGTCAGGAATAGGCTCGTTAAACGAGCATTTGGGCGCATAGCTAGATAGTGCCTCACAATCATTGGTACAAAGAATACCGGGTTTTTTACAGGATTCTCGTGATGTTTTGCGTATGGTCCCACAGATACACCTGGGTTTCTTGTGATGTTTCTTCTCTTTACACCAGCATTCCCCAACACATAGCTATTATGGCTGTCCAATACCACCTGGACAGGTACAGTTCTTACACACCTGAACTTAAAGAGTATATAGAAATATAGAAAATGTGCTCTCATTTCTACTCCGCCATAATTATTTTATGTTTAATGGAAAGTTATTTTTGCAAATTAGCGGAGTGGCGATGGGAGCCAAATTCTCACCATCCGTAGCCAATTTGACTATGGCATGGTGGAAAGAGTGTTTTATGTATACTATCCATAATCCGTTTTCATCTTCAATAAAATTATATGCTAGGTATATAGGTGATATGATCATTGTTTGGGAGGGGGCGGTATCAGAGATTCCAAATTTCATCTCTTACCTTAATGACAACCAGTTTAACTTGCATTTCACACATAGTCATCATGGTGAAAAAAATGGTATTCCTGGATTTGGAACTTATTGGTGTCAATAATTGTACAATTGTAACTAAAACCTACAGAAAACCTTCAGCAGGTAATACAATTTTGGATGCTCGTTCATTCCACCCTTTTCATGTTAACAAAGCTGTTCCTGTGGGTGAATTTATTAGAGCTGAGCGGAATTGCAGCTGCAGTGCTCTGACCTAGAATCCAGGACTATCAGGCTGAGTTCACACGATGCGTTTCCGCGGCGTTTTTGCAGCTGCGTAAACGCAGCGGAAACGCATTAAAAACGCATGGTAGAAGGGCAGCAATGTTCCCCCAATTGAAATCCGCATGTGCTGTGCCCATGATGCGGATTTTTCCGCAGCGTAAACGCTGCACTCAAAAATCCGCAGCATGTCCATTAATTTTGCAGAAACGCTGCGTTTTCGCCGCCATTGACTTGCATTAGAACGCGCCAATTCCGCAAGACTGCATCTGTACTTGCGTAATTGGCGCGTTCTAATGTGCGGATGGTACCTGGGTGTGGAGGAGAGGAGAGTCTCATCCACACCCAGGTACCATTAAAAAATCTGTAAAAAAAAAAAAAGAATAAAATAAAAAATAAATGTATACTTACCTTCTGTCGGCCTGCGCACAGCTCCTGCTTGGTTCCCGGCACTTTGCAGTGAGTTGAAGGACCTGAGCTGACGTCAGAGTCATGTGACGGGTCACTTGACGCTGACGTCGGCAGGTCTTTCAATTCAAAGTTGCCGGCGAGGGAGAACGGAGTGAGCAGGACAGCGCGGGCCATCGGAGGGTAAAGTACACATTTATTTTTAATTTTTACCACTCTCTCGGGTCACACTATATAAATCCATGCCGGTTGCATGGATTTATATAGTGTGACCTAGTTGTCAAGCACTTTCCAGGTGATGCTAAAATCGCCTGGAAAGCGCTTGTCAATCCACATGCGGAAACGCATGTGAATCTGCATGTATTCCGCAGGAAAAACGCATGCACAATCTGCATGCGTTTTTTCTGCCAGGGAGATGCAGAAATGATGCAGAAATTTTCTGCTTCATTTCTGCATCGTGTGCACATACCTTCAGACAGCGCCTTTCTGATCGACACTATCCCAATTGGAGCCTAAACAGAGCACAACAGATTGCAAATACTAGGAATAGGACGGACTTAACCCCTTCGCGACCATGGGATTTTCCCTTTTTGCATTTTCGTTATTTGCTCCCCTTTTTCCCAGAGCCATAGCGTTTTTTTTTTTGGTCAATATGGCCGTGTGAGGGCTTATTTTTTGCGGGACAAATTTTACTTTCCAATGCCATTACTAGTTTTACCGTATCATGTACTGGAAAACGGGAAAAAAATTCCAAGTGCGGTGAAATTGCAAAAAAAGTGCAATACCACAGATGTTTTTATTTTTTTTACCACATTCACTGAATGCTAAAACTGACCTGCCATTCTTATTCTCCATGTCATTACAAGATCGTAGACACCAAACATGTATAGGTTCTTTTTTATTATTTTATTTTGAATGGGGGTGATTTAAACTTTTATATTTTTTAAATTTTTTTTTATATTTTTGAAAACCTTTTTTTTTTACTTTTTGCTTGCTTCTATAGTTTCCATAGGAGACTAGAAGCAGCAACTGTCCAATCGCCTCTGCTATATACAGGGGACCAGTAGTTCCCCTGTATGCAGCAGAAATGCTCCTGTACTATGAGCGCCGACCACTAGGTTGCGCTCATAGTAATCTTAACATGACAACCACTGGGGTCTGCTGCAGACCCAGGGTTGTCATGACCACCCATCGGTGACCCGCGATCACGTGACAGGGTCACCGATGGGCGGGGCTAAGGCCGCGCTTCCGGCGCGGCGATGTTAAATGCCGCTGTCAGAGATTGACAGCGGCATTTAACATGTTAACAGCCGCGGGTGGATCGCGATTCCACACGCGGCTGTTGCGGGCACATGTCAGCTGTAATAAGCAGCTGACATGTGCCCGGTTCAGTGCGGGCTCGGCGCCGGAGCCCTCACTGAACCGGGGGTGATGGCCTGGGGTGTACTAATACGCCCTGGGTCGGTAAGGGGTTAATTAATAAAACTAGGATGAAATGAAATAAAAAAAACTGCTTGCCAGTTTTGGTTCTTAATCATAGTCCTTATTTTAGGTCCATTTCCCAGATAGTGCGACGCAATCTACACATTTTGCAAGATAATCCTGTCATTACAAGAATAGTGCCAAGGAAAGCAAAAACGCTAGGAAATGTATTATCACCTAGTTTGCATGTTCACCATCACAAAAAACCCACATCTCAAACATGGTTGTCATTAAAGGGTTATTTTAAGTGCGGACAAACTCAGTGCAAAACCTGCCCAGTGTCGTTCAAAACCAATCATCTTTACAGTTACGATCAGAGTTAAAAATTCAGTATAAAAAGCTTCTTATCTGCAACAGTGATCAGGTGGCTTATGCTGCACAATCTGTGACCTCAAATATGTTGGTTCCACAATCCGTAATCAGGGAGCACCTGTATGACATTGACGAGCCACAGAGAGAAACATCTGTAATATCTCACACCATCTTGTGGAATGTCATAATCGCAGTAATTGGTCTGCGTGTATACGCGATAGAACAAATACCGAAACATGTTAGAGGCGGCAGTCATACTGATGCGGTCCGCAACAAAAAAGCTTTCTGGATATTTTCTCTGAACACACATGCTCCATCAGGGCTTAATCTCAGACGAGAAATTGTTACATTATTAAAAGCATAATATTAAGCCCTGAAAGGAAAGAGAGAAAGGAGAAAAAGGAGAATTTTTTAATTTTTTTTCCAAACTCCTCCTCACTATGCTTCGCTCTATAGGCCTCAAGGAAACCGTTCTCTCCTGGTTCTCCTCCTACCTCTCTGACCGCTCCTTCACTGTATCTTTTGCCGACTCCTCTTCCTCTCCTCGTCCCCTTACTATCGGGGTTCCACAGGGCTCAGTCCTAAACCCCCTCCTCTTCTCTCTATACACTGCTCCTATTGGACAAACAATCAGCAGATTTGGGTTCCAGTATCCTCTCCATGCTGACGACACCCAATTATACACTTCTTCCCCTGACATCACCCCTACCCTAATACAAAATACCAAGGATTGTTTGTCTGCTGTCTCTAACAACATGTCCTCCCTCTATCTTAAACTGAATTTCTCCAAAACTGAACTTCTTGTGTTTCTCCCCTCTACTAACCTAACTTTACCTAACATCGAAATTACATTGAAGGGTTCAACTGACTCGCCCCCAGGGCCGTGGGGTGCTCGGCAGCCGGGCCTTATGGCTGCTTTTGGGGGAGATCACGGTGGCTGGCCCGGTCCGTGACCCAGAGCGGACAGTGCAAAAAGGGGATATTTATAGGGGATTTGTCGAGACGCCACCTGTGGTGTCTGGTGAGGATCACCAGCGCTGCAACAGTCCTCTGAGGCAGGTGTTAGGGCAGCTTGAGATGGAACTGCTCCCCATAGGTGGAGCAGGCCTCAGGGCAGTGAAAACGATGCAGGTTGCGCTGGGCGTTGTGGCGCAGGGGGAGCGATGGCGCAGCAGAAGTAACGGACAGAGACATGGGATTTGCTTCATTACCTTTACTGGTGCCGTTGTTAGGTACGGTCCAGGGTACTCCAGGTGAAGGGCGCACTTTTGGACTCTCCCCAGTGAGCGGGTATAGGGCCTCCTGATCCGTGTCAGTCTCTGTGTATGTTCCTGGCCAGCCTGCAACTGAGCCTAGACTATGTGTCCTGCTTTTACTTCACCTGTTGCTCAGAAGTAGGACCTCTGGTTGGTAACCACTTTCCCTGGACATCGGGGCCTTCGTGGTTCCTGGTCCTGTAGGTGTCTAGCTTCAGGTTTGCCAGGGACTTGTAGTCCTCCTGGGATTCCGGTTATCCCTACTGGGTGTAAAGGGTCCCTGTAGGCTCGGACCCGGTGTCCGGTTTGTATAATGGGGTGAGCTTACTAGGCTCCTCTGCCCCCTTAGCTTCACTCTCTTTTTCTCCTCGCCGTCGACCACACTCGGGACCCTCACTACTCGGCAGCTGGCGTGCTGTGTCTTCACCGCTCTCTGAGCGTCGGCACGCTCTCTCTGCTCACAGACTCACTTCTGTCTGAGCTGACAACTAACTTCTCACTGACTGAACTGAGCTGCCTGGCTCCACCCTCCCTTTATATGTCCCTAACGGGCTTCCTCTGGTGGTCTGAGGTGGTAGGGTGGAGGTGTGTGAATGTGTGAGGGCCTCTTGTGGAGAAGTCCATCCATGCACCCTTCTGGGTTCTGTGGCACCAATGCGCAGCAGGGCGCCACACAACTATAACTCCCAAGCAGCATGCTCGCTTGGTCATATTCAACACTAAACTTTCCTTTATTCCCTATATCCGATCACTCACTCGCTCTTGTCACCTGCATCTTAAAAACATCTCCAGAATCCGACCTTTTCTCACCTTTGAAGCTGCTAAAACTCTTACTGTCGCTCTTCACTCTCGTCTGGACTACTGCAACTCTCTTCAGATCGGTCTCCATCTTACCAAACTTTCTTCACTTCAATCCGTCCTGAATGCGGCAGCCAGGGTCATATTTCTGCCTAGCCGCTTCACCGATGCCTCCATCTTGTGCTAGTCATTACACTGGTTACCCATTCGCTACAGGGTACAATACAAACTCATTGATCTCACCCACAAACTCTCCACAGTTCTGCACCGCCTTATATTTCCTCTCTCATCTCTGTCTATCTCCCTACACGTGCCCTCCGTTCTACAAATGACCTAAGACTAACAACCCTAACCTCACACCTCCGTTTCCAAGACTTCTCTCGTGCTGCGCCAGTTCTCTGGAATGCTCAACCCCAGACTATCCGACTGATGCCTAGCCCCCACGTCTTTACGCGCGCTTTAAAAACCCATCTCTTTAAACAAGCCTACCACTTCAACTCAGTAAACTAACTTTTCTCTGTTCCCTCCTTCTAAATATAATTCAGAATCTGCTCCCTACTATTCATCTGTCTCCACACCCTTCAAGCACACGATAACTGCACTCGATACTTGATTAATGCACTTAAACATACTGACTGATGACCGTATCATGCAGCCTTATATGAAAATCCCTATGTATTATAATTGCTAGACCTGAAATAACAAGCACTTCTCACTTATTGTGTCCCCCCATTTTCTTATAGATTGTAGCTTGCGAGCAGGGACCTCACTCCTGATGTAACTGTTTAAACTGTCTTACTTTGTATTGAATTTATTGTCTGTACATGTCCCCGCTTAATTGTAAAGTGCTGCGGAATATGTTGGCGCTATGTAAATAAAAATTATTATTATTATATTATTACACGAGGTATATAGATGACCTGCTCATCATTTGGGATGACAAATCATCCAATGTTCTGCTCTTTTTGGATTATCTGAATGATAACAACTATAATCTTCGGTTCATTCATTTTTTTTTTTTAATCAATAGTCAATCACATATTTAGATCTATAAGTCTCAGGCATACATGGTTCTTTAATCGAAAGTAGTACAGAAAAACAGCAGCAGGGGATACAATTCTTCATGCCTAGAGCTTTCATCCTCCACACAGCACACAAGCTATTCCAGTAGGAGAGCTAATCAGAGCAAAAAGAAACTGCAGTGCTATAAAGTCCTTTCACAATGAGTCACAATAGATTATCCTACTAATTCAAGTGTGGACGATTTATAATTGGTAAGAAAGAAAATTCCACTGACATTTTGCTGCATTGGCCGGGAATCCAACATCTTTCCCTCACCGGTGAGCACAGCAAACCGTGCACGGGGGAATTCTGTAACTCTTTAAGTAAGTCCTCCGCCTTAAGATTAGGCGTCAAAACAAGCATTGTCAGTTATCCCGGACTGAGGGAGAGTGACGGATTTCGTATAGTCCAAGGATCTCTGGGAATCGTCTATATCTGAATACAGGTAAGACCATTTAATTATAATCTTTATTATATTCGGTAATTTTCTTAATCCAGTATTAAAGTTATTCTAGAAATTGATTTGGGGGCTATGATTGTGAACATATGCAATTGGAGTTGTAAAACTCCTTTAAGTTGCCATACTTCATAAATCTGTTTGAAGTTTGTTAGTTCCGGAAAGAAATTACGTAGAATGGGTACATAGCCGATGTGAGAAGGCTACTGTGGAATCAAAAACTCTGTGTGCACATTAAACTTATCTAGATGGTGAGGGTCGAGGACCCTCGGGAATTAAGGAATCCGCTGGATTAACCCAATATAAGAGCTCAATATAAGATTAATTTTTACCGATATTTTGTTTTTGTCTTCTGTAGTTTCTTGTCTGTTGATTCCTGTTAAATGTGCTGTTTTCATTTGTTTGTTTTTGAAGAATTAAAAAGCCATAAATATATATATATATAAATATATGTTTTATGTTACATATGAGACTCCCTGAATGATCTCTTGAGTGAATGTATAAGGATTGAAATATAAAATTCTGTGTGTATAAGGGAGTCCAATTAGGTGTGGTCGACAGTCACTTCTGGACTGGAGACAACTCATAGATTATTGTAACGTTTAAAACACCTAGGTACATGCCATCTGATCCCTAAATAGAGAATATTTGCTGTTGTATTGTTATATGTGTTTTTCTTTTAATAACATTGAGTGACTGAATCCTCCTAGTTTAAAAAGTGGACGCAAAGTCAGATTTGCGGCGGTCGAATGAGGCCTTATCACGATCATGAGGAGTTAGTAGAGTCCGCGCCGGAGGTGCTCTGAATACCTGATTTTAAGAACGGGAACTTTTCTGGAAATAAAGAGGCGATGTCAATAGACTTTCTCAGCACTTCAGGTCTAGGAGTACGAGGGAACTTTTATCTCTTGTCTTATATGCTTTTCTTGTCTATTATACATTGTTGACAATATATGTCTGTGTCTGTGTATGTCCAATCCCTGACTGTGTATGTTGTTGTGTGGCACCCCAGGGGTCTGGTTTTCCACAGTAATGTAATGTTATGTCTGAGAGCAGGTGGGAGGTCCTTTGGTCAGGGATCCTGTGCATGCCACACCTCCTGCCCAGTCTTGGGAGGGGAAGAACTTCCCCTGTATAAACCCTGGGCTGAGGCAGGGTTAGTCAGTCAAGGAGAGTAGAGACAGAGAAGCAGCATAGGAAGAAACAGCAGAAGCTCATTGGGAGCAATATTACTACGAGTCAGGGGCTGGCAGCTGCAGAGCTCGCCCTGACTGAGAAGCTTTCTTACCGGACCCGGCGTCCGAGGCTGTGGGGACTAACTCTTACCCAGCAGCAGAAGCCGACCGGCAGGGGATTTCAGGTCCTCAGGCCCAGAAACCCGAAGGCACGGTCACACGCGTGGGACCAGCACCGCCATCGTGGAGCGGAAGCCATTAGAAGGCCCCGAGTCACCGGCCATACTGGTGAGCACCACACGGTACACTCAGGGACGTGGGCTACTTATATCCGCTTCTAGCAAGGTAGCCAGAAGAGTACAGTCAGTTTGGGAGGCCTACAACTCCGCCTGGCCAGGGGAGATCCCATCTGCTCAAGGACTGACCAGGCCCCGTTCACTAGCAAGTACTCCGGGAGGGTCTATCGTTGTTACCAGTAAAGACCCTGAATTACACCGCACCGTCTCTGAGTGGTTCCTGCTACCCCCATCATCCACATCTGCTGCCCTGAGGCCATACCCCTCCCGTTGGGGGTTATACCATCTACGCTGCACCATCCATCCACCGGCCTCAGCGGACTGTCCTGCAGCGGCAGCTCCATAGCTGCATTCAACGGGTGGCGTAGTCGTCCTGCATCTACCGCTGTTACATCGCCGCTCAGTTTGACTCCCTGGGCACGGACCGGGTCACCGCCACGAGACTACAACCCTCAAGAGATCCGGCTCCGGGTAAGCTCCCGCGTGCGCAACGCAGCACGACACAGGCCCAGGGGCGCGTCAACTTTGGCGTAGTCGGCAGGATTTCGTGCCCGCAACCACCGGGTACTGCGTGCCTGAAAAAGAGACTTTTCAAACTTACCTGTGGTGAAGATTCCCGCCATCTTCAGCCTTCTTCCTGCCATCGGTGAAGTTTCCCGCCATCTTCTGCCTTCTTCCCACCATCCGTGGAGTTTTCCCGCCATTGGACGCCATCTTGAGGACGCCGCGCGGGAAGAAGAGGGGCGTGGACTCCGAAAGCGCGCGAGAACTGAAGCCCCGCCCCACGTCCGGACGTTGCGTAAGGTCCTGGAAGGAGCCCAGCAGACGCCGACGTCACAGGAGCGCGACGGAAGGTCCTCAACCCTGACGATCCACTGCGGAGCCGCGGCCTACGGAACAGGATCATCGCAAGGTAGGCCACGGTCCACTAGGGGGGAGGAAGATGTCGGATACGGAGGAGAGCTTCACTGCCTCAACCCCCGCCAGCGCTACCGCTGCTGCAGTTATGCCCTTCACCATGCCCTATATCCCGGGAGCAGCTTGGCTACCCCAGTACTCAGGGGAGTCACATACCCTGCATGACTTTAGAGAAAAGCTGGATAGCCTCTTCCAGGTGTACCCCCTCACAGAAGAGCAAAAAGTGAGCATCCTGGTGGCCCAACTAATCGGGGCAGCCAAAAGGGAAGTAAAATCCTGGCCACCTGGGAGGAAGACTGTCGCAGGGATACTAACCCTGCTGAAGGACACCTTTGATACCCGCACCTCAGCCGAGATTAAGCTTAGATTCTACGGGTGCAAGCAGCGAGCGCATGAGAGTATAAGGGACTATGCACTAAACCTACAAGAGGCCCTGAGGGCCATTAAGCAGACCGACCCTGATGGAGTGGGAAACGAGGACAGGCTGTTGACCGAACAGTTTATAGAGGGACTGTATTGTAATACCCACCGAACCCAGTTGCGGGCAATGGCCTTACAGGATCCCCATCTGGGCTTTGCACAGTTCAAGGACAGAGCCATCCGGGTGCTCCGAGAACCGGCACCGGGTGGCGTTGTGACCCACAAGCGCCCTGCTATCACTTACCACCAGGAGGCGGCGCCCTTGTCGGCAGGGCCTGTGGGAGCTGATGCGCAGGCTTTGGACAATGACCCGGCTCCAGACCTACACCATCAGGTCCAAGAGCTAGCTAAGAGCGTTGCTGCGCTAACCGGAACTGTGCAGTCTTTACAGGCTTCCACCCCAGGGAAGATCCAGCTGGCATCCGGACCGGAGGACATCCCGTGGCGTCGACCAAGGAGGACCCCACCGGCCAGAGGAAGACCCAGTGACCGATACAGCGAGGACGGACGACCCATCTGCCGCCGCTGCAATCAACCTGGACATATGGCAAGGTACTGTTCTTTAAACGGGCACAACCTGGGGTAGAGGGCCAACCCCCAGGAAAAAGATCACCAGGCCCATCGAACTGGCGCGACAGATATGTGGGAGGACGTCCAGTCTTGCCTGTGGTACTGGATGGCATTCCCATGAGTGCCCTACTGGACACCGGGTCACAGGTCACCACCATCCCGTACGTGCTCTTTAAGCAGTACTGGAATGACTCGGATATTACCCGCTACCCTGACGACGACTTGAGTATCATCGCCAGCAATGGCCAGCCCGTGCCACAGATTGGATTTAAAGAGGTGACCATCAAAATCGGTAGAGTCGAACTGGCAGCACAGGGACTGATCATTGTAGATATTGACAAACATGAGTCACCCAAAAATAACTCTAGGAACTAATGTAATTGAAAATTGTCTTGCAGAGGTGATTTTCCTTTTACAGCAGGTTGCCAAGAACGCCAGCTCCGGCGAGCAGCGGGTGCTCCAGAAAGAGATCCGGGCACTGATGCGACGGCAACAGGTGGAACTCTCCGGCGGTGAGATTGGTAGCGTAAGAATGTGTGACCCTTTTCCTATTGCCATGCCCCCAAAAAGTGAAATGATGATTTGGTGCCGGGCAGCTATTGGTCTGAGAGGTAGAGATTACCAGGCAATGGTAGAACCAGTTTACTCTGACAGTAGGCCCACCATTTTGACAGCACAGGGGGTGGTTGATGTACGCCATGGGAGGGTGCCCATTCGCATAATAAATATCGGGGAGAGGGAAGTGTACCTGCCCCGGTATGCCACGCTAGCCAAATTATATACCATTAACCAAAATTCTATACAATCTGTGGAACCCTTGCCTCCATCTCACCCGGAGGAAGGTAACGGCTCTAAGAAAAACATGGAGGACTGGTGTCAGCAACTACATCTGGGTACTGACTCCACTCCCGCACACCAGAAACAAGGAGTCTATCGGGTGGTTCAGGAGTACGAGAGAGTGTTCAGTAAACACCCGTTAGACTTCGGGCGAGTCAAGGGGGTAGAACACCACATCCCCACGGGAGACCATCCTCCTATAAAAGAGAGATATCGACCCGTACCCCCTGCCCACTACCAACACGCCAAGGGGATGCTTAGAGACATGAAGGAGGCTGGGGTGATCAGTGATAGCTGTAGCCCCTGGGCAGCTCCACTAGTCTTAGTCCGAAAGAAAGACAACACCATGAGGATGTGTGTAGATTACCGGAAAATCAATCGTATCACACACAAGGATGCGTACCCCTTACCAAGGATAGAGGAGTCATTGGCTGCTTTAAGATCTGCTAACTTCTTCTCTACCTTGGAACTCACTAGCGGGTACTGGCAGGTTCCTGTAGCAGAGGCGGACCGGGAGAAGACCGCATTCACCACCCCGATGGGACTTAGCGAGTTCACCTGCATGCCGTTCGGACTCTGCAACGCACCGGGAACCTTCCAACGACTAATGGAGTGTTGTCTGGGCCACAGAAACTTCGAGACGGTCCTGTTGTACCTGGACGATGTCATCGTATATTCCAAGACGTATGAGGACCACCTGAAACACCTGGCGGAAGTGTTCGAAGCTCTGGCAAGTTACGGCCTAAAGGTGAAACCCTCCAAGTGTCACCTCCTGAAACCAAAGGTGCAGTACCTGGGACACGTGGTGAGCGCTGACGGAGTGGCTCCCGACCCTGATAAGATCACCGCAATTAAGGAATGGCCAAGCCCCTCCAGCGTAAAAGAAGTGCGGCAGTTCCTCGGGTTGGTAGGCTACTACCGAAGGTTTATTCCCGGTTTCACCAAAAAGGCAGCACCTATGCAGGACCTCCTGATAGGCCAGTCCCGGAAGGCCAAGAACCAGAAGCCGCCCTTCAAATGGGAGGAGCTGGAAGAAGAGTCCTTCCGCCAGCTGAAGATGGCCCTCACGGGGGACGAAATCCTGGCGTACCCGGATTATAGCCAGCCCTTTATCCTCTACACCGACGCCAGTAACATCGGGCTAGGAGCCGTACTGTCCCAGATCCAGCAGGGGAAGGAACGAGTAATCGCCTACGCCAGCCGAAAACTGCGACCCACCGAAAGGAACCCCGAGAATTACAGCTCATTTAAGTTAGAGTTCCTGGCCGTAGTATGGGCAGTCACCGAGCGCTTTAAGCATTACCTCGCTTCTTCTCGGTTCACAGTGTACACGGATAACAACCCGTTGACACACCTGGACACGGCAAGACTCGGTGCCCTGGAGCAGAGGTGGATGGCCCGTCTGTCCAACTACGAGTTCACAATCAAATACCGGGCAGGACGCTCCAATACCAACGCGGACGCCCTGTCCAGGATGCCCAACCTGCCGGACGGAGGAGAAGATCCGGAGGGACTGGAAGAAGTTGAACTCCCTGCATTCCACCGTCATGGGACTATCCAGTATTCCCACCGGGTAAGGAGTAAGCAGGCTGCTACGTTGAACCCCTTACCCCACTACAACTGGGCGGAAACGCAAGACAGCGACCCTGCCGTCCGACTGGTGAAGGAGATGCTGACTCGGCCGAAGGCTCGCCTTGAACCAGACGCTCCGGAGGAAGCCAAACAACTATGGGCAGAGAAGAGTCGACTGTTCCTTTACAAAGGGAAGTTGTGCCGCAGAATGGTTAACTCCCGGACGCATGAATTACTCTGGCAAGTAGTGGTGCCACGAAGAGACGCAGCCATGGTGATGGAGGCATACCACGACGGAGCTGGACACTTCGGGTGGAAGAAGCTGGAGTTCCTGCTGCGCGAGCGGTTCCACTGGGTAGGCATGAGGGGAACCATCGAGAAGTGGTGCAGAGACTGTGGCCCGTGCAACCTGAGAAGGAAGGACCGTGCCAGCCAGAAGACTCCCCTGCAGTCCATCGTCACCCGGCAACCGTTGGAACTGGTAGCCTTGGATCATGTAAAACTGACCCCAAGCAGAAGTGGCTACGTCTACGCGTTAACCATCGTGGATCATTACTCCCGGTTTCTGGTTGTCGTCCCCGTCAAGGACTTAACGGCTCAAACAGCAGCTAGAGCCTTCCAGCAGCACTTTTGCCGTCCACACGGGTACCCGGACCAAGTGCTGACGGACCAGGGACCTGCCTTTGAAGCGGAGGTCTTCCAGGAATTCTGCAATCTGTATGGCTGCCGGAAGATAAGGACGACACCCTACCATCCGCAAACTAATGGACTTTGTGAGAAAATGAACCAGGTGGTAATGGATCTTCTAAAAACGTTGCCCCTGGAAGAACGCAGTCTGTGGCCTGAGAAGTTGCCCGATCTGGTGGACCTATACAACCACATCCCGGTAGGTTCCACCAACTGTACCCCGGCTTACCTAATGAGGGCAAGACCTGGTAAGTTACCTGTTGACCTGGAAATGGGAGTCCTGACACCCGAGGACACTTCACCAGAAACAGACTGGGACACAGAGAGGCAGCAGCAGTACCGGAGAGTACAGGAGAGCGTGGAGCGAAGTCTCTGTCAGGCTAGGGAAAGACAAGAGAAAACTTACAACCAGTATGCTCCCGCTGTTCCCCTGGTACCCGGAGAGCAGGTCTTGAAGAGGAAGAGACGGCTCCACAAGTTGGATGACCAGTGGGAGAAAGACCCGTACACCGTACTGCCCTCAAGCCACGAGAACCCGAAGGTTTGTACCATCAGTAAAGACGGAGGGGAAACCACAGCCATTGTATCCCGGGACCACCTGAAGAAGTGTCCCGAACAACTGAGGAACCCTGAAGAGGAACAAGAAGACCATCGACCCGTAGAGGAAAGGGAAGATATGGTTAGTACTGTGCTCGGGGACTTCCCTCGGTCTTGGACTCCAGTCAATGGTGCAGTTGTGGTACCCGTACTCACCTTCCTCCAACCAGCATCCCAAGCACCTACGGAGCAACAGGTAGAGCTGGAAGAACAGCCGGTCCAGGAGGCAGAAGACTCCACACAAGCAGAACAGGAGGATCAACCCTCTGCTTATAGTGAGCCTGCCGTACCCCTAGTGAGACAAAGAGCCGGTAGACAGCTGCCCAGTTTACCCTTGACAGCTCCTACACCCTGTAGTTCAGGGCCAGACAGTCAGCTCCGTAGGTCCACTAGGGCCACTAGAGGCCAGTTACCCGCACGCTGGAGGATTTGAAGTGTATAAATTGTTTTATTTATGTTTATCTGTGTATTGGTGCTTGTGTATAATTTTGTGTTTCCAGTTATTTTTAGGAATCCTTGGTGGATTTACCGGGAATCCTTGTACATAGTTAGAGCGTAACCAAGGATGGACTAGAGACTGTTAAGGACTCGGGGTAGGACAGACCCCTACCTGGTTATGTCTCCCTGTTTTGGTGAAATGGACACCTTGCTTTTCTTCAAAGACTGCACCCGGTTGCGGACATGCCGTGACCACCTTTATGTGTTTCTTCTTATTGTACTGTTATTGTTGTTATATCTTGTTATGTTTTTCTAAAATATGTTTAGTCCCGGAGTACTAAATTTCACTAGGGGGGAATGTGGCACCCCAGGGGTCTGGTTTTCCACAGTAATGTAATGTTATGTCTGAGAGCAGGTGGGAGGTCCTTTGGTCAGGGATCCTGTGCATGCCACACCTCCTGCCCAGTCTTGGGAGGGGAAGAACTTCCCCTGTATAAACCCTGGGCTGAGGCAGGGTTAGTCAGTCAAGGAGAGTAGAGACAGAGAAGCAGCATAGGAAGAAACAGCAGAAGCTCATTGGGAGCAATATTACTACGAGTCAGGGGCTGGCAGCTGCAGAGCTCGCCCTGACTGAGAAGCTTTCTTACCGGACCCGGCGTCCGAGGCTGTGGGGACTAACTCTTACCCAGCAGCAGAAGCCGACCGGCAGGGGATTTCAGGTCCTCAGGCCCAGAAACCCGAAGGCACGGTCACACGCGTGGGACCAGCACCGCTATCGTGGAGCGGAAGCCATTAGAAGGCCCCGAGTCACCGGCCATACTGGTGAGCACCACACGGTACACTCAGGGACGTGGGCTACTTATATCCGCTTCTAGCAAGGTAGCCAGAAGAGTACAGTCAGTTTGGGAGGCCTACAACTCCGCCTGGCCAGGGGAGATCCCATCTGCTCAAGGACTGACCAGGCCCCGTTCACTAGCAAGTACTCCGGGAGGGTCTATCGTTGTTACCAGTAAAGACCCTGAATTACACCGCACCGTCTCTGAGTGGTTCCTGCTACCCCCATCATCCACATCTGCTGCCCTGAGGCCATACCCCTCCCGTTGGGGGTTATACCATCTACGCTGCACCATCCATCCACCGGCCTCAGCGGACTGTCCTGCAGCGGCAGCTCCATAGCTGCATTCAACGGGTGGCGTAGTCGTCCTGCATCTACCGCTGTTACATCGCCGCTCAGTTTGACTCCCTGGGCACGGACCGGGTCACCGCCACGAGACTACAACCCTCAAGAGATCCGGCTCCGGGTAAGCTCCCGCGTGCGCAACGCAGCGCGACACAGGCCCAGGGGCGCGTCAGTTGTACATTGTGTTTGTACTGTTACTCTAGTCAAAAGTCCTTGTGAACATATATATCTATTCCTTATCAGCGACCACATTTGCCATCTGCAGCCCGTCCCTTGGGGACCTGTCTTGTTTATTACACTGTGTTGTCATATCTGTCCCCCACAAATCTTTATTGGACGAAGGTGGCAAGATATAGAGTTTCAAGCTGGTAAATATATAGGACATAGTGTAATCAGTGAGGATTATTTAGATCCTGGGTATTAGTAACAGTAATTGAATTTTTGTTACTGGTTTCTTATCTTCTTGATGACATATGAATTCCGATGATATTTGTCAGACTTCTTACAAGTGGGTAGACATCCATTGTGCTCAAGGATTTGCATTGTGTGTAGTTCTTATCTTCTTTTTTGCCTTCTTCTTGTGTATAAGAATGTCACATAACATCCTTACGGGACGTAGACCCACAGCTATATTTTAATGTCTTGTCCACATTATAAGGCGGGATTGTTATTGTGCATTACATCTGACGGCTGGATACAATTGTACCCAGAGGGGACTACTGAAGCCGAACAAACAGTCTTGAATTTGGGATATAAGCTGTAAACATGGGGAATGTTCCAGGCAAACGTGTGGAACGTGGTTGTCTTTGGTGTTATGATAAGAAGGAACCACTAGATGGGGATAGTAAGTATATGCATAAAATAGACCCTGAATGTGGGAAGTACCTTGATTAATGGCAGAGAAAGTTTGGATTTGATGGTAAACTTACTTTGACAGAATGTGAAAATTTGGTACAAGAAATAGAGCAAGGTAATGAGAAAGAGAAAAGAAAGTATGGTCATGACAGTGCAAATAAATGGTTGAGAGAGGCAAGGACGAGAGAAAAACGTAGACAAAAGAAAAAACAGGAGAAAAGGACTGAGATGATGCCCTTGTGTGATAAGGACCTTTTGGTCAGAAGGAAAATAAATAAATAAATTAGGTTCCTGAGGAAATATTACATTTAGCTGAAATAGAAATGTATTTACAGAACACTTTACCTCCAGAAGTGACCCTCCTCGTGGGGGGCCGTGAGGTCACTTTTCTTGTTGAGTCAGGAGCCATTAGAACCTTAGTGCATCCAGAAGAGATACCCACTATTGGACTGTCTGCTGCCTGCATAGTGGTAACAGGAGCAAATAGTAAGAGAACCATCATCTACACCACTGGAGGTACGGGACCCCGGAAAAGGCAAAAGTGCACAAATTATATTATCAACTGTGTGGGTGGGATAAGATGCAAGCCCTGAGACCGGGAATAATCCCACCTGCTGCAGGACTTCAGGCAAAATCCATGGCGGAGACAATGGTGCTCCAAGGGTATGGGGAACCCAGATACCATTAGGCTATGTGCCCACGTATAGAGATGAGCGGTGTTCGACTAGAACTGTTCGCCAATCTCAAATTCGAGCTGTTTTGGGCGGTGTTCGAGTTGTTCGACGAACCCGAACGATTTGCAAAAAATTCGGCTGTTCGAGGTTATGTTCGATAACTGTTCGTGCACCAAAAGCGTGTCCTGCATGTCTGGTGCTATTTAGAGCACCAATCATGCAGGGATTGTCTGCCACTCACTGTAATGCCACAGCCATGGTGCTTGTGGCATTACAGTGATTGCCCAAATCGATGGGAACAGTGCCAACAGTGAAACATGAAAAGCCGGCAATTCAGCAGCGGCATACACCGGTACCCGACAATTTAGAACTGAAAGAATAGAGCTTCACACATAGATTAGATAGATCTAAACATGTCAGCCACATATATACGAAGTACAGTGAAAGTGCTGCTTACTGTACTTGTCATTTAGCGTAAAGGATTTATCAAAAAAAATAATAGTGTTTTCATGCACCGTCTCTTTAAAAAAGCCGGCCGGCAATTCAGCAGCGGTACCCGACAATTTAGAATAGAAGGAATACAGAATCACACATAGATTAGATAGATAGAAACATGTCAGTCACATATATATGAAGTACAGTGACAGTGTTGCTTACTGTACTTGTCATTTAGTGTAAAGGATTTATTAAAAAAAATAATAGTGTTTTCATGCACCGTCTCTTTAAGAAAGCCGGCCGGCAATTCAGCATCTGTACCCGACAATTTATAACAGACAGAATAGAGCTTCACACATAGATTAGATAGATAGAAACATGTCAGTCACATATATATGAAGTACAGTGATAGTGTTGGTTACTGTACTTGTCATTTAGTATTAAAATAAAGGATTTATTATTAAAAAAATTGGCGTGGGGTTCCCCTTAATTTTAGGCTCTAGCGGAGGTTAAGCAGACAGCTGGGGCAGATGTTTGAAGCCTGGGAAGGGGGTAATACCCACGGAGCTTCCCAGGCTACTAATATGAGCCCCCAGCTGAATACATAGCCTTTACTAGCTATTAAAATGGGGGACCCCCCCAAAAAAATGACGTGGGGTCCCCCCTAATTTAATAGCTAGCAAAGGCTAGGCAGATAGCTGGGGGCTGATATTAATAGCCCAGGAAGGTAGCCATGAATATTGGCCCCCTCCCAGGCTAGAAACACCAGCCGTCAGCCGCCCCAGAAATGGCGCATTCATAGGATGCGCCAATTCTGGCACTTAGCCTCGCTCTTCCACGCTGCCCTGTAGTGGTGGCAGGGGGTAATAGGGCTGGGGTTGATGTCAGCTTATAATGCCAGCTGACATCAAGCCCAGGTTAGTAATGGAGAGGCGTCTATAAGACACCCCCATTACTAACCCCATAGTCAAAGTTAAAAAAAACACAAACACCCAGAATAAAGTCCTTTAATTGAAATAAAGACACAATTCTTTATTGTTCTAAATTAAACCATACTTACCGTCACGCCCATTCCAGCTGAAGCCAACGATCTCCTGAAATAAAAGAAAAATAATAAAGCAACATCATCCTTACCTTTCCATGGTTCCCATGACAGCTTCAGCTCTGCTACATCGAGATGACAGGCTGGACCGCAGCAGAACGCTGCCATCCAGCCTGTCATCCCGCAGACACTGAGAAGCGCAGGCTTGCTTGCGCTCCACAGTGTCTCTCTGTGAGGGCATCCAGATGAGCCGAGTTAATGTCCAATGAACTCGGCTCACCTCATGCACGTCACTGACAGCGTGGGAAAATTCTCCTGCACTCAGCGCTTCAGCGTGGGAGAATTCTCACGCTGAAGCGCTGAGTGCAGGAGAATTCTCCCACGCTGTCAGTGACGTACAGGAGGTGAGCTGAGCTCATTGGACATGAGCTCACCTTATGCACGTCACTGACAGCGTGGGAGAATTCTCCTGCACTCAGCGCTTCAGCGTGAGAATTTTCCCACGCTGTCAGTGACGTGCATGAGGTGCGCCGAGTTCATTGGACATGAACTCGTCTCATCTTTATGCCGTCACAGCCAGACACTGCAGAGCGCAAGCATGCCTGCGCTTCTCAGTGTCTGCGGGATGACAGGCTGGATGGCGGCGTTCTGCTGCGGTCCAGCCTGTCATCTCGATGTAGCAGAGCTGAAGCTGTCGTGGGAACCATGGAAAGGTAAGGATGATGTTGCTTTATTATTTTTCTTTTATTGCAGGAGATCGTTGGCTTCAGCTAGAATGGGCGTGATGGAAAGTATGGTTTAATTTAGAACAATAAAGGATTGTGTCTTTATTTCAATTAAAGGACTTTATTCTGGGTGTTTGTGTTTTCTTTTAACTTTGACTATGGGGTTAGTAATGGGGGTGTCTTATAGACGCCTCTCCATTACTAACCTGGGCTTGATGTCAGCTGGCATTATAAGCTGACATCAACCCCAGCCCTATTACCCCCTGCCACCGCTACAGGGCAGCGTGGAAGAGCGAGGCTAAGTGCCAGAATTGGCGCATCCTATGAATGCGCTATTTCTGGGGCGGCTGACGGCTGGTGTTTCTAGCCTGGGAGGGGGCCAATATTCATGGCTCCCTTCCTGGGCTATTAATATCAGCCCCCAGCTGTCTGCCTAGCCTTTGCTAGCTATTAAATTAGGGGGGACCCCACGTCATTTTTTTGGGGGGGTCCCCCATTTTAATAGCTAGTAAAGGCTATGTATTCAGCTGGGGGCTGGTATTAGTAGCCTGGGAAGCTCCGTGGGTATTACCCCCTTCCCAGGCTTCAAACATCTGCCCCAGCTGTCTGCTTAACCTCCGCTAGAGACTAAAATTAAGGGGAACCCCACGCCAATTTTTTTTAATAATAAATCCTTTATTTTAATACTAAATGACAAGTACAGTAACCAACACTATCACTGTACTTCATATATATGTGACTGACATGTTTCTATCTATCTAATCTATGTGTGAAGCTCTATTCTGTCTGTTATAAATTGTCGGGTACAGATGCTGAATTGCCGGCCGGCTTTTTTAAAGAGACAGTGCATGAAAACACTATTATATTTTTTAATAAATCCTTTACACTAAATGACAAGTACAGTAAGCAACACTGTCACTGTACTTCATATATATGTGACTGACATGTTTCTATCTATCTAATATATGTGTGAGGCTCTATTCCTTCTTGTCTAAATTGTCGGGTACCGGTGTATGCCGCTGCTGAATTGCCGGCCGGCTTTTTTAAAGAAAGCATCTTCTGAGCAGTTTGTCAGCTTTTGGACACCTTTGAAGGTGTTTTCTATGTGTTTCTATGTGTTTTTGTTTGCCTGCCATTGGTTTTAACGGTGTTCGACGGTGTTCTAAGTAGAGATGAGCGTTGTTCTACTCGAACTGTTCGCCAATCTCAAATTCGAGCTGTTTTGGGCGGTGTTCGAGCCGGTCGGCGAACACGAACAATTTGAGAAAAATTCGGCTGTTCGAGGTTATGTTCGATAACTGTTCGTGCACCAAAATCATAACTGGATTTTTTCTCAGTAATGATGAAAATTAATGTTAATACGCAGTTTGAGTGTACAGCGGGGCGGGGGGAGGGGCAGGGGATGGATCTCTGCAGGAACAATGAAGATCTCCATTTTTTTTTCTCTTTCCCGCATTTGCAGTGGGGAGGTGCAATCTGTCAGCCTATCAGCAGCGCACACACGGAGCGAAGTGCTTTTTTTCACACAAGCAAGGGCATGTGTGATTGGCAGTGTATGTCACATGTCCTTGCCCTATAAGACCAAGCCATTTTCCCCGTCGCCACCATTTTCTCACTGCTGCAGCTGCGTGTTAGACGGCACCGCTGTTGCTGTGTGCGCTATACCTTGTTAATTTCAAGCCAATTTTCGCACAAATATACAGATAGCTTGGGAGTAGGGAATAGTTGTGATTGCAGTCCTTTTAAGGACTAGGTTACAGCATTTCCTACGACTTTTATCAGGCAGGTCTGTGCTCTTAAATAGATAGATTGTGGGAGTAAAGACTAATTGTAATTGGAGTCCTTTTCAGGACTAGGTTACATCAGTTCCTATCCGTTTTTGCCAGGCAGGTCTGTGCCAGTGCTGTGCAAGTTTTTTTCACAGCATTTGGCTGAATCTAGCAAAGCTAATCCTTTTTGGCCTATTGCAGAGTGTGTTAGTCAGTGGAGTAGCCTGTGTTGCAAGATATACCACCTGTGTATAGAATACCAATTTTTTTACTGCACCTAGTGAAGTAAAATCTTTAGGGCATAGCATCATTCTATTAGTCCATCTATACTGACCTCCATCAGGTTGCAAACTGAATATAATTTTTTTCTGCATCTAGCTCTGAAAAAATATTTGGGCTTCTAGCGGTGTGTGGGACTTGGTCTATTAGTCCATCTATACTGACCTCCATCAGGTTGCAAATTAAAAATAATTTTTTTCTGCATCTAGCTCTGAAAAAATATTTGGGCTTCTAGCAGTGTGTGGGACTTGGTCTATTAGTCCATCTATACTGACCTCCATCAGGTTGCAAATTAAAAATAATTTTTTTCTGCATCTAGCTCTGAAAAAATATTTGGACTTCTAGCTGTGTGTGGGACTTGTTCTATTAGTCCATCTATACTGACCTCCATCAGGTTGCAAATTGAATATAATTTTTATCTGCATCTAGCTCTGAAAAAATATTTGGCCTTCTAGCAGTGTGTGGGACTTTCTCTATTAGTCCATCTATACTGACCTCCATCAGGTTGCAAATTGAATATATTTTTTATCTGCATCTAGCTCTGAAAAAATATTTGGCCTTCTAGCAGTGTGTGGGACTTTCTCTATTAGTCCATCTATACTGACCTCCATCAGGTTGCAAATTAAAAATAATTTTTATCTGCATCTACCTCTGAAAAAATATTTGGGCTTCTAGCTGTGTGTGGGACTTGTTCTATTACTCCATCTATACTGACCTCCATCAGGTTGCAAACTGAATATATTTTTTTCTGCATCTACCTCTGAAAAAATATTGGGCTTCTAGCTGTGTGTGGGACTTGTTGTATTAGTCCATCTATACTGACCTCCATCAGGTTGCAAATTAAAAATAATTTTTATCTGCATCTACAGTACCTCTGAAAAAATATTTGGGCTTCTAGCTGTGTGTGGGACTTGTTCTATTAGTCCATCTATACTGACCTCCATCAGGTTGCAAATTGAATATAATTTTTATCTGCATCTAGCTCTGAAAAAATATTTGGCCTTCTAGCAGTGTGTGGGACTTTCTCTATTAGTCCATCTATACTGACCTCCATCAGGTTGCAAATTAAAAATAATTTTTATCTGCATCTAGCTCTGAAAAAATATTTGGCCTTCTAGCAGTGTGTGGGACTTTCTCTATTAGTCCATCTATACTGACCTCCATCAGGTTGCAAATTAAAAATAATTTTTATCTGCATCTACCTCTGAAAAAATATTTGGGCTTCTAGCTGTGTGTGGGACTTGTTCTATTAATCCATCTATACAGACCTCCATCAGGTTGCAAACTGAATATAATTTTTTTCTGCATCTAGCTCTGAAAAAATATTTGGCCTTCTAGCAGTGTGTGGGACTTGTTCTATTAATCCACCTATACTGACCTCCATCAGGTTGCAAATTCAAAATAATTTTTTGTCTGCATCTAGCTCTGAAAAAATATTTGGCCTTCTAGCAGTGTGTGGGACTTTCTCTATTAGTCCATCTATACTGACCTCCATCAGGTTGCAAACTGAATATATTTTTTTTCTACATCTACCTCTGAAAAAATATTGGGCTTGTAGCTGTGTGTGGGACTTGTTCTATTAATCCATCTATACAGACCTCCATCAGGTTGCAACCTGAATAAAAAATTTTTCTGCATCTACCTCTGAAAAAATATTTGGGCTTCTAGCTGTGTGTGGGACTTGTTCTATTAGTCCATCTATACTGACCTCCATCAGGTTGCAAATTGAATATAATTTTTTTCTGCATCTAACCCAGCCAATAGTTTTGGCCTAATACCACAGTTTGGTCACTCAGCTCTGCTCGGTTTCCATCCATTGTTTTTTTTTGCAAACAACTCCAGAGTTATGAATTAGTTAACCACCAAAATGAGTGGAAAAAGGCCTGCTGCTGGTGGAAAGGGGAATAGGCGTGTTGGGAAGGGGAAAAAAGGTTGTGTCCGTGGGGTAGGTGTTAAAGCAACAGTAACATCTGCAGAAGAAAGACCATCTTCCAGCCAAACTAAAATGTCTACTTCTTTTAGCGGACAATGTGATAAGATCCCTTTCTTACGGCCACGCCAATCGCTACAAATTCCAGATGAGGCACAAAAACAGCAGGTGCTTCAACGGATATCAAGTGCTCCTTTAAGTGGGCTCTCCTCCACATCAACTTCAACATCACAAATACTCCAGTCCTCAAAGGTGTCACCCCAATCGCACTTGCTTCCTCACAGCTCCCAAATCTCCAGCTGCCCGTCTGAGTATGAGGTAGAATAGATGGTTGAGTCTGCAGAGCTGTTTACTCATACTATAGCCTGGGAATCAGAGGTCGACTCCAGCGCTTCTGTGAATCCAGACGAGGAAATGATCTGCACTGATGCCCAGAATCTTTATGAGTCGGATCCAGGACCAGACGCAGAAGGTGCTGACCATAATGTAGACCCTCATTCCCAAACTGTAACTCCTGTTGGTGGAGACAATGAGGAAGACGATGATAAGACTCAAATACCTGATTGGAGCGACAACTTTAGTTTTTTGTCAGGGCAGGAACAGGTTGGCTCTGAGGACGACGGGTGTGATAACGCACAGGGTGATGATGATGAGGTTGAAGATCCCACTTACTGTCAACCCACAGTCAGCCAAGAGATGAGGTCAGCAGAGGAGGTGGAGGAAGATGCTAGTGACGACGAGGTCAGGTTGCGCCTTCCTGGACAGAGATGTAGTACTGGAAGCACGTCAACAACTGCATCCTCAAACACAACTCTGCCTCTCGCCACAAGTCGTGGTGGCTCTTCAGGTTGCATGGGTGCTAAGCCTTGCATAGCCTGGGCATTTTTTCAGATCGATAAAGATAACCCAACTCGTGTTATCTGTAACATTTGTCAGCAAAAGCTAAGTAGAGGCCAAAAAATACATAGTTTGAGTACTTCATGCATGAACCGGCACATGGACATGAAGCATAAGTTGCAGTGGGAAGCTCAGTGTGCTACAATGCGGCCTAGCCAGCCGGGCCAACCACCGTCTGCCATATCTTGTGCATCCGCGGCCTCTTCATCCTCTGTGACTGGGGGGACAGCAGTCACACCTGTTTTGGGGCGCAGACCTGCCACCTCTTTACCCGCAACAGCCAGCGTGATTGGCAGGTCATCATTTTCTTTGGAGGTGGTAACACCAGCTGGTCTTGAGCGCTGTCCGACATCGATAGCACCACCTTTGGATCAAGGCAACCTAACATGTCCGCCTGCATCTTCCTCACAGACCGGCAGTTTGCCGGGGACACCCTTATCAACCCCGTCTAAGCACAATAGCCAGCCCTCGGTCCCTCAGATGTGGACAAGTAAAAGACCATTTCCTCCTAGCCATGAGAAAGCTAAGAGGTTGAATTTCACCATCTGCAAGCTCTTGGCTACAGAAATGCTGCCTTTCCGCCTGGTGGACACAGAGGATTTTCGAGACCTTATGTCCGTCGCAGTGCCCCAGTACCAGATGCCCAGTCGGCACTACTTCTCAAAGAAAGGTGTGCCTGCGCTCCACCAGCATGTCGCACACAACATCACCGCTTCTTTGAGAAACTCTGTGTGTGACAGGGTGCATTTCACCACAGACACTTGGACGAGTAGGCATGGACAGGGGCGTTACATGTCGCTGACTGGGCACTGGGTAACTATGGTGACAGCAGGACAAGGGGCTGCTGTCCAAGTCTTGCCGTCCCCACGAGTTGTGCGTCAATCCTCTTTATGTCAAAGTTCCTCCACTGCTTCTGCCTCCTCAACCTCCTCTCGGTCTTCCACCTGCACCCAAAGCCTGTCTGGTCATGCCACAAGCTTTCTAACTGCGCAGAAGGGATCCTGCACACCTCCTTACTATGCTGGCAGTAGGGCTCAACGTCATCAGGCGGTTTTTACATTGAAATGTCTGGGAAATGTGAGTCACACAGCTGAGGAGTTGTGGTCAGCTCTGGAGAACCAATTTCATGAATGGTTGTCTCCACTGGACCTGAAACCAGGGAAGGCCGTTTGCGACAATGCTGCAAACCTGGGTGCGGCCCTTCGCCGGGGCAATGTCACATACGTGCCTGTATGGCTCACGTGTTGTACCTGGTTGTCCAGCAATTTTTAGCCCACTATCCCAGACTAGATGGCCTTCTGCAGAGGGCACGGTCGCTGTGTGCTCACTTCCGCCGTTCGCATCCCGCAGCTCAGCGACTTACATCTCTACAGAAGTCGTTGGGCCTGCCACTTCACCGGCTAAAATGCGATGTGCCTACCCGGTGGAATTCAGCTCTGCACATGTTGCAGTGACTGTGGCAGCACCGACAAGCCCTGGTGCAATACGTTCTGACGTATAGCCTGGGCCAACGAGATCCAGAGGTGGGGCAAATCACGCTGGAGGAGTGGTCTCAGATCAGGGACCTATGCACCCTTCTGCACAGTTTTGAAATGGCGACGAAGATGTTTAGTGCTGACGATACCATTATCAGCATGACTATTCCGGTGATTTACATGCTGGAGCACATGTTAAACAGAATTCGGAGTCAGGTGGTGGCACAAGAGGAGGTGGAGGAAGTAGAGGAGGAGGAGTTGTATGCGGAAGGGCTAACATCTGCAAGGTCCAGACGGTCGGCAGCACCAAGGCGGCAGGCATGTGAGAGTGGGGGAGATGGTTTTACCAGGGCGCATGGTAGCAGCCAAACTAGTGAGGAAGGTGCAGGAGCCCAGGAAGAAGTGGAGGACGAACTGATGGAAGACTCATCAGATGAGGGAGACCTTGATCACATTTCTGTTGTGCGAGGTTGGGGGGAGAGGACAGAGGAAGGAAGCATGATTGTTACCTCGCCACCAACACAACAGGGACTTGGTGCTCCTGGATGCGCAACACACATGAGTGCCTTCTTGCTGCACTACCTGCAACATGGCCCTCGAATTGTGAGAATTAGAAATAATCCTGACTACTGGGTTGCCACACTGTTAGATCCCCGGTACAAAAGTAAATTTGCAGAAATTATTCCTGCCATAGAAAGGGATGCACGCATGCAGGAGTATCAGCAGAGACTGTTGCAGAATCTTACATGTGCTTTTCCACAAAATACCAGTGGTGCACGTAGTGAATCTCACAGTTCCATCTTGCCAACCGTGGGACTGTCAAGTGTTCAGCACTCAAACCGTAACAGAACCACAGTATCTGCTGGTAACATCAATTTTGGGGAATCATTTCACCACTTTTTTAGCCCATCCTTTGCAAGGCCACAGGAGACAAGAAGTCTGACACATAGTCAACGCCTAGAGACGATGGTACAGGAGTATCTCCAAGTAAACATTGAAGCCATGACTGTGTCACTGGACCCTTGCTCTTTTTGGGCTTCCAATCTGGATAAATGGCCGGAGCTAGCCACTTACGCCTTGGAGATCTTGTCATGCCCCGCAGCCAGCGTTCTGTCTGAACGTGTGTTCAGCGCTGCTGGTGGTGTGCTGACAGATAAGCGCACGCGGCTCTCCACTGATAATGTAGACAGACTCACGTTCATAAAGATGAACAAATCATGGATCCGAAACGACTTTTCTACCCCTGTGTCATCCTGGGGAGAGTAAAAGCTTGATGATTGGTTAAAATCACCCTACCAACTGTTTTAAGCTTTCAAATTACTAATCATGTTTATCTGTATCTTGGCTGGAAAATAATTTGGGCTTTGTAGCTGTGTGCAGCACTGATTCTATTAGGCCATCTATAATAAGCTCCACCAGATTTAAAATTACTAATCATGTTTATCTGTATCTTGACTGGAAAATAATTTGGGCTTTGTAGCAGTGTGCAGCACTGATCCTATTAACCCGTCTATACTAAAGCTTCACCAGATTTAAAATGAATAATAATTTTTAGCTGCATCTAGCCCGGAAAATAATTTTGGGGCTCCGAGATGCGCATGTTATGCACACGCCCGGGCTAGAGCGGCGTGTGCATGTGATTGGTAGTGATTCCACTGGACCGTGCCGGAGAGTGTATGCCTGGAGGGGCGTGACTAAGTATTCACCCGATCCGACCAGGGTCGCACGACGGCATACGACGCCAGTGCACCAAGGAGGAACCGAGCAGAGGGACCAGGTGCTACTCCAGGACAGACCCCGGACACGGCTGTTGACCCACACAGGGGAATACAGGAACAGGCTGGTAGGCTGGCACACAGACTGGTATGCAGGCAGGCGGGTATGCAGGCAGGGGGGTAAAGGCAAGCACAGCTAGAGTGCAGACGGGGAGGCACTAGCAGGTAGGAACACAGGCGGGATAGAACCCAGTACACACCGGGACTCAGGAACAATACAGGCAGGATAGGGCCCAGTACACACTGGGACTCAGGAACAATACAGGCAGGATAGGGTACAGGCAGGGCAGGACAGGACTGCCGGAGCAGCGGGCAGAAGCAGGGCAGGACAGGACTGCAGGAGCAGCGGGCAGAAGCAGGGCAGGACAGGACTCTGTTCACACGGAACAGACAGGAAGGGAAAGACAGAGCCAGACACCCACAGGGTACTTGCAGTGAAGTAGCGAGTGGACCAAAAACTCACAAACGGGAGTACAGAGACAACAAGCAGGAGTTAGGTACGAGTACAGACTCTGCAGGAAAAGGAAGGGAATGGACATAGACAAAACAGGTAAAGGATAGGAGAGAGTTCAGACTGGAACTGAGTGTACGGAGGAGACCGACACTGCAGCGGGATACAGGAGCGGGTCTGGGAATACTGCCCCCAGAGAGGCGGGACGAACAGGCAAGGAGCGTGTTCAGACAGGACAGACAAGATACAGGACACAGTTCAGACATGGGAGCTGACACCGCAAGGCAGGAGAAATACAGGACTTAGTTCAGACAGGCCTGGAAATACAGCCTCCAGGAAGGGCGGACAGGGAAAACAGGAACGGGACCTGGCAACTTCAGAGTGCAAGCACACACTGAAAGAAACACATATGCTCAGGCAGGGATAGAAGGGAGCTGCTGAGCTATATACCAAGAGACAGACAGCGATAGGCTGAGGACGCACAAGGGGTGTGACCCACAGCAGGTACAAAAGGCAGGAAGTGATCGGGCGCCGCCCTTAAGCAGCAGAAACAGACACAGACACAAACAAGACAGCATGGAGGGAAGCCAGAGAGACATTCTGGACAGGAGATCAAGTGCGCGCTCCTGCACAGTGGGAGATGGACCACTATGCAAGGACGCCGCCAGGTATGTTACAGTACCTCCCCCCTTACGCCCCCTCTTCTTCAGGCCTGCCAGAATCTTCCGCAGGGAATTCGAGGACCAGTCGTTCACTGGGTTGGAGGGGGACAGAGACTTGAGGGTAATCTCTGCTTCGAGGTACATCTTGTCAAGCTCACAGGAAGAAATAGACGGGTTATCAGGTACATAATGAGGAAAAGTCACTGTCTCTTTGTTATCTGGTGGTACCCCGGAGGATTCAGGAAACAACTGGAGGTCCTCCGCCGGGTCAGAAGAGTACTGAGGCTCAGAGAAAACATCTGCTTCAGAGTACACTAGGTCGGACTCACTGGAGGAAGCAGGCGAGGTATCAGGTACAGGAAATAGGAAAGTCTCTGTCCATTCACCACCAGGTGGCACCCCGAAGGGTTCTAAACACAACTGGAGGTCCTCCGCCTGGTCGGAGGGGTGTAGAGACTCGGGAGTAACTTCTGCTTCGGAGAACACTAGGTCGGACTCACTGGAGGAAGCAGGCGAGGTATCAGGTACAGGAGATAGGAAAGTCTCTGTCCATTCACCACCAGGTGGCACCCCGAAGGGTTCTAAACACAACTGGAGGTCCTCCGCCTGGTCGGAGGGGTGTAGAGACTCGGGAGTAACTTCTGCTTCGGAGAACACTAGGTCGGACTCACTGGAGGAAGCAGGCGAGGTATCAGGTACAGGAAATAGGAAAGTCTCTGTCCATTCACCACCAGGTGGCACCCCGAAGGGTTCTAAACACAACTGGAGGTCCTCCGCCTGGTCGGAGGGGTGTAGAGACTCGGGAGTAACTTCTGCTTCGGAGAACACTAGGTCGGACTCACTGGAGGAAGCAGGCGAGGTATCGGGTACCGAGTATAGGAAAGTCTCTGTCCATTCACCACCAGGTGGCACCCCGAAGGGTTCTAAACACAACTGGAGGTCCTCCGCCTGGTCGGAGGGGTGTAGAGACTCGGGAGTAACCTCTGCTTCGGAGTACACCAGGTTGGACTCACTGGACGAAGCGAGCGAGGTATCAGGTACAGAGTATAGGAGAGTCTCTGTCCTTTCGTTACCAGGTAGCACCCCGAAGGGTTCAGGAGGTCTCAGGGAGGACAGACCCAGGCGTGACTGCTTGCCTCTAAGTCTAGCACGTCTGGACTGCCTCTTGAGGTTGGGAGAAGTATTCCGGAAAGCGTAGTCACCCTGTGAGGATTCTGGGTGGGCAGTAGTCTCATTGGGCTGGAGAACTATTACGCTACCCACACACATTACCCATTGGGACTGCTCCGGGATATTGGGAAGTGAAGCTTCAGCAGGAGCCTCCGGGTTAGGATCATCGAAGACCATTAGAAAGGCCACCAGGAAGGCCATTAGGTCCCGGAGGATCGGATCCTGTGTCTCATATAGGGGGTTGATCCATTCCAAGGCATCCCCCGCCAGGTAAGACATAATAAAGGCCACTTTAGCCCAATCGGAAGGAAAATAAAGAGGGTAGGCCTTAAAGTGTAGCATGCATTGCTCCACAAATGCACGACACTGTTTTGGATCCCCATAGTAACGTGGCGGATCCGCAGGAACGAGAGCTGATAGATCCATCTGGACGAGTGCGCAATTCGCCTGGAACTCAGCTAAAGGGAAAAAAAATATATATTTATTTATTTCACTGCATGTATTCGCTGGAAAAAACTTCTCAGAGAGCGAAGGCCGTGGGGCTCAACGGGAACCATGGCCTGAGCATGCTGTTATGCACACGCCCGGGCTAGAGCGGCGTGTGCATGTGATTGGTAGTGATTCCACTGGACCGTGCCGGAGAGTGTATGCCTGGAGGGGCGTGACTAAGTATTCACCCGATCCGACCAGGGTCGCACGACGGCATACGACGCCAGTGCACCAAGGAGGAACCGAGCAGAGGGACCAGGTGCTACTCCAGGACAGACCCCGGACACGGCTGTTGACCCACACAGGGGAATACAGGAACAGGCTGGTAGGCTGGCACACAGACTGGTATGCAGGCAGGCGGGTATGCAGGCAGGGGGGTAAAGGCAAGCACAGCTAGAGTGCAGACGGGGAGGCACTAGCAGGTAGGAACACAGGCGGGATAGAACCCAGTACACACCGGGACTCAGGAACAATACAGGCAGGATAGGGCCCAGTACACACTGGGACTCAGGAACAATACAGGCAGGATAGGGCCCAGTACACACTGGGACTCAGGAACAATACAGGCAGGATAGGGTACAGGCAGGGCAGGACAGGACTGCCGGAGCAGCGGGCAGAAGCAGGGCAGGACAGGACTGCAGGAGCAGCGGGCAGAAGCAGGGCAGGACAGGACTCTGTTCACACGGAACAGACAGGAAGGGAAAGACAGAGCCAGACACCCACAGGGTACTTGCAGTGAAGTAGCGAGTGGACCAAAAACTCACAAACGGGAGTACAGAGACAACAAGCAGGAGTTAGGTACGAGTACAGACTCTGCAGGAAAAGGAAGGGAATGGACATAGACAAAACAGGTAAAGGATAGGAGAGAGTTCAGACTGGAACTGAGTGTACGGAGGAGACCGACACTGCAGCGGGATACAGGAGCGGGTCTGGGAATACTGCCCCCAGAGAGGCGGGACGAACAGGCAAGGAGCGTGTTCAGACAGGACAGACAAGATACAGGACACAGTTCAGACACGGGAGCTGACACCGCAAGGCAGGAGAAATACAGGACTTAGTTCAGACAGGCCTGGAAATACAGCCTCCAGGAAGGGCGGACAGGGAAAACAGGAACGGGACCTGGCAACTTCAGAGTGCAAGCACACACTGAAAGAAACACATATGCTCAGGCAGGGATAGAAGGGAGCTGCTGAGCTATATACCAAGAGACAGACAGCGATAGGCTGAGGACGCACAAGGGGTGTGACCCACAGCAGGTACAAAAGGCAGGAAGTGATCGGGCGCCGCCCTTAAGCAGCAGAAACAGACACAGACACAAACAAGACAGCATGGAGGGAAGCCAGAGAGACATTCTGGACAGGAGATCAAGTGCGCGCTCCTGCACAGTGGGAGATGGACCACTATGCAAGGACGCCGCCAGGTATGTTACAGCGCAAGACACATAAGTGCCTTCTTGCTGCACTACCTGCAGCATGACCCTCATATTGTCAGAATTCGAAGTAATCATGACTACTGGGTTGCCACACTCTTAGATCCCCCAAACTTTTCGATCAACCTTTTCATTTTAATAAAGACCAAAAAAATGGTCATTTTTGAAATTATAAGCATTAGCAGGTTGTTAGAAACTGAAATCAAACAGTTTTCAACTCAAAACTTTATTCTAGGTGATGTTACATTTTCACATAGGACCCCTTGTTCGAAAGGATCTTCTGAACTCTCTCGTCCATTGAATTTGTCAGGTTTTGGATGGTTTCCGCTTCAATTGTTTTGCATGAGGACAGAATACCCTCCCAGAGCTGTTGCTTAGATGTGAACTGCCTCCCGCCATCATAGACACTCCTTTTAATGATGTGACGCGCCCCTGGGCCTGTGTCGCGCTGCGTTGCGCACGCGGGAGCTTACCCGGAGCCGGATCTGTTGAGGGTTGTAGTCTCGTGGCGGTGACCCGGTCCGTGCCCAGGGAGTCAAACTGAGCGGCGATGTATCAGCGGTAGATGTTGGACGACTACGCCACCCGTTGAGTACAGCTAAGGAGCTGCTGCTGCAGGGCAGACCGCTGAGGCCGGTGGTAGGATTGTGCAGCGTGATAGTATAACCCCCAACGGGAGGGGTATGGCCTCAGGGCAGCCGACGTGGATGATGGGGGTAGCAGGAACCACTCGGAGACGGTACGGTGTAGTTCAGGGTCTTTACTGGTGACAACGATAGACCCTCCCGGAGTACTGGCTAGCGATTGGGGCCTGGTCATTCCTTGAGCAGATGGGATCTCCCCTGGCCAGGCGGAGTTGTAGGCCTCCCAAACTAACTGTACTCTTCTGGCTACCTTGCTAGAGGCGGGTATAAGTAGCCCACGTCCCTCAGTGTACCGTGTGGTGCTCACCCGTATGGCCGGTGACTCGGGGCCTTCGGGTTTCTTGGCCAGAGGACCTGGAATCCCCTGCCTGACGGATTCTGCTGCTGGGTAGGAGTTAGTCCCCACAGCCTCGGACTCCGGGTCCGGTAAGAAATCTTCTCAGTCAGGGCGAGCTCTGCAGCTGCCAGCCCCTGACTCCTTGTAACACTGCTCCCACAGAGCTCCTGATGTTCTGTTCCTATATTTGCTTCTTTTCTCTGTCTCTGCTTCTTCTCTACTCACTAACCCTGCCTCAGCCCTAGGTTTATATAGGGAAAGTTCTTCCCCTCCCAGGACTGGGTAGGAGGTGTGGCATGCATAGGATTCCTGACCAAGAGACCTCCCACCTGCTCTCAGACGTAATATCTCTATCACTGTGGCAACCAGAACCCTGGGGTGTCACATTCCCCCCTAGTGAAATTTAGTACTCCGGGACTAAACATATTTTAGAAAAACATAACAAGATATAACAATAACAATACAATAAAGAAACACATAAAGGTGGTCACGGCATGTCCGTAACCGGGTGCAGTCTTTGAAGAAAGCAAGGTGTCCATTTCACCAAAACAGGGAGACGTAACCAGGTAGGGGTCTGTCCTGCCCCGAGTCCTTAACAGTCTTTAGTCCGTCCTGGGTTATGCTCCAACTATGTACACAGGATTCCCGGTAAATCCACCAAAGACTCCTATAAACAACTAGAAACACATAATTATACACAAGCAACAAGAAAAACAGGTAACCACAAATAAAACAATTTATACACTTCAAATCCTCCAACGTGCGGGTAACTGGCCTCTAGTGGCCCTAGTGGACCTACGGAGCTGACTGTCTGGCCCTGAACTACAGGGTGTAGGAGCTGTCAAGGGTAAATTGGGCAGCTGTCTACGGGCCCTTTGGCTCACTAGGGATATGGCAGGCTCACTGCAAGCAGAGGGTTGATCCTCCTGATCTGCTGGTGTGGGGTCTTCTGCCTCCTGGACCGGCTGTTCTTCCAGCTCTACCTGTTGCTCCGTAGGTGCTTGGGATGCTGGTTGGAGGAAGGTGAGTACGGGTACCACAACTGCACCATTGACTTGAGTCCAAGACCGAGGGAAGTCTCCGAGCACAGTACTAACCATATCTTCCCTTTCCTCTACGGGTCGATGGTCTTCTTGTTCCTCTTCAGGGTTCCGTAGCTGTTCAGGACACTTCTTCAGGTGATCCCGGGATACAATGGCTGTGGTCTCCCCTCCGTCTTTACTGATGGTACAGACCTTCGGGTTCTCGTGGCTTGAGGGCAGTACGGTGTACGGGTCCTTCTCCCACTGGTCGTCCAACTTGTGGAGCCGTCTTTTCCTCTTCAAGACCTGCTCTCCGGGCACCAGGGGAACAGCGGGAGTATACTGGTTGTAAGTTTTCTCTTGTCTCTCCCTAGCCTGACAGAGACTTCGCTCCACGCTCTCCTGTACTTTCCGGTACTGCTGCTGCCTCTCTGTGTCCCAGTCTGCTTCTGGTGAAGTGTCCTCGGGTGTCAGGTCTCCCATTTCCAGGTCAACAGGTAACTTACCAGGTCTCGCCCTCATTAGGTAAGCCGGGGTACAGTTGGTGGAACCTACCGGGATGTGGTTGTATAGGTCCACCAGATCGGGCAGCTTCTCAGGCCACAGACTGCGTTCTTCCAGGGGCAACGTTTTCAGAAGATCCATTACCACCTGGTTCATTTTCTCACAAAGTCCATTAGTTTGCGGATGATAGGGTGTCGTCCTTATCTTCCGGCAGCCATACAGATTGCAGAATTCCTGGAAGACCTCCGCTTCAAAGGCAGGTCCCTGGTCCGTCAGCACTTGGTCCGGGTACCCGTGTGGACGGCAGAAGTGCTGCTGGAAGGCTCTAGCTGCTGTTTGAGCCGTTAAGTCCTTGACGGGGACGACAACCAAGAACCGGGAGTAATGATCCACGATGGTTAACGCGTAGACGTAGCCACTTCTGCTTGGGGTCAGTTTTACATGATCCAATGCTACCAGTTCCAACGGCTGCCGGGTGACGATGGACTGCAGGGGAGTCTTCTGGCTGGCACGGTCCTTCCTCCTCAGGTTGCACGGGCCACAGTCTCTACACCACCTCTCGATGGTTCCCCTCATGCCTACCCAATGGAACCGCCCGCGCAGCAGGAACTCCAGCTTCTTCCATCCGAAATGCCCAGCTCCATCGTGGTATGCCTCCATCACCATGGCTGCGTCTCGTCGTGGCACCACTACTTGCCAGATTAGTTCATGCGTCCGGGAGTTAACCATCCTGCGGCACAACTTCCCCTTGTAAAGGAACAGTCTACTCTTTTCTGCCCACAGTTGCTTGGCTTCCTCCGGAGCGTCTGGGTCAAGGCGAGCCTCTGGCCGAGTCAGCATCTCCTTCACCAGCCGGACGGCAGGGTCACTGTCTTGCGTTTCCGCCCAGTTGTAGTGAGGTAAGGGGTTAAGCGTAGCGCCTTGCTTACTCCTTACCCGATGGGAATACTGGATAGTCCCATGACGGTGAAACGCGGGGAGTTCGACTTCTTCCAGTCCCTCTGGATCTTCTCCTACGTCCGGTAGGTTTGGCATCCTGGACAGGGCGTCCGCGTTGGTATTGGAGCGTCCTGCCCGGTATTTGATGGTGAACTTGTAGTTGGACAGGCGGGCCATCCATCTCTGCTCTAGGGCACCGAGTCTTGCCGTGTCCAGGTGTGTCAACGGGTTGTTATCCGTGTACACGACGAACCGGGAAGAAGCGAGGTAGTGCTTAAAGCGTTCGGTGACTGCCCACACCACTGCCAGGAACTCTAGCTTAAATGAGCTGTAATTCTCAGGGTTTCTTTCGGTGGGTCGCAGTTTTCGGCTGGCGTAAGCGATTACTCGCTCTTTCCCCTGCTGGATCTGGGACAGCACGGCTCCTAGCCCGATGTTACTTGCGTCGGTGTAGAGGATAAATGGCTGGCTGTAATCCGGGTACGCCAGGATTTCATCCCCCGTGAGGGCCATCTTCAGCTGGCGGAAGGACTCTTCTTCCAACTTCTCCCATCTGAAGGGCGGCTTCTGGTTCTTGGCCTTCCGGGACTGGCCTATCAGGAGGTCCTGCATAGGAGCTGCCTTTTTGGTGAAACCGGGGATGAACCTGCGGTAGTAGCCTACCAACCCGAGGAACTGCCGCACTTCCTTTATACTGGAGGGACTTGGCCATTCCTTAATTGCGGTGATCTTATCAGGGTCGGGAGCCACTCCGTCAGCGCTCACCACGTGTCCCAGGTACTGCACCTTTGGTTTCAGGAGGTGACACTTGGAGGGTTTCACCTTTAGGCCGTAGCTTGCCAGAGCTTCGAACACTTCCGCCAGGTGTTTCAGGTGGTCCTCATAAGTCTTAGAATATACGATGACATCGTCCAGGTACAACAGGACCGTCTCGAAGTTTCTGTGGCCCAGACAGCACTCCATTAATCGTTGGAAGGTTCCTGGTGCGTTGCAGAGTCCGAACGGCATACAGGTAAACTCGCTAAGTCCCATCGGGGTGGTGAATGCGGTCTTCTCCCGGTCCGCCTCTGCTACAGGAACCTGCCAGTACCCACTAGTGAGATCCAAGGTAGAGAAGAAGTTAGCAGATCTTAAAGCAGCCAAAGACTCCTCTATCCTTGGTAAGGGGTACGCATCCTTGTGTGTGATACGGTTGATTTTCCGGTAATCTACACACATCCTCATGGTGTTGTCTTTCTTTTTGACTAAGACTAGTGGAGCTGCCCAGGGGCTACAGCTATCCCTGATCACCCCAGCCTCCTTCATGTCTCTAAGCATCCCCTTGGCGTGTTGGTAGTGTGCAGGGGGTACGGGTCGATACCTCTCTTTTATGGGAGGATGGTCTCCCGTGGGGATGTGGTGTTCTACCCCCTTGACTCGCCCGAAGTCTAACGGGTGTTTACTAAACACTCTCTCGTACTCTTGAACCACCCGATAGACTCCCTGTTTCTGGTGTGAGGGAGTGGAGTCAGTACCCAAATGTAGTTGCTGACACCAGTCCTCCATTGTTTTCTTAGAGCCGTTACCTTCCTCCGGGTGAGATGGAGGCAAGGGTTCCACAGATTGTATAGCATTTTGGTTAATGGTATATAATTTGGCTAGCGTGGCATACCGGGGCAGGTACACTTCCCTCTTCCCGATATTGATTATGCGAACGGGCACCCTCCCATGGCGTACATTAACCACCCCCCATGCTGTCAAGATGGTGGGCCTACTGTCTGAGTAAACTGGTTCTACCATTGCCTGGTAATCTCTACCTCTCAGACCAATAGCTGCCCGGCACCAAATCATCATTTCACTTTTTGGGGGCATGGCAATAGGGAAAGGGTCACACATTCTCACGCTACCAATCTCACCGCCGGAGAGTTCCACCTGTTGCCGTCGCATCAGTGCCCGGATCTCTTTTTGGAGCACTCGCTGCTCGCCGGAGCTGGCGTTCTTGGCAACCTGCTGTAAAAGGAAAATCACCTCTGCAAGACAATTTTCAATTACATTAGTTCCTAGAGTTATCTTTGGGTGACTCTCGTGTTTGTCAATGTCTACAATGATCAGTCCCTGTGCTGCCAGTTCAACTCTACCGATTTTAATGGTCACCTCTTTAAATCCAATCTGTGGCACGGGCTGACCATTGCTGGCGATGATACTCAAGTCGTCGTCAGGGTAGCGGGTGATATCCGAGTCATTCCAGTACTGCTTGAAGAGCACGTACGGGATGGTGGTGACCTGTGACCCGGTGTCCAGTAAGGCACTCATAGGAATGCCATCCAGTACCACGGGTAAGACTGGACGTCCTCCCACATATTTGTCGCGCCAGTTCGATGGGCCTGGTGATCTTTTTCCTGGGGGTTGGCCCTCTACCCCAGGTTGTGCCAGTTTAAAGGACAGTACCTTGCCATATGTCCGGGTTGATTGCAGCGGCGGCAGATGGGTCGTCCGTCCTCGTTGTATCGGTCGCTGGGTCTTCCTCTGGCCGGTGGGGTCCTCCTTGGTCGACGCCACGGGATGTCCTCCGGTCCGGATGCCAGCTGGATCTTCCCTGGAGTGGAAACCTGTAAAGACTGCACAGTTCGGGTTAGCGCAGCAACGCTTTTAGCTAGCTCTTGGACCTGATGGTGCAGGTCTGGAGCCGGGTCATTGTTCAAAGCCTGCGCATCAGCTCCCACAGGCCCTGCCGACAAGGGCGCCGCCTCCTGGTGGTAAGTGGTAGTGGGGCGTCTGGGGGTCACAACGCCACTTGGTGCCGGTTCTCGAAGCACCCGGATTGCTCTGTCCTTGAACTGTGCAAATCCCAGATGAGGGTCCTGTAAGGCCATTGCCCGCAACTGGGTTCGGTGGGCATTGCAATATAAACCCTCTATAAATTGTTCAGTCAACAGCCTGTCCTCGTCTCCCATGCCGTCAGGGTCTGTCTGCTTAATGGCTCTCAGGGCCTCTTGTAGGTTCAGGGCATAGTCCCTTATACTCTCATGTGCCCGCTGTTTGCACCCGTAGAATCTAAGCTTGATCTCGACTGAGGTGCGGGTATCAAAGGTGTCCCTCAGCCGGGTTCGTATCCCTGCGACAGTCCTCCCCCCAGGTGGCCAGGACTTTACCTCCCTTCGGGCTGCCCCAGTTAATTGGGCCACCAGGATGCTCACTTTTTGCTCTTCTGTGAGGGTGTACACCTGGAAGAGGCTATCCAGCTTTTCTCTAAAGTCATGCAGGGTATGTGACTCCCCTGAGTACTGGGGTAGCCAGGCCGCTCCCGGGATATAGGGCATGGTGAAAGGCATGACTGCAGCAGCGGTGGCGCTGGCGGGGGTTGAGGCAGTGAAGCTCTCCTCCGTATCCGACATCCTCCTCCCCCCTAGTGGACCGTGGCCTACCTTGCGATGATCCTCTCCCGTAGGCCGCGGCTCCGCAGTAGATCGTCAGGGTTGAGGACCTTCCGTCGCGCTCCTGTGACGTCGGCGTCTGCTGGGCTCCTTCCAGGACCTTACGCGACGTCCGGACGTGAGGCGGGGCTTCAGTTCTCGCGCGCTTTCGGAGTCCACGCCCCTCTTCTTCCCGCGCGACGTCTTCAAGATGGCGTCCAACGGCGGGAAAACTCCACGGAGGCGGGAAGAAGGCTGGAAATGGCGCCGGATGGCGGGAATCTTCACCGATGGCGGGAAGAAGGCTGAAGATGGCGCCGGATGGCGGGAATCTTCACCACAGGTAAGTTTGAGCAGTCTTTTTCAGGCATGCAGTACCCGGTGGTTGCGGGCACGAGATCCTGCCGACTACGCCAAAAGTTGACGCGCCCCTGGGCCTGTGTCGCGCTGCGTTGCGCACGCGGGAGCTTACCCGGAGCCGGATCTGTTGAGGGTTGTAGTCTCGTGGCGGTGACCCGGTCCGTGCCCAGGGAGTCAAACTGAGCGGCGATGTATCAGCGGTAGATGTTGGACGACTACGCCACCCGTTGAGTACAGCTAAGGAGCTGCTGCTGCAGGGCAGACCGCTGAGGCCGGTGGTAGGATTGTGCAGCGTGATAGTATAACCCCCAACAGGAGGGGTATGGCCTCAGGGCAGCCGACGTGGATGATGGGGGTAGCAGGAACCACTCGGAGACGGTACGGTGTAGTTCAGGGTCTTTACTGGTGACAACGATAGACCCTCCCGGAGTACTGGCTAGCGATTGGGGCCTGGTCAGTCCTTGAGCAGATGGGATTTCCCCTGGCCAGGCGGAGTTGTAGGCCTCCCAAACTAACTGTACTCTTCTGGCTACCTTGCTAGAGGCGGGTATAAGTAGCCCACGTCCCTCAGTGTACCGTGTGGTGCTCACCCGTATGGCCGGTGACTCGGGGCCTTCGGGTTTCTTGGCCAGAGGACCTGGAATCCCCTGCCTGATGGATTCTGCTGCTGGGTAGGAGTTAGTCCCCACAGCCTCGGACTCCGGGTCCGGTAAGAAATCTTCTCAGTCAGGGCGAGCTCTGCAGCTGCCAGCCCCTGACGCCTTGTAACACTGCTCCCACAGAGCTCCTGATGTTCTGTTCCTATATTTTCTTCTTTTCTCTGTCTCTGCTTCTTCTCTACTCACTAACCCTGCCTCAGCCCTAGGTTTATATAGGGGAAGTTCTTCCCCTCCCAGGACTGGGTAGGAGGTGTGGCATGCATAGGATTCCTGACCAAGAGACCTCCCACCTGCTCTCAGACGTAATATCTCTATCACTGTGGCAACCAGACCCCTGGGGTGTCACAGATGCTCCAAAGGTTCTGAATGGGGTAGAGGTCAGGGGAGCATGGGGGTCACACCATAAGTTTGTCACCTTTTATGCCCATATCAGCCAGAGATGCAGATGTTTTATGTGCAGCATGAGATGGTGCATTATCATGCAAAAAAATGATCTTGCTGTGAAATACACGGTTCTTCTTCTTGAACCATGGCAGGAAGTGCTGTTTGAGAAAATCCACATACATTATGGAGTTCATCTTTAGCGCCTTCAGGGATCCTAAAGGGGCCGACAATCTCTCTCCCCATGATTCCAGCCCAAAACATTACTCCACCTCCTCCTTGTTGGCGCTGTAGCCGTGTTTGCGTGGGGTGTCCATCAACCAGCCATCCTCCACTCCATCCATCTGGACCATCGAGCGCTGCATGGCACTCATCCGTGAACAAAACAGTTTTGAAATCAGTCTTCATGTAATGTTTGGCCCACTGGAGCCGTTTCTGCTTGTGTGAAGTGGATAGAGGAGGTCGACAGGATGGCGTATGCACAGCTGCAAACCTCTGAAGGACCCTGCATCTTGTTGTTCGGGGGACGTTGGAGGCACCAGCAGCTTCAAAAACTTGTCTGCTGCTATGACAAGGCTTTTTTGCCGCTGCTCTTTCAACCTGACGTAATTGCCTGTAGGAAAGAGTCCTCAATTTGCCCTTATCAGCACGCACACGTGTGTACTGTGAATCAGCTACATACTTCTTGATTGCCAAGACACTTCATCCTGATCATCGCACAATGTTGATTGTAGTCATGCCTTGACCTAAACACTCCACAATTTGTTGCTTTTCAGCAGCCGACACATCCTTTTTCTTTCCCATTTTGGCAGAAAATGTAGGCTGCTTAATAATGTGAGACAGCCTTCTTAAGTAGTCTTGCCTTTCATTGGACACACCTGCCAAACTAATTAGCACAGGTGTCTGCAATTGCTTACAGTGATATAAAGAGCCCTGACACACATCACCATCAATGAGTTTAACTGACAAACAAACAAATTCTTCCCTTATCACTCCTAAACACTTTTTGCATAATAATTTGGAACACAGTGTACATGTGCTTTTCCACAAAACACCAGTGGTTCACGTAGTGAATCTTACAGTTCTAACTTGCCAACCGTGGTCTGTATGGAGTTGTTCAATAAAGGGCCCAAAATTAAGATAACATAGATGGGAGAGGTCTCTATGAATAGGAATTCCTAAGTATTTGATACCCTGTGAGGGCCAGGCAAAGGGAAAGTTGGACTGGATGGAATCCTATATGGATTTGGGGAGGGAGACATCGAGGGCCTCAGACTTCGCTGCATTGATTTTAAAATTTGACCATGTAACAAAGTGATCTATTTCAGCCATAACAGCATGGATGGATATATGTGATTGAGTGATATATACTAGGACATCATCAGCAAATAGAGAGCACTTGTACTCGGTGCCTGCCACCTCAATCAACCTAATATTGGGGTTATGGCGAATTGATGAGAGCAGGTGCTCCGTCACTAGGATGTATAAGAGAGGGGACAGAGAACATCCCTGCCTTGTCCCATTGGTGATTGTGAAAGGTGATGAAAATGTTCTGACGCGCCCCCTGGGCCTTGGGACACCCGGAGCCGGACCCTTTTTGGTGGATGCTGGTGGTTGTAGTCTCCGTGGCGGCGACCCGGTTCCGTGGCTCAGGGCGGTCAAACCAGTGGCGGAACTATTTATGTGGTTTTTATGTTTAAATGTCCGACTACGCCACCCGTGGATTGCGGTCAGAGTGAACCGCCGCTCCAGGGCAGACCGCTGAGGCTGGTGTTGTGGGTGCAGCAGAGCGTAGCATAACTCCCCACGGGAGGAGTATAGCCTCAGGGCAGTGTATGCGGAGGATGGGGGTGATGGTGCAGGGCAGCAGCAGTAACGACACGGAGTCAGTGATGCAGTCCAGGGCCTTTACTCACAGTTCTTATTATCCAGACCACGTCTGCAGGTAACGGCTGCCCACGTCGTACTGTGCTCACCAGGTGAGGGGCTCAGACAACTCCCAGATAACTTTGGAGCGCTTCACAGGACCCCCTTTGTGTGTCCTTTGTCTGGCCTTTCTTACCAACCCTTCTGTCCGGCTGCCTCGGGCCTCCTCTTGGTAAACTTGGCGCCAGTTTCCCTGACCCTATGTGGTGCCTTCCTAGCGGGTGTAGCAAGGGGCTGCTCCACATAAAATGTCACAGCCTCCTGTTTCTAGCTGAGGGTCGTTTCCTGCCTCCACTAGTTTCGGGGACCGGTCTCCCCCTTTGGCCTGACCCCTCCACGCAGGTGGATTCGGGCGTGCGGTGGCGACTCGCCCGTCCGCACCCCTGGGATCCCTTCGTTCCTCGTTCCTGGAGCCTTCTCCGCTCCTCTTCCTTCCTTCTCCCTCTTCCAGGCCTGGGCCTCTGTTACTAGGCCCGCCTCCGGAGCAGAGCTCATGCAGAGCCCCTGCTCCCTGCCACTTCTGCTCAGACTTCTCTGCACTGAACTAAGATGGTGCCCACCTTTTATACTCCCTTCTCAATGCACCCAGGAACTGCTTCCTCCCTGCTCCTGCACTACAGGGTTCCCCTTCCTCAGTGTTCCCTCCCCCCACTCCAGCCAGGGACAGGGACTGTCGTGCCCATCTCAGGGGCATATTGGTCGCCCTGCCCCACGGCAATGTGGTGTAATGCATGCAGGTGTCGGGTCCTGATCCACACTACATCCTTACCTGAGAGTGAGATATCACACCTCTGGGTGAGGTGCAATACCTCTGTAGCAACCGAGCCCTCAGGGTGCTACAGTTCCATTTATCTTCAGCCTAGGTGACGTATTGCGATACAGGGCCGTGATTTTGGCTATAAAAGGGTCCCCTAGACCCCTACCCCAAGCTTTTTAAGAGAATCATATATGGCGTGCCAGGAGACTCTATGGAATGCTTTCTCAGCATCCAACGAGAGTATCTAATTACAAATTTTTAACTGCATCTAGCCCAGGAAATACTTTGTGCCTAGTAGCAGTGTCTGCTAGTGAGCGGATTATCCCGGCTGTTAAGCAAGCTGCACCACCTGTAGTTTAGACACTTAATTTTTTCAAAGGAAATGCTTCGGGACCACGGGATACTCAGTGAAGAGCATCAGGAGGCACCCCAAGGCATAGGGGCTGGGACTGGCAGTAGGATGCCTTGCGGTGGACAGCCGAGCTCGATCCTTATAAGAGCTTTTTAACTGCAGCAGCTTTAGTGGACGCTACTGGAGCTGGAATTACGCGGCTGCTGGCATGAGACTTGCCCTCCAATAGATCCTTGTAAATGGATTTAAAGTGTATTCATTCAAATTAGAGAGACAATTTAAATTAAAAAGCTTAGAGCTGCCTCCACCACAGGGGGGCTCGCTCGACCCACCAGCGGACAGGCACCAGTATTGGGAGAGGGGGGCTGGCCGTCAGGGTTCACCGCGGCTCTGGCACAAACCCGGCGACGCGGAGGTGGCACGGGCAGGAGCGGACTGAACGTGTCGGCTTCTCACTTTTTGGATTTTAGAAGGGCATGACATGCCTATATCTGTGTCTCCCCCTCCTTTTACTCCTCCACCTCTTTTCTTTTCGCATGACTATATGTACTTGTCACTTTTCCATGTGTTAGTTGTGTCTTCTGAGCAGTTTGTCAGCTTTTGGACACCTTTGAAGGTGTTTTCTATGTGTTTCTATGTGTTTTTGTTTGCCTGCCATTGGTTTTAACGGTGTTCGACGAACAGTTCGGCGAACACATGGGTGTTCGACGAACCGAACCGAACTCGAACACTACGGGGGTGGCTCAACACTACTCACCACACATCTAGATACATTCCTTGAGGGCTCTAGTTTCCAAAATGGGGTCACTTGTGATGGGTTTCCACTAGTGATGAGCGAGCATGCTCTACACTATTTGATACTTGCCTGAGCATCTCAGTGCTCAAGATGCTCGGTGCTCGTCCTGTATTTTTGAAATGCTCGGGCGTCAGCTCGAGTCACCACCCCACATGTTTGGCGCTGTTTAGACAGCAAATTAACATGCAGGGATTGACTCCCAGTCACTGCAATGCAGCAGCCATGTTGGTTGTGGCATTACAGTGATTAGCTGGCCGCATAGTGTCATCGGGTCTATATAACACCCAGACACTAAGCTCGTCACAATCTACCTGTCAGACAGGCAGAGTAGGGAGAGGTGCTGCTGAGTCAGGGAGAGAATTGGCGTTTATTCTAGTGAGGTGTTCCACACTATTATAAATCTAAACTAACAGTCTTTCTAAGGACTAATTCTGATGCATATTAATCCTGGTGATAGAAGTAGTTAGGTAGGCAGAGTTTGTGGAGAGCGTATTGTAATGCAGCGGCTTGCGGCATTACTATAATGGTCCAGGGTGTGTTCTGGCTGACCATGTACCTCTCCCTCAGGTGACTGATCACATGACTGTGACATCAGCACAGGTCCTATGCACACAGAAGGACTGATCACATGACTGTGACATCAGCACAGGTCCTGTGTGCACTGGAGGATATATAAATCTTGGTGCTTTTGAAACAAGGCGGGTGTGAAAGGCGTGAGGCCTGTTCCCCGTGTGTGGGACACCGTTAGAGTGTGAGGCCTCGTGAAGCCTGAAAGGCAGAGACTGGATCCCCCTGTGTTTAGGATGACAGTAGCTTTGGAGGGCGAAAGGCCTGGTCCCTGTGTGGGCTGGATCTTCCCTGTGTTTTGAGATACCAGTAGCCTTTGAAGGTACGAGGCCCGGAGGCCCATCTAGGAAGCTGTGAAGCCACAGCGGTGGCAGAACTGAGCTGAGAGAAGCAGCTAAAACCCGGCAAAGGTAAAAACGCTGCTTGATGTGGACATTTATATTGTTACCTTGCTGAAGGCTGTAACTGGAGCCGAGTGGACATATCTGTCACTGGAAAAGCTCTTGGACGTTATATGTGTAATATGTCGGCGAGCCACTGAGATGGACTCGGTTATGAGCGGTTTATGATAAATAATAAACTGCTGGATTGTGAAATACCGGAAAGACGTTGCATGTGTGCTTTAATTGACCCGATGAAGCGAGTGCCCCTCAGCATGATGACTAGCGCTGCCTTACAGTATACAACAGAATAGGGTCCATTGCACATTCTTTCTGCTGCTGTTGCTCATATCCATAGCCCTAGAGATGTGGCGCCCAGGGGATGGGGACTACTCGGCGCCCGGTCCTTGATGCCTGGTCTTGGGGGATGCCGCGGTGGTCGGCTCCCGGGCCCATACCCTGGGGTCTCTCTTACAAAAGGGGGAAATCAAATGTCGAAGTTCGTGACGCCACCCTAAGGTTCACCAACGCTGCGGCAGTCCACTGAGGCCGGTGTTAAAGCAGCTTGGGTGGTATAGCTCCCCACAGGTGGAGCTGGGCCTCAGGTAAGTGTACGAAGGGGGGATGCAGGACAGAGGGGACCCAGCCGGGTGAGGGCAAGAATGGGAGCACACAAGAAAGTCGCTTCTATACCTTTACTGGGATTAGTTCAGGAACACCCCGGAGCACACTAGGGTGAGGGGTGCACGTCCCAATTCTCCCCAGTGAGTGGGTGTACGGCCTCCTGTTTCTTGCCTCTCTGTAGTAAGTTTCTGACCTGCCTGGAGCTAGGCCTAACTTTGTTTCTGTCCTGCACCGGCTGATCCTGTGGTAGGGCCTTCTGTTGGAGTACGCACTCCCTGGTATATGGGGCCTCGGTAACTCCTGACCCTGGTATAACAGTCAGCGTTTGGTATTCCTGGGACATGTAGTTCGCGGTTTCCGGTTGTCTTCTGCTGGGTGTAAAGAATCCCTGAAGACTCGGACCCGGTGTTCGGGATATGGTTTCTGGGGTGAGCTGGTAAAGCTCCTCTGCCCCCAATGCTACTCACTCCTCTAGCCTTCGGCCTATTCGGGCCCTCACTAGGCTATACACACTGGCAGTTGGCTGGCTGCCTCTTCTGCTCAGCAACGCTCCTAGCTCACTTAACTCGAGCTGCTTGAGTCTGACTAAGCTCCACTGCAGACTGACCTGTTTCTCTGTCTCACTCTGCAGGAACTGGCTGTGGACTCCAGACTGTTCTGTCTGAACTCACTTCCTGAGGAGAACTAACTAACTCTCTAACTCCACCCTCCTTTATATATCCCTATCCGGGCTCCCTCTGGTGCACTGAGGTAGGGTGGAGGTGTGTGTATGCTCTGAGGGCCTCTTGTGGAGAAATCCTTTAATGCACCCCTCCAGGATCTGTGGCTCCATGCACAGCAGGGCGTCACATTCCCCCCGAGTTGAACTCAGCACTCCCGGGCTGAAGCACATTTTGTAACAATAAACATTATCAATCTTCCCTTTATGGGAGGTTAGGACACTTTGAACGTTGCATAACCAAAACATGGATAAATATGTATATATAGTTCAATAAACAGTAGGCCGTGAGCAACCAGAAAGTCCAAGTCTCTTCCGGAAAGGTTGCTCAAAAGGGGCACTCCAGGGAGTGCAAATATGTACAAAGGAAGTCTTTGGGCTGCACAAAGTCCTCAGCCACAGAGTTTTTAGATACCCAAGCGGGTAAGGGGAAGCAAATAAGTAAGTGTCCATTTCACTTGGATTGTTCATTAGAGGGGCAAAATATAAGTTAAAGGCATATAAAAGGCAATAAATACATAGCAATACATACACAGGACAACGCAATAATATACAGTATTATACAATACAATATCCCAGGGGTAACTATTAGTGTTGAGCGAGCATGCCTGACACTGCTCGGTACTCGCCCGAGCATCACGCTACATGCAGGGATTGCCAGCCAGTCACTGTAATGACGCAGCCATGTTGTTTGTGGGCATTACAGTGATTGGCTGGCCGCGCAGCGTCACCTCGAGTATTTAAAACCGGGTGCCACCATCTTGCACACGGACTCTCCGGATCAGACAGTGTAGGGACAGCGCTGCTGAGCTACGGACAGATTTTTCCTGCGAAATAGTTAGTGTAGGGTCTGTAAATGCTACCAGAACAAGCAAACAGTCCTTCTCAGGACTAATATCCATCCCAGATATCAGGCAGGCTGTATAGGAGACACAGTGGTTATACCAGCAAACGCTGCATTACAGTCCTGTGTGCTCCTGTTTCTGAAATTGCTGGACTTAGCTGCAGGTCTCGGGGGCCATCCACGTCTCTTGTAAGGGGCATTAAAAGCGTCTTGTTATACCACTCTGACCACCACGTCTCTTCTGAGGAGCATTAAAACCGTCTTGTTATTCCACTCTGACCTACACATCTCTTGTAAGGGGCATTAAAAGCGTCTTGTTATACCACTCTGACCTCCACGTCACTTCTAAGGGGCATTAAAAGCGTCTGGTTATACCACTCTGACCTCCACGTCTCTTCAGAGGGCCATTAAAACCGTCTTGTTATACCTCTCTGACCTCCACGTCTCTTCTAAGGGGCATTAAAAGCGTCTTGTTATACCACTCTGACATCCACGTCACTTGCAAGGGGCATTAAAAGCGTTTTGTTATACCACTCTGAACTCCACGTCTCTTCTGAAGGGCATTAAAAATGTCTTGTTATACCACTCTGACCTCCACGTCTCTTGCAAGGGGCATTAAAAGGGTCTTGTTATACCACTCTGACCTCCACGTCTCTTGTAAGGGGCATTAAAAGCGTCTTGTTATACCACTCTGAACTCCACGTCTCTTGTAAGGGGCATTAAAAGCGTCTTGTTATACCACTCTGACATCCACGTCTCTTGTCAGGGGCATTAAAAACGTCTTGTTATACCACTCTGACATCCATGGCTCTTTAAAGGGGCATTAAAAGCATCTTGTTATACCACTCTGACCTCCACGTCTCTTCTGAAGGGCATTAAAGGCATCTTGTTATACCACTCTGACATCCACATCTCTTGTAAGGGGCATTAAATGCATCTTGTTATACCACTCTGACATCCACGTCTCTTGTAAGGGGACTTAAAAGCGTCTTGTTATACCACTCTCACCTCCACGTCTCTTGTAAGGGGCATTAAAAGCGTCTTGTTATAGCACTCTGACCTCCACGTCTCTTGTAAGGGGCATTAATAGCGTCTTGTTATACCACTCTGACCTCCACGTCTCTTCTGAAGGGCATTAAAAGGGTCTTGTTTACCACTCTGACCTCCACGTCTCCTGTAAGGGGCATTAAAAGCGTCTTGTTATACCACTCTGAACTCCACATCTCTTCTGAGGGGCATTAAAACCATCTTGTTATACCACTCTGACCTCCACGTTTCTTGTAAGGGGCATTAAAACCATCTAGTTATACCTCTCTGACCTACACGTCTCTTGTAAGGGGCATTAAAAGCATCTAGTTATACCTCTCTGATCTACACATCTTTTGTAAGGGGCAACAAAAGCGTCTTGTTATACCAAACTGACCTCCACGTCTCTTGTAAGGGCATTAAAAGCACCTTGTTATACCACTCTGACCTCCACATCTCTTGTAAGGGGCATTAAGAGCTTCTTGTTATACCACTCTGACCTCCACGTCTCTTTTAAGGGGCATTAAAAGCATCTGGTTATACCTCTCTAACCTACACGTCTCTTGTAAGGGGCATTAAAATAGTCTTGTTATACCTCTCTTACCTACACGTCTCTTGTAAGGGGCATTAAAAGCATCTTGTTATACCACTTCGACCTCCATGTCTCTTGTAAGGGGCTTAAAAAGCATCCTATTATACCTCTCTGACCTCCACTTCTCTTCTGAGGGGCATTAAAAGGGTCTTGTTATACCACTCTGACCTCCACGTCTCTTATCAGGGGCATTAAAAGCGTCTTGTTATATAACTCTGACCTCCACGTCTCTTGTAAGGGGCATTAAAAGGGTCTTGTTATACCACTCTGACATGCACGTCTCTTGTAAGGGGCATTAAAAGCATTTTGTTATAGCACTCTGACCTCCACGTCTCTTGTAAGGGGCATTAAAAGCATCTTGTTTTACCACTCTGACATCCACGTCTCTTGTAAGAGGCATTAATAGTGTCTTGTTATACCACTCTGACCTCCACGTCTCTTCTGAAGGGCATTAAAAGGGTCTCGTTATACCACTCTGAACTCCACGTCTCTTGTAAGGGGCATTAAAAGCATCTAGTTATACCTCTCTGACCTACACGTCTCTTGTAAGGGGCATTAAAAGCGTCTTGTTATACCTCTCTGATCTACACATCTTTTGTAAGGGGCAACAAAAGCGTCTTGTTATACCAAACTGACCTCCACGTCTCTTGTAAGGGGCTTTAAAAGCGTCTTGTTATAACACTCTGACCTCCACGTCTCTTGTAAGGGGCATTAAAAGGGTCTTGTTATACCACTCTGACATCTACGTCTTTTGTAAGGGCCATTAAAAGCGTCTTGTTATACCACTCTGACCTCCACGTCTCTTGTAAGGGGCATTAAAAGCATCTTGTTATACCACTCTGACCTCCACGTCTCTTGTAAGGGGCATTAAAAGCATCTTGTTATACCACTCTGACCTCCACGTCTCTTGTAAGGGGCATTAAAAGCATCTTGTTATACCACTCTGACATCCACGTCTCTTGTAAGGGGACTTAAAAGCGTCTTGTTATACCACTCTCACCTCCACGTCTCTTGTAAGGGGCATTAAAAGCGTCTGGTTATAGCACTCTGACCTCCACGTCTCTTGTAAGGGGCATTAATAGCGTCTTGTTATACCACTCTGACCTCCACGTCTCTTCTGAAGGGCATTAAAAGGGTCTTGTTTACCACTCTGACCTCCACGTCTCCTGTAAGGGGCATTAAAAGCGTCTTGTTATACCACTCTGAACTCCACATCTCTTCTGAGGGGCATTAAAACCATCTTGTTATACCACTCTGACCTCCACGTTTCTTGTAAGGGGCATTAAAACCATCTAGTTATACCTCTCTGACCTACACGTCTCTTGTAAGGGGCATTAAAAGCATCTAGTTATACCTCTCTGATCTACACATCTTTTGTAAGGGGCAACAAAAGTGTCTTGTTATACCAAACTGACCTCCACGTCTCTTGTAAGGGCATTAAAAGCACCTTGTTATACCACTCTGACCTCCACATCTCTTGTAAGGGGCATTAAGAGCTTCTTGTTATACCACTCTGACCTCCACGTCTCTTTTAAGGGGCATTAAAAGCATCTGGTTATACCTCTCTAACCTACACGTCTCTTGTAAGGGGCATTAAAATAGTCTTGTTATACCTCTCTTACCTACACGTCTCTTGTAAGGGGCATTAAAAGCATCTTGTTATACCACTTCGACCTCCATGTCTCTTGTAAGGGGCTTAAAAAGCATCCTATTATACCTCTCTGACCTCCACTTCTCTTCTGAGGGGCATTAAAAGGGTCTTGTTATACCACTCTGACCTCCACGTCTCTTATCAGGGGCATTAAAAGCGTCTTGTTATATAACTCTGACCTCCACGTCTCTTGTAAGGGGCATTAAAAGGGTCTTGTTATACCACTCTGACATGCACGTCTCTTGTAAGGGGCATTAAAAGCGTCTTGTTGTACCAATCTGACCTCCACATCTCTTGTAAGGGGCATTAAAACCGTCTTGTTATACCACTCTGACCTCCACGTCTCTTGTAAGGGGCATTAAAAGCATCTTGTTATACCACTCTGACCTCCACGTCTCTTGTAAGGGGCATTAAAAGCGTCCTGTTATACCACTCTGACCTCCACAACTCTTCTGAGGGGCATTAAGACCATCTTGTTTTACCACTCTGACCTCCACATCTCTTCTTAGGGGCATTAAAAGCATCTTGTTATACAACTCTGACCTCCACGTCTCTTGTAAGGGGCTTTAAAAGCGTCTTGTTATACCACTCTGACCTCCACGTCTCTTGTAAGGGGCATTAAAAGGGTCTTGTTATACCACTCTGACATCTACGTCTCTTGTAAGGGCCATTAAAAGCGTCTTGTTATACCACTCTGACCTCCACGTCTCTTGTAAGGGGCATTAAAAGCATCTTGTTATACCACTCTGACCTCCACGTCTCTTGTAAGGGGCATTAAAACAGTCTTGTTATTCCACTCTGACCTCCACGTCTTTTGTAAGGGGCATTAAAAGCATATTGTTATACCACTCTGACCTCCACGTCTCTTGTAAGGGGAATTAAAAGCATCTTGTTATACCACTCTGACCTCCACGTCTCTTGTAAGGGGCATTAAAACAGTCTTGTTATTCCACTCTGACCTCCACGTCTCTTGTAAGGGGCATTAAAAGCGTCTCGTTATACCACTCTGACCTACACGTCTCTTGTAAGGGGCATTAAAAGCATCTTGTTATTCCACACTGACCTCCACGTCTCTTGTAAGGGGCATTAAAAGCGTCTTGTTATACCACTCTGACCTCCACGTCTCTTTTAAGGGGCATTAAAAGCGTCTTGTTATACCTCTCTGACCTACACGTCTCTTTTAAGGGGCATTAAAAGCGTCTTGTTATACCTCTCTGACCTACACGTCTCTTGTAAGGGGCATTAAAAGCATCTTGTTATACCACTCTGACCTCCACTTCTCTTGTAAGGGGCATTAAAAGCGTCTTGTTATACCACTCTGACCTACACGTCTCTTGTAAGGGGCATTAAAAGCGTCTTGTTATACCCCTCTGACCTCCACGTCTCTTGTAAGGGGCATTAAAAGCGTCTTGTTATACCACTCTGACCTCCACTTCTCTTGTAAGGGGTATTAAAAGCGTCTTGTTATACCACTCTGACCTCCACGTCTCTTGTAAGGGGCATTAAAAGCGTCTTGTTATAGCACTCTGACCTCCACGTCTTTTCTGAGGGGCATTAAAACCATCTTGTTTTACCACTCTGACTTCCACGTCTCTTGTAAAGGGCATTAAAAGCATCTTGTTATACCACTCTGACCTCCACGTCTCTTGTAAGGGGCATTAAAAGCGTCTTGTTATACCACTCTGACCTCCACGTCTCTTGTAAGGGGCATTAAAAGCATCTTGTTATACCACTCTGACCTCCACGTCTCTTGTAAGGGGCATTAAAAGCATCTTGTTATACCACTCTGACCTCCACATCTCTTCTGAGGGGCATTAAAATCATCTTGTTATACCACTCTGACCTCCACATCTCTTCTGAGGGGCATTAAAACCATCTTGTTTTACCACTCTGACCTGCACATCTCTTCTTAGGGGCATTAAAACAGTCTTGTTATATCAATCTGACCTCCACGTCTCTTGTAAGGGTCATTAAAAGCGTCTTGTTATTCCACTCTGACCTCCACGTCTCTTGTAAGGGGCATTAAAAGCGTCTTGTTATACCTCTCTGACCTACACGTCTCTTTTAAGGGGCATTAAAGGCGTCTTGTTATTCCACTCTGACCTCCACGTCTTTTGTAAAGGGCATTAAAAGCGTCTTGTTATACCACTCTGACCTACACGTCTCTTGTAAGGGTTAATAAAAGCGTCTTGTTATACCACTCTGACCTCCACGTCTCTTGTAATGAGCATTAAAAGCATCTTGTTATACATCTGACCTCCACGTCTCTTCTGAGGGGCATTAAAAGCGTCTTGTTTTACCTCTGACGTCCACGTCTCTTCTGAGGGGTATTAAATGCGTCTTGTTTTACCACTCTGACTTCCACGTCTCTTGTAAGGGGCATTAAAAGCGTCTTGTTATACCACTCTGATCTCCACGTCTCTTGTAAGGGGCATTAAATGCGTCTTGTCATACCACTCTGACCTCCACGTCTCTTATAAGGGGCATTAAAACCGTCGTGTTATAACTCTCTGATCTCCACGTCTCTTGTAAGGGGCATTAAAAGCGTCTTGTTATACCACTCTGACCTCCACGTCTCTTCTTAGGGGCATTAAAAGCATCTTGTTATACCACTCTGACCTCCACGTCTCTTGTAAGGGGCATTAAAAGCGTCTTGTTATACCACTCTGACCTCCACGTCTCTTGTAAGAGGCATTAAAAGCGTCTTGTTATACCACTCTGACCTCCACGTCTCTTGTAAGGGGCATTAAAAGCGTCTTGTTATACCACTCTGACCTACACGTCTCTTGTAAGGGGCATTAAAAGCGTCTTGTGATACCACTCTGACCTACACGTCTCTTGTACAGGGCATTAAAAGCGTCTTGTGATACCACTCTTACCTCCACGTCTCTTGTACAGGGCATTAAAAGCGTCTTGTTATACCACTCTGACCTCCACGTCTCTTGTAAGGGGCGTTAAAGGCGTCTTGTTATACCACTCTGACCTCCACATCTCTTGTAAGGGGCATTAAAACCGTCTTGTTATACCTCTCTGACCTACATGTCTCTTGTAAGGGGCATTAAAAGCGTCTTGTTATACCACTCTGACCTACACGTCTCTTGTAAGGGGCATTAAAAGCGTCTTGTTATACCACTCTTACCTCCACGTCTCTTGTAAAGGGCATTAAAAGCATCTTTTTATACCACTCTTACCTCCACGTCTCTTGTAAAGGGCATTAAAAGCGTCTTTTTATACCACTCTGACCTCCACGTCTCTTGTAAGGAGCGTTAAAAGCGTCTTGTTATACCACTCTGACCTCCACGTCTCTTGTAACGGGCATTAAAAGCGCCTTGTTATACCACTCTGACCTCCACATCTCTACTGAGGGGCATTAAAAGCATCTTGTTATACCACTCTGACCTCCACGTCTCTTGTAAGGGGCATTAAAAGCGTCTTGTTATACCACTCTGACCTTCACATCTCTTCTGAGGGGCATTAAAACAGTCTTGTTTTACCACTCTGACTTCCACGTCTCTTCTTAGGGGCATTAAAAGCGTCTTGTTATACCATGCTGACCTCCACGTCTTTTGTAAGGGGCATTAAAAGCGTCTTGTTATACCATGCTGACCTCCACGTCTCTTGTAAGGGGCGTTAAAAGCATCTTGTTATACCACTCTTACCTCCACGTCTCTTGTATGGGGCATTAAAACAGTCTTGTTATACCACTCTGACCTCCACGTCTCTTTTGGGGCATTAAAAGCTTCTTGTTATACCTCTCTGACCTACACGTCTCTTGTAAGGGGCATGAAAAGCGTCTTGCTATACCTCTCTGACCTCCACGTCTCTTGTAAGGGGCATTAATACCATCTTGTTATATCTCTCTGACCTACACGTATCTTCTGAGGGGCATTAAGAGTCTTGTTATAACACTCTGACCTCCATGTCTCTTGTAAGGAGCATTAAAAGCAACTTGTTATACCACTCGGACCTCCACGTCTCTTCTGAGGGGCATTAAAAGCATCTTGTTATACCCCTCTCACCTCCACGTCTCTTGTAAGGGGCATTAAAAGCGTCTTGTTATACCACTCTGACATCCACGTCTTTTCTGAGGGGCATTAAAACCATCTTGTTTTACCACTCTGACCTCCACGTCTCTTGTGAGGGGCATTAAAAGCGTCTTGTTATAACACTCTGACCTCCACGTCTCTTCTGAGGGGGTCATTAAAACCATTTTGTTTTACCACTCTGACCTCCACGTCTCTTGTAACGGGCATTAAATGCTTCTTGTTAAACCACTCTGACCTCCACGTCTCTTGTAAGGGGCATTAAAACCGTTTTGTTTTACTACTCTGACCTACACGTCTCTTCTGAGCGGCATTAAAAACATCTTGTTATACCACTCTGACCTCCACGTCTCTTTTAAGGTTCATTAAGTATATAACTTTTTATACATCTCTGACCTACACGTCTCTTGTAAGGGGCATTAAAAGCGTCTTGTTATACCTCTCTGACCTACACATCTCTTGTAAGTGGCATTAAAAGCATCTTGTTATACCACTCTGACCTCCACCTCTCTTGTAAGGGGCATTAAAAGCATCTTGTTATACCGCTCTGACCTCCACGTCTCTTGTAAGGGGCATTAAAAGCATCTTGTTATACCACTCTGACCTCCACGTCTCTTCTGAGGTGCATTAAAAGCGTCTTGTTATACCACTCTGACCTCCACGTCTGTTGTAAGGGGCATTAAAAGTGTCTTGTTATACCAATCTGACCTCCACTTCTCTTGTAAGGGGCATTAAAAGCGTCTTGTTATACCACTCTGACCTCCACGTCTCTTGTAAGGGGCATTAAAAGCGTCTTGTTATACCACTCCGACCTCCACGTCTCTTGTAAGGGGCACTAAGAGTTTTTAGATACCCAAGCGGGTAATTGGAAGCAAATAAGTAAGTGTCCATTTCACTTGGATTGTTCATTAGAGGGGCAAAATATAAGTTAAAGGCATATAAAAGGCAATAAATACATAGCAATACATACACAGGACAACGCAATAATATACAGTATTATACAATACAATACCCTAGGGGTAACTATTAGTGTTGAGCGAGCATGCCTGACACTGCTCGGTACTCGCCAGAGCATCACGCTACATGCAGGGATTGCCAGCCAGTCACTGTAATGCCGCAGCCATGTTGTTTGTGGGCATTACAGTGATTGGCTGGCCGCACAGCGTCACCTCGAGTATTTAAAACCGGGTGCCACCATCTTGCACACGGACTCTCCGGATCAGACAGTGTAGGGACAGCGCTGCTGAGCTACGGACAGATTTTTCCTGCGAAATAGTTAGTGTAGGGTCTGTAAATGCTACCAGAACAAACAGTCCTTCTCAGGACTAATATCCATCCCAGATATCAGGCAGGCTGTATAGGAGACACAGTGGTTATACCAGCAAACGCTGCATTACAGTCCTGTGTGCTCCTGTTTCTGAAATTGCTGGACTTAGCTGCAGGTCCGGGGGCCATCCACGTCTCTTGTAAGGGGCATTAAAAGCGTCTTGTTATACCACTCTGACCACCACGTCTCTTCTGAGGAGCATTAAAACCGTCTTGTTATACCACTCTGACCTACACATCTCTTGTAAGGGGCATTAAAAGCATCTTGTTATACCACTCTGACCGCCACGTCTCTTGTAAGGGGCATTAAAAGCATCTGGTTATACCACTCTGACCTCCACGTCTCTTCTAAGGGGCATTAAAAGAGTCTGGTTATACCACTCTGACCTCCACGTCTCTTCAGAGGGCCATTAAAACCATCTTGTTATACCACTCTGACCTCCACGTCTATTCTAAGGGGCATTAAAAGTGTCTTGTTATACCACTCTGATCTCCACGTCTCTTGTAAGGGGCATTAAATGCGTCTTGTCATACCACTCTGATCTCCACTTTTCTTATAAGGGGCATTAAAACCGTCGTGTTATAACTCTCTGATCTCCACGTCTCTTGTAAGGGGCATTAAAAGCATCTTGTTATACCACTCTGACCTCCACGTCTCTTCTTAGGGGCATTACAAGCGTCTTGTTATACCACTCTGACCTACACGTCTCTTGTAAGGGGCATTAAAAGCGTCTTGTTATACCACTCTGACCTACACGTCTTTTGTAAGGGGCATTAAAAGCGTCTTGTTGTTCCACTCTGACCTCCACGTCTCTTGTAAGGGGCATTAAAAGCGTCTTGTTGTTCCACTCTGACCTACACGTCTCTTGTAAGGGGCATTAAAAGCGTCTTGTTATACCACTCTGACCTCCACGTCTCTTGTAAGGGGCATTAAAAGCATCTTGTTATACCGCTCTGACCTCCACGTCTCTTGTAAGGGGCATTAAAAGCATCTTGTTTTACCTCTCTGACCTCCACGTCTCTTCTGAGGGGCATTAAAACCGTCTTGTTATACCACTCTGACCTCCACGTCTCTTGTAAGGGGCATTAAAAGCGTCTTGTTATACGACTCTGACCTCCACGTCTCTTCTGAGAGGCATTAAAAGCTTCTTGTTATACCACTCTGACCTCCACGTCTCTTGTAAGGGGCATTGAAAGCGTCTTGTTATACCACTCTGACCTCCACGTCTCTTGTAAGGGGCATTGAAAGCGTCTTGTTATCCCACTCTGACCTCCACGTCTCTTGTAAGGGGCATTAAAAGCGTCTTGTTATACCACTCTGAAATCCACGTCTCTTGTAAGGGGCATTAAAAGCGTCTTGTTATACCACTCTGACCTACACGTCTCTTGTAAGGGGCATTAAAAGCGTCTTGTTATACCCCTCTGACCTCCACGTCTCTTGTAAGGGGCATTAAAAACGTCTTGTTATACCACTCTGACCTCCATGTCTCTTGTAAGGGGCATTAAAAGCGTCTTGTTATACCACTCTGACCTACACGTTTCTTCTGGGGGGCATTAAAACAGTCTTGTTATTCCACTCTGACCTCCACGTCTCTTGTAAGGGGCATTAAAACCATCTTGTTAAGCTACTGGGACCTCCACGAGTCTTCGAACCGACATTGCATTTCCTCCTAATTTTTGAAAGCTTTTGCGTGGAAGGCATAAGCAAATACTATGGGAGACCCACTTCCCAATTATGGGAATAATATTTTTAAGATGCTGTACTGTATGGCTCTTGTAAGGGGCATTAAAAGCGTCTTGTTAAGCTACTGTGACCTCACGTCTCTTCCAAGGGGCATTCAAACCATCTTGTTAAGCTACTGGGACCTCCACGTCTTTTCAAAGGGGCATTAAAACAGTCTTGTTAAGCTACTGTGACCTCCACGTCTCTTCAAAGGGGCATTAAAAGCATCTTCTTAAGCGTCTTGTTATACCACTCTGACCTCCACGTCTCTTGTAAGGGGCATTAAAAGCATCTTGTTATACCGCTCTGACCTCCACGTCTCTTGTAACGGGCATTAAAAGCATCTTGGTATACCACTCTGACCTCCACGTTTCTTCTGAGGGGCATTAAAAGCGTCTTGTTATGCCACTCTGACCTACACGTCTCTTGTAAGGAGCATTAAAAGCGTCTTGTTATACCACTCTGACCTCCACGTCTCTCGTAAGAGGCATTAAAAGCGTCTTGTTATACCACTCTGACCTCCACGTCTTTTGTAAGGGGCATTAAAAACGTCTTGTTATACCTCTCTGACCTCCACGTCTCTTCTGAGGGACAATAAAAGCGTCTTGTTATACCACTCTGACCTCCACGTCTCTTGTAAGGGGCATTAAAAGCTTCTTGTTATACCACTCTGACCTCCACGTCTCTTGTAAGGGGCATTAAAAGCTTCTTGTTATACCACTCTGACCTGCACGTCTCTTGTAAGGGGCATTAAAAGCATCTTGTTATACCACTCTGACCTCCACGTCTCTTCTGAGGCATCATTAAAACCGTTTTGTTTTACCACTCTGACCTCCACGTCTCTTGTAAGGGGCATTAAAACCGCCTTGTTATACCACTCTGACCTCCACGTCTCTTGTAAGGGGCATTAAATGCTTCTTGTTATACCACTCTGACATACACGTCTCTTGTAAGGGGCATTAAAAGCGTCTTGTTATACCACTCTGACCTCCACGTCTCTTGTAAGGGGCATTAAAAGCGTCTTGTTATACCACTCTGACCTCCACGTCTCTTGTAAGGGGCATTAAAAGCGTCTTGTTATACCACTCTGACCTCCACGTTTCTTGTAAGGGGCATTAAAAGCGTCTTGTTATACCACTCTGACCTCCACGTCTCTTGTAAGGGGCATTAAAAGCATCTTGTTATACCACTCTGACCTCCACGTCTCTTGTAAGGGGCATTAAAAGTGTCTTGTTATACCACTCTGACCTCCACGTCTCTTGTAAGGGGCATTAAAAGCATCTTGTTATTCCACACTGACTTCCACGTCTCTTGTAAAGGGCATTAAAAGCGTCTTGTTATACCACTCTGACCTCCACGTCTCTTTTAAAGTTCATAAAGTACATCTTGTTATACATCTCTGACCTACACGTCTCTTGTAAGGGTTATTAAAAGTGTCTTGCTATACCACTCTGACCTCCACGTCTCTTGTAATGAGCATTAAAAGCATCTTGTTATACCTCTGACCTCCACGTCTCTTCTGAGGGGCATTAAAAGCGTCTTGTTTTACCTCTGACGTCCACGTCTCTTCTGAGGGGTATTAAATGCGTCTTGTTATACCACTCTGACTTCCACGTCTCTTGTAAGGGGCATTAAAAGCGTCTTGTTATACCACTCTGATCTCCACGTCTCTTCTTAGGGGCATTAAAAGCATCTTGTTATACCACTCTGACCTCCACGTCTCTTGTAAGGGGCATTAAAAGCGTCTTGTTATACCACTCTGACTTCCACGTCTCTTGTAAGGGCCATTAAAAGCATCTTGTTTTACCTCTCTGACCTCCACGTCTCTAATGAGGGGCTTTAAAACCGTCTTGTTATACCACTCTGACCTCCACGTCTCTTGTAAGGGGCATTAAAAGCGTCTTGTTTTTCCACTCTGACCTCCACGTCTCTTGTAAGGGGCATTAAAAGCGTCTTGTTCCACTCTGACCTACACGTCTCTTGTAAGGGGCATGAAAAGCGTCTTGCTATACCTCTCTGACCTACACGTCTCTTGTAAGGGGCATTAAAAGCGTCTTGTTATACCACTCTGACCTCCACGTCTCTTGTAAGGGGCATTAAAAGCATCTTGTTATACCACTCTGACCTCCACGTCTCTTCTGAGGGGCATTAAAACCGTCTTGTTATACCACTCTGACCTCCACGTCTCTTCTGAGGGGTATTAAATGTGTCTTGTTATACCACTCTGACTTCCACGTCTCTTGTAAGGGGCATTAAAAGCGTCTTGTTATACCACTCTGACCTCCACGTCTCTTGTAAGGGGCATTAAAAGCGTCTTATACCACTTTGACCTCCACGTCTCTTATAAGGGGCATTAAAAGCGTCTTGTTATACCACTCTGAAATCCACGTCTCTTCTGATGGACAATAAAATCGTCTTGTTATTAGAGATGAGCGTTGTTCTACTCGAACTGTTCGCCAGTCTCAAATTCGAGCTGTTTTGGGCGGTGTTCGAGCCGTTCGGCAAACACAAACAATTTGAGAAAAATTCGGCTGTTCGAGGTTATGTTCGATAACTGTTCGTGCACCAAAATCATAACTGGATTTTTTCTCAGTAATGATGAAAATTAATGTTAATACGCAGTTTGAGTGTACAGCGGGGTGGGGGGAGGGGCAGGGGATGGATCTCTGCAGGAACAATGAAGATCTCCATTTTTTTTTCTCTTTCCCGCATTTACAGTGGGGAGGTGCAATCTGTCAGCCTATCAGCAGCGCACACACGGAGCGAAGTGCTTTTTTTCACACAAGCAAGGGCATGTGTCATTGGCAGTGTATGTCACATGTCCTTGCCCTATAAGACCAAGCCATTTTCCCCGTCGCCACCATTTTCTCACTGCTGCAGCTGCGTGTTAGACGGCACCGCTGTTGCTGTGTGCGCTATACCTTGTTAATTTCAAGCCAATTTTCGCACAAATATACAGATAGCTTGGGAGTAGGGAATAGTTGTGATTGCAGTCCTTTTAAGGACTAGGTTACAGCATTTCCTACGACTTTTATCAGGCAGGTCTGTGCTCTTAAATAGATAGGTTGTGGGAGTAAAGACTAATTGTAATTGGAGTCCTTTTCAGGACTAGGTTACATCAGTTCCTATCAGTTTTTGCCAGGCAGGTCTGTGCCAGTGCTGTGCAAGTTTTTTTCACAGCATTTGGCTGAATCTAGCAAAGCTAATCCTTTTTGGCCTATTGCAGAGTGTGTTAGTCAGTGGAGTAGCCTGTGTTGCAAGATATACCACCTGTGTATAGAATACCAATTTTTTTACTGCACCTAGTGAAGTAAAATCTTTTGGGCATAGCATCATTCTATTAGTCCATCTATACTGACCTCCATCAGGTTGCAAACTGAATATAATTTTTTTCTGCATCTAGCTCTGAAAAAATATTTGGCCTTCTAGCAGTGTGTGGGACTTGTTCTATTAGTCCACCTATACTGACCTCCATCAGGTTGCAAACTGAATATATTTTTTTCTGCATCTACCTCTGAAAAAATATTGGGCTTCTAGCTGTGTGTGGGACTTGTTGTATTAGTCCATCTATACTGACCTCCATCAGGTTGCAAACTGAATATATTTTTTTCTGCATCTACCTCTGAAAAAATATTGGGCTTCTAGCTGTGTGTGGGTCTTGTTCTATTAATCCATCTATACAGACCTCCATCAGGTTGCAAACTGAATATAATTTTTTTCTGCATCTAGCTCTGAAAAAATATTTGGCCTTCTAGTAGTGTGTGGGACTTTCTCTGTTAGTCCATCTATATTGACCTCCATCAGGTTGCAAACTGAATATATTTTTTTCTGCATCTACCTCTGAAAAAATATTGGGCTTCTAGCTGTGTGTGGGACTTGTTGTATTAGTCCATCTATACTGACCTCCATCAGGTTGCAAATTGAATATAATTTTTTTCTGCATCTAACCCAGCCAATAGTTTTGGCCTAATACCACAGTTTGGCCACTCAGCTCTGCTCGGTTACCATCCATTGTTTTTTTGTGCAAACAACTCCAGAGTTGTGAAATAGTTAACCACCAAAATGAGTGGAAAAAGGCCTGCTGCTGGTGGAAAGGGGAATAGGCGTGTTGGGAAGGGGAAAAAAGGTTGTGTCCGTGGGGTAGGTGTTAAAGCAACAGTAACATCTGCAGAAGAAAGACCATCTTCCAGCCAAACTAAAATGTCTACTTCTTTTAGCGGACAATGTGATAAGATCCCTTTCTTACGGCCACGCCAATCGCTACAAATTCCAGATGAGGCACAAAAACAGCAGGTGCTTCAACGGATATCAAGTGCTCCTTTAAGTGGGCTCTCCTCCACATCAACTTCAACATCACAAATACTCCAGTCCTCAAAGGTGTCACCCAAATCGCACTTGCTTCCTCACAGCTCCCAAATCTCCAGCTGCCCGTCTGAGTATGAGGTAGAACAGATGGTTGAGTCTGCAGAGCTGTTTACTCATACTATAGCCTGGGAATCAGAGGTCGACTCCAGCGCTTCTGTGAATCCAGACGAGGAAATGATCTGCACTGATGCCCAGAATCTTTATGAGTCGGATCCAGGACCAGACGCAGAAGGTTCTGACCATAATGTAGACCCTCATTCCCAAACTGTAACTCCTGTTGGTGGAGACAATGAGGAAGACGATGATAAGACTCAAATACCTGATTGGAGCGACAACTTTAGTTTTTTGTCAGGGCAAGAACAGGTTGGCTCTGAGGACGACGGGTGTGATAACGCACAGGGTGATGATGATGAGGTTGGAGATCCCACTTACTGTCAACCCACAGTCAGCCAAGAGATGAGGTCAGCAGAGGAGGTGGAGGAAGATGCTAGTGACGACGAGGTCAGGTTGCGCCTTCCTGGACAGAGACGTAGTACTGGAAGCACGTCAACAACTGCATCCTCAAACACAACTCTGCCTCTCACCACAAGTCGTGGTGGCTCTTCAGGTCGCATGGGTGCTAAGCCTTGCATAGCCTGGGCATTTTTTCAGATCGATAAAGATGACCCAATTCGTGTTATATGTAACATTTGTCAGCAAAAGCTAAGTAGAGGCCAAAAAATACATAGTTTGAGTACTTCATGCATGAACCGGCACATGGACATGAAGCATAAGTTGCAGTGGGAAGCTCAGTGTGCTACAATGCGGCCTAGCCGGCCGGGCCAACCACCGTCTGCCATATCTTGTGCATCCGCGGCCTCTTCATCCTCTGTGACTGGGGGGACAGCAGTCACACCTGTTTTGGGGCGCAGACCTGCCACCTCTTTACCCGCAACAGCCAGCGTGATTGGCAGGTCATCATTTTCTTTGGAGGTGGTAACACCAGCTGGTGTTGAGCGCTGTCCGACATCGATAGCACCACCTTTGGATCAAGGCAACCTAACATGTCCGCCTGCATCTTCCTCACAGACCGGCAGTTTGCCGGGGACACCCTTATCAACCCCGTCTAAGCACAATAGCCAGCCCTCGGTCCCTCAGATGTGGACAAGTAAAAGACCATTTCCTCCTAGCCATGAGAAAGCTAAGAGGTTGAATTTCACCATCTGCAAGCTCTTGGCTACAGAAATGCTGCCTTTCCGCCTGGTGGACACAGAGGATTTTCGAGACCTTATGTCCGTCGCAGTGCCCCAGTACCAGATGCCCAGTCGGCACTACTTCTCAAAGAAAGGTGTGCCTGCGCTCCACCAGCATGTCGCACACAACATCACCGCTTCTTTGAGAAACTCTGTGTGTGACAGGGTGCATTTCACCACAGACACTTGGACGAGTAGGCATGGACAGGGGCGTTACATGTCGCTGACTGGGCACTGGGTAACTATGGTGACAGCAGGACAAGGGGCTGCTGTCCAAGTCTTGCCGTCCCCACGAGTTGTGCGTCAATCCTCTTTATGTCAAAGTTCCTCCACTGCTTCTGCCTCCTCAACCTCCTCTCGGTCTTCCACCTGCACCCAAAGCCTGTCTGGTCATGCCACAAGCTTTCTAACTGCGCAGAAGGGATCCTGCACACCTCCTTACTATGCTGGCAGTAGGGCTCAACGTCATCAGGCGGTTTTTACTTTGAAATGTCTGGGAAATGTGAGTCACGCAGCTGAGGAGTTGTGGTCAGCTCTGGAGAACCAATTTCATGAATGGCTGTCTTCACTGGACCTGAAACCAGGGAAGGCCGTGTGCGACAATGCTGCAAACCTGGGTGCGGCCCTTCGCCGGGGCAATGTCACACACGTGCCTTGTATGGCTCACGTGTTGAACCTGGTTGTCCAGCAATTTTTAGCCCACTATCCCAGACTAGATGGCCTTCTGCAGAGGGCACGGTCGCTGTGTGCTCACTTCCGCCGTTCGCATCCCGCAGCTCAGTGACTTACATCTCTACAGAAGTCGTTGGGCCTGCCACTTCACCGGCTAAAATGCGATGTGCCTACCCGGTGGAATTCAACTCTGCACATGTTGCAGCGACTGTGGCAGCACCGACAAGCCCTGGTGCAATACATTCTGACGTATAGCCTGGGCCAACGAGATCCAGAGGTGGGGCAAATCACGCTGGAGGAGTGGTCTCAGATCAGGGACCTATGCACCCTTCTGCACAGTTTTGAAATGGCGACGAAGATGTTTAGTGCTGATGATGCCATTATCAGCATGACTATTCCGGTGATTTACATGCTGGAGCACATGTTAAACAGAATTCGGAGTCAGGTGGTGGCACAAGAGGAGGTGGAGGAAGTAGAGGAGGAGGAGTTGTATGCGGAAGGGCTAACATCTGCAAGGTCCAGACGGTCGGCAGCACCAAGGCGGCAGGCATGTGAGGGTGGGGGAGATGGTTTTACCAGGGCGCATGGTAGCAGCCAAACTAGTGAGGAAGGTGGAGGACGAACTGATGGAAGACTCATCAGATGAGGGAGACCTTGATCACATTTCTGTTGGGGGGAGAGGACAGAGGAAGGAAGCATGATTGTTACCTCGCCACCAACACAACAGGGACTTGGTGCTCCTGGATGCGCAACACACATGAGTGCCTTCTTGCTGCACTACCTGCAACATGACCCTCGAATTGTGAGAATTAGAAATAATCCTGACTACTGGGTTGCCACACTGTTAGATCCCCGGTACAAAAGTAAATTTGCCGAAATTAGTCCTGCCATAGAAAGGGATGCACGCATGCAGGAGTATCAGCAGAGACTGTTGCAGAATCTTACATGTGCTTTTCCACAAAACACCAGTGGTGCACGTAGTGAATCTCACAGTTCCAACTTGCCAACCGTGGGACCGTCAAGTGTTCAGCACTCAAACCGTAACAGAACCACAGTATCTGCTGGTAACATCAATTTTGCGGAATCATTTCACCACTTTTTTAGCCCATCCTTTGCAAGGCCACAGGAGACAAGAAGTCTGACACATAGTCAACGCCTAGAGACGATGGTACAGGAGTATCTCCAAGTAAACATTGAAGCCACGACTGTGTCACTGGACCCTTGCTCTTTTTGGGCTTCCAATCTGGATAAATGGCCGGAGCTAGCCACTTACGCCTTGGAGATCTTGTCATGCCCCGCAGCCAGCGTTCTGTCTGAACGTGTGTTCAGCGCTGCTGGTGGTGTGCTGACAGATAAGCGCACGCGGCTCTCCACTGATAATGTAGACAGACTCACGTTCATAAAGATGAACAAATCATGGATCCGAAACGACTTTTCTACCCCTGTGTCATCCTGGGGAGAGTAAAAGCTTGATGATTGGTTAAAATCACCCTACCAACCGTTTTAAGCTTTCAAATTACTAATCATGTTTATCTGTATCTTGACTGGAAAATAATTTGGGCTTTGTAGCAGTGTGCAGCACTGATCCTATTAGGCCATCTATAATAAGCTCCACCAGATTTAAAATTAAAAATAATTTTTAGCTGCATCTAGCCCGGAAAATAATTTTGGGGCTCCGAGATGCGCAAGACACATAAGTGCCTTCTTGCTGCACTACCTGCAGCATGACCCTCATATTGTCAGAATTCGAAGTAATCATGACTACTGGGTTGCCACACTCTTAGATCCCCCAAACTTTTCGATCAACCTTTTCATTTTAATAAAGACCAAAAAAATGGTCATTTTTGAAATTATAAGCATTAGCAGGTTGTTAGAAACTGAAATCAAACAGTTTTCAACTCAAAACTTTATTCTAGGTGATGTTACATTTTCACATAGGACCCCTTGTTCGAAAGGAGCTTCTGAACTCTCTCGTCCATTGAATTTGTCAGGTTTTGGATGGTTTCTGCTTCAATTGTTTTGCATGAGGACAGAATACCCTCCCAGAGCTGTTGCTTAGATGTGAACTGCCTCCCGCCATCATAGACACTCCTTTTAATGATGCTCCAAAGGTTCTGAATGGGGTAGAGGTCAGGGGAGCATGGGGGTCACACCATAAGTTTGTCCCCTTTTATGCCCATATCAGCCAGAGATGCAGATGTTTTATGTGCAGCATGAGATGGTGCATTATCATGCAGAAAAATGATCTTGCTGTGAAATACACGGTTCTTCTTCTTGAACCATGGCAGGAAGTGCTGTTTGAGAAAATCCACATACATTATGGAGTTCATCTTTAGCGCCTTCAGGGATCCTAAAGGGACCGATAATCTCTCTCCCCATGATTCCAGCCCAAAACATTACTCCACCTCCTCCTTGTTGGCGCTGTAGCCGTGTTTGCGTGGGGTGTCCATCAACCAGCCATCCTCCACTCCATCCATCTGGACCATCGAGCGCTGCACGGCACTCATCCGTGAACAAAACAGTTTTGAAATCAGTCTTCATGTAATGTTTGGCCCACTGGAGCCGTTTCTGCTTGTGTGAAGTGGATAGAGGAGGTCGACAGGATGGCGTATGCACAGCTGCAAACCTCTGAAGGACCCTGCATCTTGTTGTTCGGGGGACGTTGGAGGCACAAGCAGCTTCAAAAACTTGTCTGCTGCTATGACAAGGCTTTTTTGCGGCTGCTCTTTCAACCTGACGTAATTGCCTGTAGGAAAGAGTCCTCAATTTGCCCTTATCAGCACGCACACGTGTGTACTGTGAATCAGCTACATACTTCTTGATTGCCAAGACACTTCATCCTGATCATCGCACAATGTTGATTGTAGTCATTCCTTGACCTAAACACTCCACAATTTGTTGCTTCTCAGCAGCCGACACATCCTTTTTCTTTCCCATTTTGGCAGAAAATGTAGGCTGCTTAATAATGTGAGAGAGCCTTCTTAAGTAGTCTTGCCTTTCATTGGACACACCTGCCAAACTAATTAGCACAGGTGTCTGCAATTGCTTACAGTGATATAAAGAGCCCTGACACACATCACCATCAATGAGTTTAACTGACAAACAAACAAATTCTTCCCTTATCACTCCTAAACACTTTTTGCATAATAATTTGGAACGCAGTGTACATGTGCTTTTCCACAAAACACCAGTGGTTCACGTAGTGAATCTTACAGTTCTAACTTGCCAACCGTGGTCTGTATGGAATTGTTCAATAAAGGGCCCAAAATTAAGATAACATAGATGGGAGAGGTCTCTATGAATAGGAATTCCTAAGTATTTGATACCCTGTGAGGGCCAGGCAAAGGGAAAGTTGGACTGGATGGAATCCTATATGGATTTGGGGAGGGAGACATCGAGGGCCTCAGACTTCGCTGCATTGATTTTAGAGAGCACTTGTACTCGGTGCCTCCCCCCTCAATCCACCTAATATTGGGGTTATGGCGAATTGATGAGAGCAGGTGCTCCGTCACTAGGATGTATAAGAGAGGGGACAGAGGACATCCCTGCCTTGTCCCATTGGTGATTGTGAAAGGTGATGAAAATGTTCTGACGCACCCCCTGGGCCTTGGGACACCCGGAGCCGGACCCTTTTTGGTGGATGCTGGTGGTTGTAGTCTTCGTGGCGGCGACCCGGTTCCGTGGCTCAGGGCGGTCAAACCAGTGGCGGAACTATTTATGTGGTTTTGATGTTTAAATGTCCGACTACGCCACCCGTGGATTGCGGTCAGAGTGAACCGCCGCTACAGGGCAGACCCCTGAGGCTGGTGTTGTGGGTGCAGCAGAGCGTAGCATAACTCCCCACGGGAGGAGTATAGCCTCAGGGTAGTGTATGCGGAGGATGGGGGTGATGGTGCAGGGCAGCAGCAGTAACGACACGGAGTCAGTGATGCAGTCCAGGGCCTTTACTCACAGTTCTTATTATCCAGACCACGTCTGCAGGTAACGGCTGCCCACGTCGTACTGTGCTCACCAGGTGAGGGGCTCAGACAACTCCCAGATAACTTTGGAGCACTTCACAGGACCCCCTTTGTGTGTCCTTTGTCTGGCCTTTCTTACCAACACTTCTGTCCGGCTGCCTCGGGCCTCCTCTTGGTAAACTTGGCGCCAGTTTCCCTGACCCTATGTGGTGCCTTCCTAGCGGGTGTAGCGAGGGGCTGCGCCACATAAAATGTCAGAGCCTCCGGTTTCTAGCTGAGGGTCGTTTCCTGCCTCCACTAGTTCGGGGACCGGTCTCCCCCTTTGGCCTGACCCCTCCACGCAGGTGGATTCGGGCGTGCGGTGGCGACTCGCCCGTCCGCACCCCTGGGATCCCTTCATTCCTCGTTCCTGGAGCCTTCTCCACTCCTCTTCCTTCCTTCTCCCTCTTCCAGGCCTGGGCCTCTGTTACTAGGCTCGCCTACGGAGCAGAGCTCATGCAGAGCCCCTGCTCCCTGCCACTTCTGCTCAGACTTCTCTGCACTGAACTAAGATGGTGCCCACCTTTTATACTCCCTTCTCAATGCACCCAGGAACTGCTTCCTCCCTGCTCCTGCACTACAGGGTTCCCCTTCCTCAGTGTTCCCTCCCCCCACTCCAGCCAGGGACAGGGACTGTTGTGCCCATCTCAGGGGCATATTGGTCGCCCTGCCCCACGGCAATGTGGTGTAATGCATGCAGGTGTCGGGTCCTGATCCACACTCCATCCTTACCTGAGAGTGAGATATCACACCTCTGGGTGAGGTGCAATACGTCTGTAGCAACTGAGCCCTCAGGGTGCTACCGTTCCATTTATCTTCAGCCTAGGTGACGTATTGCGATACAGGGCCGTGATTTTGTCTATAAAAGGGTCCCCTAGACCCCTACCCCAAGCTTTTTAAGAGAATCATATATGGCGTGCCAGGAGACTCTATGGAATGCTTTCTCAGCATCCAACGAGAGTATCTAATTACAAATTTTTAACTGCATCTAGCCCAGGAAATACTTTGTGCCTAGTAGCAGTGTCTGCTAGTCAGCGGATTATCCCGGCTGTTAAGCAAGCTACACCACCTGTAGTTTAGACACTTAATTTTTTCAAAGGAAATGCTTCGGGACCATGGGATACTTAGTGAAGAGCATCAGGAGGCACCCCAAGGCATAGGGGCTGGGACTGGCAGTAGGATGCCTTGCGGTGGACAGCCGAGCTCGATCCTTATAAAAGCTTTTTAACTGCAGCAGCTTTAGTGGACGCTACTGGAGCTGGAATTACCGCGGCTGCTGGCATGAGACTTGCCCTCCAATAGATCCTTGTAAATGGATTTAAAGTGTATTCATTCAAATTAGAGGGACAATTTAAATTAAAAAGCTTAGAGCTGCCTCCACCACAGGGGGGCTCGCTCGACCCACCAGCGGACAGGCACCAGTATTGGGAGAGGGGGGCTGGCCGTCAGGGTTCACCGCGGCTCTGGCACAAACCCGGCGACACGGAGGTGGCACGGGCAGGAGCGGACTGGCTGTGTCGGCTTCTCACTTTTTGGATTTTAGAAGGGCATGACATGCCTATATCTGTGTCTCCCCCTCCTTTTACTCCTCCACCTCTTTTATTTTTGCATGACTATATGTACTTGTCACTTTTCCAAGTGTTAGTTATGTCTTCTGAGCAGTTTGTCAGCTTTTGGACACCTTTGAAGGTGTTTTCTATGTGTTTCTATGTGTTTTTGTTTGCCTGCCATTGGTTTTAACGGTGTTCGAAGGTGTTCGACGAACAGTTCGACGAACAGTTCGGTGAACACACGGGTGTTCGACGAACCGAACCGAACTCGAACACTACGGGGGTGGCTCAACACTACTTGTTATACCCCTCTGACCTCCACGTCTCTTGTAAGGGGCATTAAAAGCGTCTTGTTATACCACTCTGACCTCCACGTCTCTTGTAAGGGGCATTAAAAGCGTCTTGTTATACCACTCTGACCTACACGTCTCTTGTAAGGGGCATTAAAAGCGTCTTGTTATACCCCTCTGACCTCCACGTCTCTTGTAAGGGGCATTAAAAACGTCTTGTTATACCACTCTGACCTCCATGTCTCTTGTAAGGGGCATTAAAAGCGTCTTGTTATACCACTCTGACCTCCACATCTCTTCTGAGCATCATTTAAAGCGTCTTGTTATTCCACTCTGACCTCCACGTCTCTTGTAAGGGGCATTAAAACCATCTTGTTAAGCTACTGGGACCTCCACGAGTCTTCGAACCGACATTGCATTTCCTCCTAATTTTAGAAAGCTTTTGCTTGGAAGGCATAAGCAAATACTATGGGAGACCCACTCCCCAATTATGGGAATAATATTTTTAAGATGCTGTACTGTATGGCTCTTGTAAGGGGCATTAAAAGCGTCTTGTTAAACTACTGTGACCTCACGTCTCTTCCAAGGGGCATTCAAACCATCTTGTTAAGCTACTGGGACCTCCACGTCTTTTCAAAGGGGCATTAAAACAGTCTTGTTAAGCTACTGTGACCTCCACGTCTCTTCAAAGGGGCATTAAAAGCATCTTCTTAAGCCACTCTGAACACCACAGCTCTTCCAAGGGGCATTGGAGTGTTGTTTTTAATTATCTCTTACCTCCACGACTCTTCCAACGGGCATTGCATTTCCTCCTAATTTTAGTCAGCTTTTGCTTTTCAATGCAAAGGCGAAAACTTAGGGAGACCAACTCCCCAATAATGGCTAGAAGGTTTTTAGTACGCTGTAATCCACATCTGTTTCAAGGGGCATTGCAGTTCCTCATAATTTTTGGAAAGCCTTCCATTCACTGCTTAGGCCAACAGTGTACAGGAGACCCAGTTGCTATAAATGGAAAAAATGGTTTAGTTAAAGCCCTCTGACCTCCATGTCATTTCCAAGGGGCATTGGAGTGCCTCAAAATTTTTGGTAGGCATTGCACTCACTGTATGCCCTATAACTGTGTAGCCGAACCGCTCTTTTTGTTACAGAAACATATCCTACAAGACATATGTGGTTGACTGGCCTGATATTGATGTGAATGGTTCGTGTTCCTCCTGCTCTTTCTCCTTTGCCACTACCTCATCCATCATTTATCACCTGAAGCTTTGTTTTAATGGGAGTCATAGAACTGGAATAGTAGCAGGAAAACAGCCAGCAATCCTCGGCGGAGGTAGGATATGCGCCAAAACGCTGACAACCTCAGGCCTAGCCGCTACTACATACATGCGCTTGCATTCCAAGAAAACAAAGCAGATGCTAACTTGTATCATCATCATCATGGTCCTCACCTTGGCACTCTCAACTCCCCTGATGGAGGAGTCAGGTTCTCTGGTGGGCTCGTCCAATGCTGCCCTAAAGCAGGCCGGGCTAAGAAAAGTGTGGGGGGGATGTTCCAAGGAGAAATAGGGGCGGCTGGGGACCGTTTATGGACACCCGGCTGCCCCCAGGCGGCTGGGGATCGTGTGTGGACACCCGGCCGCGGGGCGGCTTGGGACCGAGCATGGACACCCGGCCGCCCCCTGGCGGCTGGGGACAGAGTGTGGATACCCGGCCGCCGGGCTGCTGGGGACTGAGTATGGATTCCAGGCCGCCAACACAGCCATGACGTGGTGGCCAGGTTCCGCCTCCGCCTCAAGTCCTTGTCCCAGGGCAATGTTCAATTGTACCTCTCCCATTCCTTGCAATGCAAGCGCAAGTATGCAGCCTGCCACCCACCCACCCCCAGGCTGCAATACCATTCTGCTTGCTTGCTTGCACTCGAAATTGGGCCTTTTAGGCATGTGGAGGCGGAATCTGGCCACCACGTCATGGCTGTGTTGGTGGCCTGGAATCCATACTCAGTCCCCAGCCGCCCGGCGGCCGGGTGTCCACACTCGGTCCCCAGCCGCCAGGGGGCGGCCGGGTGTCCATACTCGGTCCCCAGCCGCCCCGCGGCCGGGTGTCCACACACGGTCCCCAGCCGCCTGGGGGCAGCCGGGTGTCCATAAACAGTCCCCAGCCGCCCCTATTTCTCCTGTCAACTTCCCCCCACACACTTTTCTTAGCCCGGCCTGCTTTAGGGCAGCATTGGATGAGCCCACCAGAGAACAAGACTCCTCTGGTGGGCCCTGGCTTCTCCATCAGGGGAGTTGAGAGTGCCAAGGTGAGGAGCATGATGATGATGATAGAAGTTAGCATCTGCTTTGTTTTCTTTTAATGCAAGCATAAGTGTGCAGCCTGCCACCCACCCACCCCCAGGCTGCAATGCCATACTGCTAGCTTGCACTTGAAATGGGGCCTTTTAGTTTGGAGGAGGCCGAAGCTGGCCACTACCTCATGGTTCGGCAGCGAGGTATCCATACTCAGTCCCCAGCCGCCCCTATTTGTCCCGGTGTGCCTTATACAAAAGATTAAGCGCGTATACCAAAACATTACCTGTGCCCTCCCCAGTGCATTTAGTGGGAAGGACAGCCTATTCCGCTGTAGTGTGTGCATGCCAAACCCCTGTTCATGGTACATGCGAAGATGCCTCCCACCCTGCACCTGTAATTGCAGACTTTGTGCTTGCATTGCAAGGAATGGGGGAGGTACAATTGAACAGTGCCCTGGGACAAGAACTTGCATGGGGATAGTTGCAAGTCTGCATCTTCTGATGCGGCATGGATGACTTCTGATGGGCACACTTTTAGGAAGTGACCTGGGTGTCAGAGATGCTTCCAGGGGTCTTCCCCATGCTGTTCCCACGTCTTTTCAGCACTGTATGCATGTGTCACACAGCACATGGCAAGATAAGGTTGTAAAATGTTAAAATGACATTTCCCGGTGAATGCATTTGTCACGGTTGAAAGCAATACAAAAGAGCAAAAACGCATAAAAAATGCTACTTGTGAACATAGCCCAAGGTGTGGAGGAGTATTTTTTTTTGGGGGGGGGGGTATTTATTTTACCTTATACACAAGTCTTTACCCTGGAAAGGAAGTTCCTTAACATATTTCACAGGAAAGCAGTTTCAGTTTAGTTTTTGAACATTTTATTGTGAGCCCTTAAAAGTGGCTTAATACCTCTGAACACGTTGTTGACAGCAGTGACCTGGGCATCAGAAATGCTTCCTGGGGCGATCCCCATGCTGTCCCCATGTCATTTGAGCACTGTCACTATCATTTTGGGCACTTGTTAGGCTTTTAAAAGACTGCCGGGGGTGCCGCGCCAAAAATGCTCGGGTCTCCCATAGACTAACATTGGGCTCATTGCTCGGGTCGAGCACCCGAGTATCACGGCGAGCTCGGCCCGAGCTTCGAGCACCCGAGCATTTTAGTGCTCGATCAACACTAGTAACTATCTACATCTGTCGGGGTTTAACTATTTCACTTAGTGTACCTGACAGGGAGTTGACCTTTCGTGCTACGTGTAGATCTGCATAGTGCGGTGGTCTGTGTAGTGTCAGTGTTTCTCTCATCTACCCTGTTTGTTCTACTAGCGATGGTATTGAAAAACTGCCTTAACCTCGCTACTGGGTTGGCAAGTTCACCATTGGCTGGGCCTTCTTGCTCTACTTCTGCCGGGGATCCTTCTTCCTGGGATTCTTCTTGAGCTGGCTCTTCTGCGGCACTAGGCTCTTCTGCGGCACCAGGCTCTTCTGCGGCACCAGGCTCTTCTGCGGCACCAGGCTCTTCTGCGGCACCAGGCTCTTCTGCGGCACCAGGCTCTTCTGCGGCACCAGGCTCTTCTGCGGCACCAGGCTCTTCTGCGGCACCAGGCTCTTCTGCGGCACCAGGCTCTTCTGCGGCACTAGGCTCTTCTGCGGCACTAGGCTCTTCTGCGGCACTAGGCTGTTCTGCGGCACTAGGCTCTTCTGCGGCACTAGGCTCTTCTGCGGCACTAGGCTCTTCTGCGGCACTAGGCTCTTCTGCGGCACTAGGCTCTTCTGCGGCACTAGGCTCTTCTGCGGCACTAGGCTCTTCTGCGGCACTAGGCTCTTCTGCGGCACTAGGCTCTTCTGCGGCACTAGGCTCTTCTGCGGCACTAGGCTCTTCTGCGGCACTAGGCTCTTCTGCGGCACTAGGCTCTTCTGCGGCACTAGGCTCTTCCGCAGCACTTACAGGTTCAGCTTGCTGTGGAGGGTCTTCTGGCTGTTGGAAGAATTGGAGTACTGGAATTATAACTGCTCCTCCGATTTGAGGCCAATCTGCCGGGAAGTCTCCTAAATCAGTATGTATTACTGCTTCTTCAGGTTCCTCTTGGATGATGAGAGGCTCTTCTTCTTGGGGTTTTAGCAGATCTGGGCACAACTTCAGGTGGTACCTAGATACTGTTGCAGTTGTTCTTCCTCCATCCTTGCTGATCAAACACGTCTTTCTGTTATCAAACCTTGAATTCAACACCGTGTAGGGTTCTCTCTCCCACTGGTCATCAAGTTTGTGGTTTCTCCGCTTCCTTTTCAATACCACTTCTACTGGTGTGAAGGGTTCTGGTGGTGCACTTCTGTTGTATTGTGCTTCTTGTTTATCCCTCACCCGAGTGAGACTGTTTAAGACACAGGCTTGTCCTCTTCTGTACTGCTCCTGTCTGGTCGTGTCCCAGTCTTCAGTGGTCACGTCTGCCTCTGGTTCTACAACACCAAGCTCCAGGTCCATGGGCAACTTTCCTGGTCTCGCTCGCATGAGATAAGCTGGAGTGCAATTGGTGGAACTCACAGGTATGTGATTGTACAGGTCTACCAAGTCAGGTAGTAGGTCTGGCCACTGGTCTCTCGCCTCAAGTGGTAAGGTCTTCAGCAGGTCAATGACAATGTTGTTCATCTTCTCACAGAGACCATTGGTTTTGTGGGTGGTACGGTGTAGTTCTTATCTTCTTACACCCGTACAGATGGCAGAACTCTTTGAACAATTCAGCCTCAAAGGCCGGGCCTTGGTCAGTCAGTACCTGCTCAGGGTATCCATGGGGTCTGCAGAAGTACGCTTGGAATGTCTTCGCTGCTGTCTCTGCTGTCAGGTCTTTGACAGGGGCGACCACCAGGAACCTGGAGTAGTGATCCACCATGGTCAGGGCATAGGTATATCCTGACCGGCTGGGTGACAACTTGACATGGTCCAGGGCCACGATCTCCAGGGGACGAGTCATCTTGATGGGTTGCAGGGGTGCCTTCTGGCTGCTGTAGTCTTTTCTTCTTAGGCTACAGGGCCCACAGTCTCTGCACCACCTCTCAATGGAGCTGCGCATTCCCACCCAGTAGAAGCGACACTTCAGTAGGGTTTCAAGTTTTTTCCAGCCAAAGTGCCCCGCTTGATCGTGGTAGGCCTCCAACACCATTTGGATGTCTGTCTTGGGGACTACTATCTGCCATACCATCTCGTGGGTCTTGGGATTGACGTACCTCCGGCACAGCTTCTCACGGTAGATAAACAGCCTGCTTCTTTCATTCCACAGCTGCTTTGCTTGAAGAGACGCCTCCTTCTCCAGGGAGGAACCTTCTTGGGTTATCAGCTCCTTGATACGGCTGACAACCGGGTCGCTGTCCTGGGTACCTTTCCAGCTGTGATGAGGCAAAGGGTTTAACGTTTTACCACGCTGCCTCCTGGAGGCTCTTTGCTCGTGGATCATCCCATTCCGGTGGAAGGCAGGTATTTCAATCTCTACCAAGTCATCCACTTCTTCTTCTGTGTCTGACTGGTGAGGCATCCTGGACAGGGCATCGGCGTTGGCGTTCTTGCAGCCCGCCCAGTACTTTATTGTGAATTGGTAGTTTGGCAGCCGAGCCATCCATCGTTGTTCCATGGCTCCCAGCTTGGCTGTTTCAAGATGAGTTAAGGGGTTATTGTCAGTGTAAGCAGTGAACTTGCTGGAGGCTAGGTAGTGCTTGAACCTTTCTGTGATGGCCCAGACCAAGGCCAGGAACTCTAACTTAAAGCTGCTATAGTTCTCTGGGTTCCTCTCAGTCGGGCGGAGCTTCCTGCTTGCATGCGCGATGACTTTCTCCTGGCCATTCTGCTTCTGACTTAGGACAGCTCCCAATCCTTCATTGCTGGCATCAGTATACAGCAGGAACGGTTGGCTGTAGTCAGGGTAGGCTAGGATTTCATCACCTGTCAGGATCTCCTTCATTTCTTGAAATGATTCAGCCTGTTCTTTACCCCAGTGGAACGGGGGATTTCTGCCCTTGGGGGACTGTCCTACCAGGAGGTCTTGCAGAGGCGCTGCTTTCTTAGTGTAATCTTGTACAAACCTCCGGTAGTATCCTATCAGTCCCAGGAACTGACGCACCTCCTTGAGGTTCTTTGGCTCCGGCCATTTCTGGATGGCAGTGACCTTCTCCGGGTCTGGTGCTACTCCCTCCGTACTGACAATGTGCCCCAGGTACTGTACCTTTCTCTTGAGCAGGTGGCACTTGGAGGGCTTCAACTTCATCCCATACTGGGACAGTGACTCAAATACCTCCGCCAGGTGCTTCAAGTGGTCCTCAAACGTCTTGGAGTATACTATCATGTCATCCAGGTACAGTAGCACAGTCTCGAAGTTGCGGTGTCCCAGGCAGCACTCCATCAATCTCTGGAACATTCTGGGGGCATTGCAGAGTCCAAACGGCATACTGTTGAACTCGCAGAGTCCCATCGGGGTGGTGAAGGCCGTCTTCTCCCGATCCTCCTCAGCCACAGCTACTTGCCAGTACCCACTAGTGAAGTCAAGGGTGGAAAAGTAATTTGCAGACTTTAAGGCAGCCAGGGATTCCTCAATACGGGGTAAAGGGTATGCATCTTTATGTGTAATGCGATTTACTTGTCTAATCTACACACAATCTCATGCTTCCATCCTTCTTCCTGACTAGAACTAGAGGAGCTGCCCAGGGACTACAAATATCCCTTACTACCTCTGCCTTCTTCATGTCATGCAGCATCTCCTTGGCTTTCTGGTAGTGTGCTGAAGGTATAGGCCTGTACCGTTCCTTGATGGGGGGATGGTTGCCTGTGGGGATGTGATGTTGTACCCCCTTAATCCTCTCAAAGTCAAGTGGGTGTTTGCTGAATACCTGTGCGTATTCTTGAACCACCCGGTGTACCCCCTGTTTCTGGTGAGCAGGAGTGGTGTCTGTCTCAACATGGAGCTGTTGACACCAGTCCACCACCTGGGTTGCTGGGTCATTATCCTCCACTTTGTCTGGTGAGGTTAAGGACTCCGCCGTGTGAATGGAGTTACTATTTACAGCATGTAACTTGGCAACAGTGGTAATCTGACCTCGTCTTCCCCATAGTTGAGAAGACGGACGGGCACCCTCCCATTGCGTACATCCACTACTCCTCTGGCTGTTAAGAGTGTAGGTCTGTGCTCTGAGCTAAGGGGTTCTACTACCGCCTGGTAGCTCTGTCCTTTAAGACCTATTGCTGCTCTACACCAGATAAGCATTTCACTCATTGGGGGAATCACAATGGGTATGGGGTCTGTTACCCGCACATTACCAATCTCACCACCAGTTAGCTTTACTTGCTGCTGGTACATCAGGGCTCGAATCTCCCTCTGGAGTGCTCTCCTCTGCCCCGGTCTGGCGGTGTCAGCGAGCTGTTGGAGTAAAAACACAACCTCCTCCAAACAGTTACCAACAATGTTAGTGCCTAGTACCACATTCAGTCCATTTTCCTCATTGACAGTCTTCACTACAATGAGTCCCTGGTCCTTTAACTCCACTCTCTCCACTTTTACTGCTACTTTCTTAACCCCAAGTAGGTCAAGAGGGAGGCCGTTAGAGGCATATACTGAAAAGTCTGGGTTTGGGGGTTGTAGACTGTCCATGGACCAGTATTTTTTATAGAGGATATCAGGTATGATTGTTACCTGGGATCCGGTGTCCAGCAGGGCAGGTATCGCAATGCCATCCAGTATGATGGATAGGAAAGGTCTTCCTCCCACGAACATGCGGTGCCAGTCTGAGGGGCCTGCTGAGTCTATTCCTGGGTGTTGGCCCTCGGACCCAGGGTTTGCTTGTTTAAAGGACACTGGTGCACTGTGTGACCTGCCTTCTGGCAGCGGTGGCAGTCGAACTCTTGGTCAGGATGGCGTTGGTTGTTGGTCCTCCCACGGGGTGGCGTTGTCCTCTTCCGGGGCGACGTCCTCCTCCGGGGCGGCGACGTCCTACTTCTCCTCCGGTTCATCCAGGGGACATCCTCAGGGCAGTCGGCTAGCAGGATCTTTCCGTCCGTCTCTGGCTCCGTCCGTAGTTGCAGGGCACTCATTACAGTGGCCTGGTTTTTGGTCAGCTGGCGCACTTCTGAGCGCAGACAGTCCAGCTCAGTAGGGGGCGCTGCCTGCACTTTGGCTTCGGCAGCCAGGGGGGAAAAGGTGCTGGCGTTGGAGTGGCCCCACCCTGGTAACGTTGGATTGCAGTATCTGCCGTCTCCAGGGGCTGCAGTCCCTTTATAGCCATATCCTTAAGGGTGTCAAAGGTAGCATCTGGATGATCCAAGGACCACCAACGCACAGTCCTGCTCTCCCCTTGGGACCTCAGCCCCCAGACAAATTGTTCTTTTAGCATTTTACTCTCATTGGTTATGCTAATTGGACTGACCTGTTTCAGAGCTTGCAGGACCCCTTGTAAATGGTAGGCATAGTCCCGAACATTGTCCTCCGGCTTCTGAGAGCATTGGTAGAACCTCATCCGGAGGTCTGCCTCAGTGCGGTCATCAAAGGCAGTCTGTAACTTTTTGAAAATTGTGGACACTGATTCCTGGTCTGCGGCTGACCAAGTCTCTACTTCTCTCTCCGCAGCACCAGTCAATTGTCCCACAACTACTGCAGCTCTTTGTTTGCCCATCATAGAATACATGTCCAGGATGCTGCATATTTTGCGCTTGAATCCAGACAGGGTGTCTGGCTTGCCACTGTACTGGGGGAGCCACTTTGCTCCAGGCATGTATGGTAAAGTCAATGGTACAATGGGGGGGCTACAGGACCTGGCGATGGAGCGGCTATTCCGTCCTGCGCGGCGGCAGCCGCTGATGCATCATCGGGGCTGTCAGCCTGGGCCGCGATGTCGGGCTGTTGCTGCAACATCTTGGCGCCCCCCCCCCTAGTGAACCGTGGCCTACCTTACTTCTGTTGGCCGCAGCTCTGCAGGTGACGGACTTCTGGTAGGACCTTGCGTCGCTTACTTTCCACGTCAGAGCGTTCACTGGGGCTTCCTGCCAGGACCTGACGCTGCATCAGTGCGTGGGGCGTGTCCAAGACTTTGCGCGGTTACACAGGTACGCCTCCTAGTTTTCCCGCGGTTACACCCTTCTTCTCGCGCAGCGACGTCATAATGGCGGACAATGGCGGGAAACCTCCGAAATGGTGGGAAATCTTCACCACAGTACAATATACAGTCTTTTAGTAAAGACGCACAGTACCCGGTGGCAACGGGCACAACTTCTTCCGTTGCCGCGGGCACGTAATCCTGTTCGTGACGCCAGTTAGAGAGATGTGGCGCCCAGGGGATGGGGACTACTCGGCGCCCGGGCCTTGATGTCTGGTCTTGGGGGATGTCGCGGTGGTCGGCTCCTGGGCCCGTACCCTGGGGGGAAATCAAATGTCAAAGTTCGTGACGCCACCTGTGGTGTCTGGTGAGGTTCACCAGTGCTGCGGCAGTCCACTGAGGCCGGTGTTATAGCAGCTTTGGTGGTATAGCTCCCCACAGGTGGAGCTGGGCCTCAGGGCAGCGTATGAAGGGGGGATGCAGGACAGAGGGGACCCAGCTGGATCAGGGCAAGAATGGGAGCACACAAGAAAGTCGCTTCTGTACCTTTACTGGGATTAGTTCAGGAACACCCCGGAGCACTGTAGGTTGAGGGGTGCACGTCCGGATTCTCCCCAGTGAGCAGGTGTACGACCTCCTGTTTCTTGCCTCTCTGTAGTAAGTTTCTGACCTGCCTGGAGCTAGGCCTAACTTGGTTTCTGTCCTGCACCGGCTGATCCTGAGGTATGGCCTTCTATTGGAGTACGCACTCCCTGGTATATGGGGCCTCGGTAACTCCTGACCCTGGTATAACAGTCAGCGTTTTGTATTCCTGGGACATGTAGTTCGCCAGGGGTTTCTGGTTGTCTTCTGCTGGGTGTAAAGAATCCCTGCAGACTCGGACCCGGTGTCCGGGATATGGTTTCTGGGGTGAGCTGGTAAAGCTCCTCTGCCCCCAATGCTACTCACTCCTCTAGCCTTCAGCCTACTCGGACCCTCACTAGGCTATACACACTGGCAGTTAGCTGGCTGCCTCTTCTGCTGTTCTCTGAGCGTCAGCAATGCTCCTAGCTCACTTAACTCGAGCTGCTTGAGTCTGATTGAGCTCCACTGCAGACTGACCTGTTTCTCTGTCTCACTCTGCAGGAACTGGCTGTGGATTCCAGACTGTTCTGTCTGAACTCACTTCCTGAGGAGAACTAACTAACTCTCTAATTCCACCCTCCTTTATATATCCCTATCCTGGCTCCCTCTGGTGGACTGAGGTAGGGTGGAGGTGTGTGTATGCTCTGAGGGCCTCTTGTGGAGAAATCCTTTAATGCACCCCTCCAGGATCTGTGGCTCCATGTACAGCAGGGCGTCACACCTAAATATCAGGGCTAATAATTAGTGGTGAGCGAGCACTAAAATGCTCGGGTACTCGTTGCTCAAATCAAGCAAATTGGAATGCTCGAGTGCTCAGTTCGAGTAACGAGCCCAATGTAAGTATATGGGAAACTTGAGCATTTTTCCGGGGGCTCACCCTGGCGGTCTGCCGAGGGCCTAAAAATTGTCCAAATCGATGGGAACAGTGCTCAAATGACATGGGAACACCTTGGGGAAAACCCCTGGAAGCATTTCTGACTCCCAGGTCACTGCTGTCAAAAACAATGTCAGAGGTATTGTGCCACTTTTACGGACTCACAATAAAACATACAAAAATGAAACCAAAATGGATTTTCCTGGGAAATATGTTAAGGAACATGTGACATGCAGAAGTAGTGCTGTTGCAGAGTGTGTCATGCAGAAGTAGTGATGTTGCTTTAAAAGCATTCAGCAACTATTAGAAGTAACACAAGCACAGGAGACAGGAAGTGTTGTGCTCCAGAAGCATCCAGCAACTAGAGGGGTTAACACAGTCACAGGAGAAGGGGAGTGTTTTAGCAGAGCCCCAGGGGGATTGTGGGGAAGTTGTTTACAGTCTGGCTGGAGCCGAAGAGAAAGGTGGCTTATGATCTGTATCTCACGGAAGGCAAGGGAATAAAATTCAGGTCAGGAGGGAAACTAAACAAAGGTCAGTTAGACTCCCTGAGCTAACAGTGTGGAGTATTATCGGCCTGGAGGATAAGGATTTGAAAGAAGCCTGCAATAGAGATTATCTCCCTCATCACACCCTTTCCCCCTCCATATTTATGCAGTATTATTGAGTCCTTGTGAAGGAAAAGCCTGTGGTTGTGTATGTATTAAAACTGTGCTGTACTGTGCTACCGGATAATAGACTGTGTACTGACGTGCTGCAAAGGAGACTGTACTGTTATTACTGGAGCCTGTTGCTCAAAGAGACATTTGCATTGCACTGGCCGTGCCTCATTAAATGTTACTGTTCTGCCTTTTATGAAGACCCTTGTCAGATGTATCTGGTCAGCAACTGAATCTATCGTGTGCCTGAGAGAAGCTGCAGCCTGAGGTAGCCCTGAGTAACGGTTCCCCCAGGATTCTAATGAATTCATGTAACCGGTCTCGCCCCTATCTGAACTTAAGCAGCATGTGTGTAACATTGGTGGCCCATACGGGGAATACTGAGCGGGAATTAGTGTGTAGAGGGAGAAGAGGAAAAGTGTCTGGAAAAACACAGCAGCACAGCACCTCAACTCAACTCTGCTACACCAGTTAAAGGGGACCAGCCCTAAAGAAAAACTCACTAGCATCAATGGATGTGGAAATACAAATAGACAGAATTAGTGAGCTGCTTCTTCAGTTAACCTCTGAAGAATTGAGAACAGTAGCAGAACATGTAAAGATGTCAGTAGAACAGATTTCCAAAGCACACAACCGCAGGCAACTGTTAGCTGCCATTAATGCAAAAATGGATGAGCTGGGGGAGAAAGAAGCTGAAGATGTCATGGGGACATTCCTCCAGGAACTAACACAGTTTCTAACCAAGTTGAAGTTGGAGGATGGAGGTGCAGCACCAATTACCAAAAGCGGGAATCTCCATCCGCAGACTGAACTACAGGAATTGAAAGAACAATTCAAAGCCCTAACAGCCCTGCAGGAATCAACCAAAACCTCTGAACAGGTGATAGACTCAGACAGGATAAATCAGGGAGACAGTCCTCTCTAACACCACAAATCACCATAAGGAAAGAATTCAAGATCCTGGGACAGATTGGAGAGTGTGAACAGAAAGAGAGACTGTCTTCTAGGAACTTGTTGCACCAGATCGATGCAGGATTACAGAAAGGCTACCAGCCAGATGAGATAGTGGAGGGAGTGGTTAAAATGATCAGCCCAGGACTGAACCTCTGTAGTATGCTAGAAATGAAGAGTCAACTGACCTTGCAACAGCTGAAGATGATTTTAAAAGGGCACTATAAAGAAGAGAGTACTTCAGAATTGTTCCACCAACTCATTAATTTCTCACAGAAAAATAATGAATCATCCCTAAGTAGAGATGAGCGGTGTTCGAATCGAACTGTTCGCCAATCTCAAATTCGAGCTGTTTTGGGCGGTGTTCGACGAACCCGAACGATTTGAAAAAAATCCGCCTGTTCGAGGTTATGTTCGATAACTGTTCGTGCACCCAAATCGTAACTGGATTTTTTCACAGTAATGCTGATAATCAATGTTAATACACAGTTTGAGTGTACAGCGGGGCGGGGGGAGGGGCATGGGATGGATCTCTGCAGAAATAATGAAGATCTCCATTTTTTTTTCTCTTTCCCGCATTTACAGTGGGGAGGTGCAATCTGTCAGCCTATCAGCAGCGCACACACGGAGCGAAGTGCTTTTTTTCACACAAGCAAGGGCATGTGTCATTGGCTGTGTATGTCACATGTCCTTGCCCTATAAGACCCAGCCATTTTCCCTGTCGCCACCATTTTCTCACTGCTGCAGCTGAGTGTTAGACGGCACTGCTGCTGCTGTTAGCGCTATATTGTGTAACTGAATTGCAAGCGAATTTTCTCTTAAATAGACAGAAAGGTTTAGGGAGTAGGGACTAGTTTGTAATTGCAGCCCTTTTGAGGGCTAGGTTACAGCAGTTCCTAGCACTTTTAGCAGGCAGGTCTGTGCTCTTAAATCGACAGATAGGTTGGGAGTAGTGACTAGTTGTAATTCCAGCCCTTTTGAGGGCTAGGTTACATCAGTTCCTATCACTTTTTGCCAGGCAGGTCTGTTTTAGTGCTGTGCAAGTGTTTTTCACAGCATTTGGCTCAATCTAGCTAAGCAAATCCTTTTGGGCCTCTTGCAGTGTGTGTTAGTCAGTGGAGTAGCCTATCTGTGTTGCAAGCTACACCACCTGTGTATGTAATACAAATTTTTTCTGCACCTAGCCAAGTAAAACCTTTTGGGCCTGTAGCAGTGTGTGGTACTCAATCTATTAGGCCATCTATACCAAGCTCCACCAGCTTTGAAATTAATAATAATTTTTAGCTGCATCTAGCCCGGAAAATAATTTTGGGCTTAGTAGCAGTGTGTGGTACTCATTGTATTAGGCCATCTATACCAAGCTCCACCAGCTTTGAAATTAATAATAATTTTTAGCTGCATCTTGCCAGGAAAATAATTTTGGGCATATTAGCAGTGTGTGGTACTCATTCTATTAGGCCATCTATACTAAGCTCCACCAGCTTTCAAATTACTAGTAATTTTTATCTGCATCTTGCCTGGAAAATAATTTTGGGCATAGTAGTAGTGTGTGGTACTCATTGTATTAGGCCATCTATACCAAGCTCCACCAGCTTTGAAATTAATAATAATTTTTAGCTGCATCTTGCCTGGAAAATAATTTTGGGCATAGTAGTAGTGTGTGGTACTCATTGTATTAGGCCATCTATACCAAGCTCCACCAGCTTTGAAATTAATAATAATTTTTAGCTGCATCTAGCCCAGAAAATAATTTTTCTTCACAATAGTGGTAGCAATAGAAATATGGGGCGCGCGCCTGGCTAACAAAAATATACGCTTCATAACAAAAAACACCAGCCTAGCGCACTGCATTAATAAGATGGCATCATCGTCTCTCCCAGTGCTAGGCCTACTACGCTGGCTAGCATTCCTGTGCCTAAAACACAATGTATGGGTCCGCACTAGCCACGATGCTGAGGGGTCTAAAGCTGCTGATAACGCTTTATCACAATTCAATTGGCAGATTTTCACAGAGCTCCTCCCCAACGCCCACCCATCGGGCAACAGTTGCCCACCCTCCCTATGGGATCTAGTGGCGAATAGTTGATGCCATTAATCAGAGCGTCAGTTGCCCCGTCGATGTGGCAAGCATACGGTAAGGCATGGGAAGAGTGGACACGACTAGTAGCAGGCAGACGGGTTGACCAATGTGAACAAGCCAGATTACAAGTCACCATAGAATTTCTCCACCAGCTAATGATGAGGGGCATATCAGGGGCGTCAGCGCAGTGGTGTCTGACCGGAGTAACATTTCACTTCCAACTACTGAATTGGGGAGATGTGACAAAGAGATTCATCATCAGACAATCCATAAAAGTGTGGAAAAGGGGTCAGTCAAGTCAGGAGTGTAGACGTCCCGTCCCGTGTCACTAAAACTGATTTCTCACATCATATCCCTAACACCATTAACATGACACTCACAATTTGAAGCAACACTACTGTCTACTGCATTTGCGATCGCCTTCTTCGGGGCGCTATGCATAAGCGAATTAATCCCTCAATCCAAAATTACCACCAGTGGAGGCTTATTACAACAGGACGTAGTCATAGCCAATAATGCAATACGTCTACGCATACGCCAATCGAAAATGGTTCCAGTGGGTACTTCTACAACCCACAAACGGTACACTGAGTCGGGTAACAATAGTAAAAACATATATAACCATCAGATCACAAAGTCATTTCTTCCTATCACATTGGATGGAACGCCATTATCAAGATACCAGTTCCAAGCTATATTTAATAAATTCATAACATCGGCAGGGAACCACCACAAAGATTACAGGCACACTCATTCCGCATAGGCGCGGCCACGGAAGCAGCAAGAGCAGGACTGTCAGAAACGGAAGTTCAGAGGATAGGGAGATGGTGATCCACGTGTTTGGCGAGATACATAACACCAGACTTGTTATCCTAACGTGGTTTGTTTCTTTTACAGGTGACGCTAAGCCAACAGTGTGGGTGATAGGCCACTCGTATATATATTGGGCAGAAAAAAGGGCGAAAGTCCGCCCAGGCGGGAGGAAATTAGAGTTTCATAACACATATTTCAACTGGAGAGGTATTTAGAGGCCTGCTATGGCCGCAGGTACTAATGGAGGTAATCAAAGTAGGGAGAGAGGCAAGAGGTCTGGTCATCTTAGTTATACAGGCCGGGGGAAACGACCTAGGTCATCACAAGAGCACATAACTAATAGCAATAATGAAACTAGACACTGAGCGCTTCAGAGAATTTTTCACAAAACTAACTATAGTATGGTCAGAGATTGTGCCGATAGCGGTATGGCAAGGTACGCGAGACATCACGGCCATCGAATGGACAAGGCGGGTAATAAATATTCGGATGGCAAAATTTAGAAGAGACCGAGGCGGTGTAGTGATACAACACCGACAACTGGAAGGAGATAAAGCAGGCCTCATACGGCCCGACGGTGTTCACTTAATGGATATTGGACTGGACATATTCCTGTCAGGACTCCAGGACGGAGTGGAACAAGCGTTAAGAGTGATGGATGGGGGTCAGAGTCCTGCATACGAGTACGCAGGATCCTCCGTGGCCTGGAAATAGAAAGGACATGTTGGAGAGTTACACTTGTTGGCCAACTTGCCGGTGTGGAGACCCAGGGCATGCTGCAACAAGCTGAATTATTTTAGAAATAAAATGCCTTTCTAATGGAATGAGTATAAAGAGTTAATAAAGCTGTGACCGATCCTCACCCATCCAATTGTAAGAGTTACATTATTGTATTGTCAAGGAAAGGGGGGCGGTAGGGGGGCTGAGCATCTGGGTTTGGTTGGGGGTCCCCACAGTCTGCCTAGGCTAGATGCATTTAAAAATTCTTATTAGATACACAGGGGGTGCAGCTTGCTTCGCAGCTGGGCTACTACGCCCAAAGTATTGCCTAGGCTAGATGCAGTTAAAAATTCTACGCTGACTAGCAGACACTGAAGCTTTGGAGCAGACCTCTGAGCAAACAGCTCTTCAGACTCAACCATCTGTGTTACCCCAAGCCATAGTGTATGTAGTTTCTTACAGTTAAAAGGGGGGGGGGAGCGACCCAACCCACCTGGAATTGATGATGCCAACGTCGCGTAAAACACAGCAAGGGGACTCCAAAAAGAGTCTCCATTTTTTCCAAAAATTGTGGCACAGACACCACTTAAGTGGCATCAATTGCCCCAGAGTTGCTTAAAACGGTTGGTGAGGTGGTTTTACCAAATCCTCAAGCTTTTAGTCTCCCCAAGATGACACAGGGGTAGAAAAGTCCTTGCGGATCCATGATTTGTTCATCTTTATGAACGTGAGTCTGTCTACATTCTCAGTGGACAGCCGCATGCGCTTATCTGTCAGCACACCACCAGCAGCGCTGAACACACGTTCAGAGAGAACGCTGGCTGCAGGGCATGACAATATCTCCAAGGCGTGAGTGGCGAGCTCCGCACATTTTTCCAGATTGGAATCCCAAATGAGCAAGGGTCCAGTGACACAGTCATGGCTTCGATGTTCACTTGGAGATACTCCTGTACCATCCTCGCTAGGCGTTGACTATGTGTCAGACTTCTTGTCTCCTGTGGCCTTGCAAAAGATGGTCTAAAAAAGTGGTGAAACGATTCCACAAAATTGCTGTTACCAGCAGATACTGTGTTACTGTTACGGTTTGAGTGATGAAGAATCGACAGTCCCACGGTTTGCAAGTTAGAACGGTGAGATTCACTATGTGCACCACTGGTGTTTTGTGGAAAAGCACATGTATGATTCTGCAACAGCCTCTGCTGATACTCCTGCATGCGTGAATCCCTTTCTATGGCAGGAATTATTTCGGCAAATTTACTTTTGTACCGGGGGTCTAAGTGTGGCAACCCAGTAGTCGGGATCACTTCGAATTCTGACAATCCGAGGGTCATGTTGCAGGTAGTGCAGCGAGAAGGCACTCATGTGTCTTGCGCATCCAGGAGGACCAAGTCCTTGTTGTGTTGGTAGCGAGGTAAGAATCATGCTTCCTTCCTCTGCCCTTTCCCCCCAACCTCGCACAACAGAAATGGGATCAAGGTCTCCCTCATCTGATGAGTCTTACATGCCCATCGCCAGTTCGTCCTCCTCTTCTTCCTCGGTTCCTGCACCTTGCACCCTGGTAAAACCATCTCCCCCACCCTCACATGCCTGCCGCCTTGGTGCCGCCGACCGTCTGGACCTTGCAGATGTTAGCGCTTCCGCATACAACTCCTCCTCCTCTACTTCCTCCACCTCCTCTTGTACCACCTCCTGAATTCTGTTTAACGTGTGCTCCAGCATGTAAATCACCGGAATAGTCATGCTGATAATGGCATCGGCGTCAGCACTAAACATCTTCGTCGCCATTTCAAAACTGTGCAGAAGGGTGTGTGGCGCCCCTGAGGGTTCAGTCGCCACAGAGGTACTGCATCTCACCCAGAGGTGTGGTATCTCACCCTCAGGTAAGGAAGGAGTATGGCTCGGGACCCTAACACCTGCATCCAACACATACCCACAGTGGGGGTAGGGCGAGACTGCTCCTAAGGGAGAGCACAGTCCCAAGTCCCTAGCTGGCGGGAGGGTCCTATGTAGTGGGTGTGGGTGGAGAAAGCAGCTTAGTGGAGCACATGACAGGGAGAGTATAAATAGGAAGCCATCTTAGAAAGAGCAAGCCAGTCAAAGGAGGAGAAGTGACAGGAGCAGAGGCTCTGCATGAGCTCTGCTCCGGAGGCGGGCCTAGCTTGGGAGGCCCAGGACTGAAGGAGAGAAGAGAGGAGTGGGAGCAGGAAGGCTCCAGGAACCAAAGGGACCCTAGGGGTACGGGCCGTGCAGAAGGCCACCCGTACGCCCGCTGCTACCAGGAGGTAGAGGGATCAGGCCAGATAAGGGGAACCGGTTCCTCAACTAGCGGAGAAACAGCAAGGCTCAACTAGAAACCGGAGGCTGCAGCATTTAATGTACTGCAGGCCAAAGTCCACACCAGTCTCACTAAGAAGGTAGCCACATAGGACCCAGGGGATAGAACACACGTCGCCCGCCAAGGCCCGAGGATACCGGATAGAAGTGTCACTGGGTGTGAGGTGCAGGGAGAAGGCCAGAGAAAGGACACACAGAAGGGGGTCCTGCTAAGTACTCCGGAGCTATCTGGGGGTGGACTGAGCCCCTCACTGAGTACGCACAGCACGACGGGGGAGATTGCTCTGGTACCTGTAATCTGGACTGCAACAACTCTGAGTAAAGATCTTGGGACTGCATCACACGGACTCTGTGTTCATTACTGACTCCCTGCACTACAACCACCATCATCCATCCACACTGCCCTGAAGCTACACTCTTCCTGTGGGGAGTAATAATACCATTGCTGCAAAACCACCAGCTTCAGAGGACTGTTCCTCAGCGGAGGCCCCTTTGGCCGCACTCCACACATTATAAAACCCATATATGCAAATTACCCTTGGATTGACCGCCCTGGGTCACGGACCGGGTCACCGACACAGTGACTTCAACCCCCAGCGTCTACCGGCCCGGCTCCGGGTACCCCACGGCCCAGGGGGCGCGTCAACTTCATAGGTCCCTGATCTGAGACCACTCCTGCAGCGTGATTTGCCCCACATCTGGATCTCGTTGGCCCAGGCTATACGTCAGAACGTATTGCACCAGGGCTTGTCGGTGCTGCCACAGTCGCTGCAACATGTTCAGAGTTGAATTCCACCGTGTCGGCACATCGCATTTCAGCCGGTGAACTGGCAGGCCCAACGACTTCTGTAGAGATGTAAGACGTTGAGCTGCGGGATGCGAACTGCGGAAGTGAGCACACAGCGACCGTGCCCTCTGCAGAAGGCCATCTAGTCAGGGATAGTGGGCTAAAAATTGCTGGACAACCAGGTTCAACACGTGAGCCATACAAGGCACGTGTGTGTGACACTGCCCCGGCGAAGGGCCGCACCCAGGTTTTCAGCATTGTCGCACACGGCCTTCCCTGGTTGCAGGTCCAGTTGGGACAACCATTCATGAAACTGGGTCTCCAGAGCTGACCACAACTCCTCAGCTGTGTGACTCACATTTCCCAGACATTTCAAAGTAAACACCGCCTGATGCCATTGAGCCCTGCTGCCAGCATAGTAAGGAGGTGTGCAGGATTCCTTCTGCACAGTAAGAAAGCGGGTGGCATTACCAGACAGGCTTTGGGTGCAGGTGGAGGACTGAGAGGAGGTTGAGGAGGCAGAAGCAGTGGAGGAACTTTGAGATAAAGAGGATTGATGCACAACTCGTGAGGATGGCAAGACTTGGACAGCAGCCCCTTGTCCTGCTGTCACCATAGTTACCCAGTGCCCAGTCAGCGACATGTAACGCCCCTGTCCATGCCTACTCGTCCAAGTGTCTGTGGTGAAATGCACCCTGTCACACAGAGTTTCTCAAAGAAGCGGTGATGCTGGGTGCAACGTGCTGGTGTAGCGCAGGCACACCTTCTTTGAGAAGTAGTGCCGACTGGGCATCTGGTACTGGGGCACTGCGACGGACATAAGGTCTCGAAAATCCTCTGTGTCCACCAGGCGGAAAGGCAGCATTTCTGTAGCCAACAGCTTGCAGATGGTGAAATTCAACCTCTTAGCTTTGTCATGGCTAGGAGGAAATGGTCTTTTACTTGTCCACATCTGAGGGACCAAGGGCTGGCTGTTGTTTTTAGACGGGGTTGAGTAGGGTGTCCCCGGCAAACTGCTCTTCTGTGAGGAAGATGCAGGCGGAAAAGTTAGGTTGGTTTGATCCAAAGGTGGTGCTCTCGATGTCGGAGAGCGCTGAACACCAGCTGGTGTTTCCACTTCCAAATGAAATGATGACCTGCCAATCACACTGGCTGTTGCGGGTAAAGAGGTGGCAGGTCTGCGTCCAAAAACATGTGTGACTGCTGTCCCCCCAGTCACAGAGGATGAAGAGGCCGCGGATGCACAAGATGGGGCAGACGGTGGTTGGCCCGGCCCGCTAGGCCGCATTGTAGCACAGTGAGCTTCCCACTGCAACTTATGCTTCATATCCATGTGATGGTTCATGCATGAAGTACTCAAACTATGAATTTTTTGGCCTCTACTTAGCTTTTGGTGACAAATATTACAGATAACACGAGTTGGGTCATCCTTATCGATCTGAAAAAATGCCCAGGCTATACAAGGCTTAGAGCCCATGCGACCTGAAGAGCCACCACGACTTGTGGTCAGAGGCAGAGTTGTGGTTGAGGATGCAGTTGTTGACGTGCTTCCAGTACTCTGTCTCTGTCCAGGAAGGCGCAACCTAACCTCGTCGTCAATAGCATTTGTGACGCCCAGCTGCGCTTGGTATCACAGATCCTAGAAGAGTGCATTGATGGAATCCTCCACAAGAGGCCCCCATAAACATTCATACATTTCCACCTTCCACCTCAGACCAGCAGAGGGAACCCTTAGGGATATAAATAGGGAAGGTGGAGCTAGGCAGTTCAGTTCCTCTGAAGAGTTCCTGCAGTAGAGAAGCCTAAGAGAGGTCAATCTGCAGTGGAGCTCAGTCTAGTCTAGAGAACTCAGTTAATAGTTCAGCAGTGGAGCACGAGGCTCCTCCTAGCTAGATTCAGGGAGCCCAGTTAGAGCTTAAGGTGTGCCGGCGCCATAAGATCGGTGAAGTGCGGCAAGCTGCCGTTAGTGTGTATAGCCTAGTGAGGGCCCGAGTAGGCCGAAGGAGAGTGGAGAGTTAGTACAAAAGGGGCAGAGGAGCTTAACCAGCTCACCCCGAAGCATTTACCGGACACGGGATCTGAGCTTACCGGGATCTCTATGACCCAGTAAGGCATAACCGGAATCCCTGGAGAAGTACAAGTCCCAGGATCGCTAAGGTTATGATACGTAACAGAGCCAGGAGACGCTTAGGCCCCGCATACTGGGAGTGTGAACTCCAAGACAAGGCCCTACCACAAGGTCAGCCAGCGCAGGACAGAGACAAAGTTAGGTCTAGCTCCAGGCAGGTCAGAAACTTACTACGCAGAGGCAATAAACAGGAGGCCCTACACCCGCTCATTGGGGAGGATCCTGATATGCACCCTACACCCTACAGTGCTCCGAGATGTGCCTGAATTTCCACCAGTAAAAGGTACTGAAGTGACTACCGTGTCCGTTCCCGTTCTTGCTCTGACCCAGCTGGGTCTCGCCTGTCCTGCATTCCCCCTGCATACGCTTTTCTGAGGCCTAGCTCCACCTGTGGGGAGCTATACCATCGAGCTGCCTTATCACCGGCCTCAGTGAACTGCTGCAGTGCTCGTCCTTCTCACCAGATACCACAGGTGGCGTCACGAACTCTTATAAAATTAACAATTATCCACCCTTTTAAAGAGTGACCCCAGGGTACGGGTCCGGGAGCCGACCACCACGACATCCCAAAGGCCAGGCAAAGGCCCGGGTACCGAGTCATCCCCATCCCCTGGGCTAGTCACATCCTCCTCCACCTCCTCTGCTGACCTCATCGACTGGCTCACTGTGGGTTGACAGTAAGTGGGATCTCCAACCTCGTCATCATCACCCTGTGTGTTCTCACACCCGTCGTCCTCAGAGCCAACCTCTTCCTGCCCTGACCGAAAAGTCAAGTTGTCGCTCCAATCAGGTATTTGAGTCTCATCATCGTCTTCATCATTGTCTCCACCAACAGGAGTTAGTTTGGGAATGAGGGTCTACATTATGTTCAGAACCTTCTTCATCTGGTCCTGGATCCGACTCATAAAGATTCTGGGCATCAGTGCAGATCATTTCCTCATCTGGATTAACAGAAGCTCTGGAGCAGACCTTCGTTTCCCAGGCTATAGTATGAGTAAACAGCTGTGCAGACTCAACCATCTGTGTTACCCCATACTCAGACGGGCAGCTGGAGACTTGGGAGCTGTGAGGAAGCAAGTGCGATTGGGGTGACACCTCTGAGGACTGGAGTATTTGTGATGTTGAAGTTGAGGTGGAGGAGAGCCCACTTGAAGGAGCACTTGATATCCGTTGAAGCACCTGCTGTTTTTGTGCCTCATCTGGAATTTGTAGCGATGGCCGTGTCCGTAAGAAAGGGATCGTATCACATTGTCCACGAAAAGAAGTAGACATCTTAGTTTGGCTGGAAGATGGTCTTTCTTCTGCAGATGTTACTCCCCCCCCCCCCCCCCCCCCACTGCGGGAGGGGGTCGAACCACCAGCGGACAGGCACCAGTATTGGGAGAGGGGGGCTGGCCGTCAGGGTCCACCGCGGCTCTGGCACAAACCCGGCGACACGGAGGTCGCAGGGGCAGTAACGGATTGGCCGTGTCGGCTTTGCACTCCAGCGTAGTCCCTCTGCCCACTCGCGCCCGTAGCCTCAAAGGGATGCGCAAGCGGCTTTTCTTCCCAGGGCTGTTCCCCGCCCAGCAGGAACGTAGGGGAGCTCAGGTTGGCCTTCCACTGCACTCCCTTACCTCCCTCGCCCTCTTTCCTTCTTCCTTTCTCCATCTAACCCCTCGGCTCTGTGGTGTCCGCTATCCCTCCAGCTCTCTCCTTCTCACAGGTGGACTACTGCGTGTATTCACACTGTGGCAAATCTTTTGGGCCCAGGCATAAGAAGTTGTTGAGGTAATGGATAATATGTGCCCCCTTAGAAACGTCCATTACAACCCATTCGAGGAAGCAACTAAGCGCCTCAAATAGTGAGCAGGATCTGGAGCACCTCATGGGCAAACGGCGATCTATATAGTATGCTCCTTCCCAGAAGCAGCCCAATAGGTGGACACTATTCGGAGGCACAGGTAGTAAGTAAGGATGTACAGTATATACTACTGTACTTGGTTCCGCGTCGATGTTGTCGTTTACTGACCTGCCCCTTGGATATGACAAATGGTGGATTAGTCCAAATGTATTGGGTTCCGTTTTTGGCACAACTCACAACGGGGATACCACTACGTCTTGTAAGGAAAGTGTTCTGAATCAAACCGCCATTCTACCTAAAGATATTTCTTTTTTTAATTTTCTTGTCACGACGTCTGGGTGTTGGTAGGCTGATTTTAGATTTTTACTCCAGCCTTTCTTGATTTTAGAAGGGCATGACATGCCTATATCTGTGTCTCCCCCTCCTTTTACTCCTCCACCTCTTTTCTTTTCGCATGACTATATGTACTTGTCACTTTTCCATGTGTTAGTTGTGTCTTCTGAGCAGTTTTTCAGCTTTTGGACACATTTGAAGTGTTTTCTATGTGTTTTCTATGTGTTTTCTATGTGTTTTCTATGTGTTTTCTATGTGTTTTCTATGTGTTTTCTATGTGTTTTTGTTTGCCTGCCATTGGTTTTAACGGTGTTCGAAGGTGTTCGACGAACCGAACTCGAACACTACGGGGGTGGCTCAACACTATTAATAACCCTTTCCCCCAGACAGTAGTCCAGAACAAATGAAGTTTTGCCAAAAGTAAAAATTTTAAAAATAAATTTTATTCACTACATAATAAAAACAATGTATTAAAAAATCAGAAAAGCCTGTTTTTTTAATACATTGTTAATTAAATTAATTAAATTAATTAAAGTTTGAAGTGCCATGGTGATTGGTAAATTTGGATTCTCATTTTGTGAATTTCATCCCATTGCTTCTAGTCTTTTTTTGTGCAAATGAGGGTAAAGCTGATGCCTATACAGTGGGACAGCCCTTCAAATATTTGTAGACAGCTATTAAGATTCCTCTTTCTCCTCCCTACAATGTAAGTGGAGCTTGAATCTTTCAACTTTCTTACTCCCTGTGTGGACCTACTGTGCTCGTGTCAGCTGTCAATCCTTTTCTGTTTGTTTTTTCAACTTTCTTACAATACGGCACCTGATTAGGATGTCCGTACGTGGTAGCAGCAGGCTGATTGAGCTGTAACAAAGTTGTCCACATTCAAGATATCTATTTAGTGTAAGTGTTTTGTTGGTTTTAATTCCCCTCCTCCCTCCACAGAAGCGCTTCTTTTCAGCCTTTTTTCTTGCTTTTTTTTGTAAGCCAGTTATGAATCCACCTAAAGGTATGTGCACATGGTCAGTAAACGCTGTGGATTGGACTCAGTGCACTTGCGCTGCGTTCGAACTGCAGCATTTGACATTAAAAGCAAAGTGGATGGGATTTCTAGAAATCCCACGCCCACTATGCGCTTCCATGCACCTGCGAATTACCCGCGGACACGGACATGCGTTGCGTCTTTCCAGACAGCAGCGTGTCAATTTCTCTTGCGGAGCCACTAGTCTCCGCAACAGAAATTAGATCAATATGTGACGCCCGGGTGGAGGAGAGATAGAGATGTTGACTCGCCTCTCCTTCCCCTTCTCGCTAGCCCACCCTGAGAGTTGGGGTACTCTGATCTGGGCCACTGTGCTTGAGTGGATGTAGTCGCGGCCTAGGCCCGGTCCGTGCCCAGGGTTGTCACATGAAAATAAGGGCTAGGAGGGACGGTGACGGATGACAGTGTTTCGAGTGGTATTTGACTACGCCACCTGTGGGGTCTGGTCATGGCCACCAGCGCTGCAGCAGTCCTCTGAGGCGGGATGTAGTGGCAGCAGGCGATGGTATAACTCCTCACAGGCGGAGCTGGGCCTCAGGGCAGCGAGGACGGATGGAGGGAGTAGTAGTGAGGAAGTTCTGGTGCTGTGTTGTGCGGTGCAATAATAAGAGTCCGGAGGCCATAGGGGTAGTCTACCAGGTCTTTACTCACGGTTTCGTAAGCAGCGGCAAGGCTTCTCCCTGCTCCTCACGGCGCTCTGCGGCCACCAGGACCGGGGGTCCGCCAATCTCCGAGCAGTTCAGGTGCTTAGTCAGGACCCCGCACCAGAGTGTTCCTAGACTTTTAACTAAGTCCTCTCCTGTCCGTGTGTGTAGAAAGGCTGGATCTCCCTCTGGACTATGCACAGATCTTGGGTACGGCGGCAATTCCGTTCCGTCCGTCACCCGACGGGATCCACTGAGCCTTTCGGGCTTTCCTGACTGAGACTTGGAGTTACAGAGTCAAGTATCAGGGGCCGGTACCCCTTTTGCAGCAGGAGCCCCTCTGACCAAGCCAGAATAAAGGTAGTAGGTGGCGTATGCCGCTCTGTTAACTTCCCCCTGGGATCCTTTTGCCTGCGGAGCTTGTCTCCTCTGCTCCCCTCCTGGCCTTCTTAAGCAGGGACCTTGACCGGGTAGAGACAGCCGTTAACTCTTGCCCGCTCCTCGTCTCAAGGCCAGAGCACGAGGACCGTGTCCCCATCAACTGCAGGTTCACACAGAAAGCCACGTTCAGTGATGAAGATCACAATCAAAGACCTTGAACTTAAGATGGCTAACTATTTTATATGAATTTTGTACGTGTAACCTTTAAGTGTGTCCTCCACCCTCACCCACTACTAGGTTCCCCCTATCTTTGGTTCCCCCATCTCCTCTTATCCCAGCTGGGGCAGCACCCAAGTGCAAATACGCCCCCCTACAGGTGGGAGAAGTGTAGTGTTGGATGTAGAGGTGTGGTCCTGACAGCTGCACCATCCTTACCTCGAAGGGAGATACCACAACTCATTAAAGAGATGCAGTACCTCTGTGGTGACCGAACCCTCAAATACAATGTATTGATTGCGGTGAATCTGCATGATTCTATGAACATATGCGGATTCACCTGCGTGCAGCGCTTTGGACACAGCATAAAGTATGCTGCGTTCAAAGCGCTAACAGTACGGATGGTGTACACATACCCTAACAGTTGCCTTGTCTAATAAGTCTGACATGACTTGTTAGTTACAAACCCATGCTGGCTCTGGTTAATCACTTCATTTTCTTGCAGATACTTGCATACATGTTGTTTAATAATTTGTTCAAAGATCTTTCCTGGTATAGAAGTAAGGCTCATAGACCTAAAGTTCCCTGGGTCCATGTTCTTTCCTGTTTTGAAGATAGGGACAACATTCGCTCTCATCCAGTTTCCTGGGACTTCGACAGTTCTCCAAGAATTTTCAAAGATTATGAACTCATATCTGGTGGAGTATTTTGCCTTTAAGCAGTTGTGTGTATTCTTGAACCCATATCTGGTGGAGTATTTTGTCTTTAAGCAGCTGTGTGTATTCTTGAACTCATATCTGGTGGAGTATTTTGCCTTTAAGCAGCTGTGTGTATTCTTGAACCCATATCTGTGGGAGTATTTTGCCTTTAAGCAGCTGTGTGTATTCTTGAACCCATATCTGTGGGAGTATTTTGCTTTTAAGCAGCTGTGTGTATTCTTGAACCCATATCTGTGGGAGTATTTTGCCTTTAAGCAGCTGTGTGTATACTTGAACCCATATCTGTAGGAGTATTTTGCCTTTAAGCAGTTGTATGTATTCTTGAACCCATATCTGTGGGAGTATTTTTTCTTTTAAGCAGCTGTGTTTATTCTTGAACCCATATCTGTGGGAGTATTTTGCCTTTAAGCAGCTGTGTGTATTCTTGAACCCATATCTGGTGGAGTATTTTCCCTTTAAGCAGCTGTGTGTATTCTTGAACCCATATCTATGGGAGTATTTTGCCTTTAAGCAGCTGTGTTTATTCTTGAACCCATATCTATGGGAGTATTTTGTCTTTAAGCAGTTGTGTGTATTCTTGAACCCATATCTGGTGGAGTATTTTGCTTGTAAGCAGCTTTGTGTATTCTCGAACCCATATCTGGTGGAGTATTTTGCCTTTAAGCAGCTGTGTGTATTCTTGAACCCATATCTGATGGAGTATTTTGCCTTTAAGCAGCTGTGTGTATTCTTGAACACATATCTGATGGAGTATTTTGCCTTTAAGCAGCTGTGTGTATTCTTGAACACATCTGTGGGAGTATTTTGCTTTTAAGCAGCTGTGTGTATTCTTAAACCCATGTCTGGTGGAGTATTTTGCTTTTAAGCAGTTGTGTGTATTCTTGAACACATATCTGTGGGAGTATTTTGCTTTTAAGCAGCTGTGTGTATTCTTGAACCCATATCTGTAGGAGTATTTTACCTTTAAGCAGCTGTGTGTATTCTTGAACCCATATCTGTGGGAGTATTTTGCTTTTAAGCAGCTTTGTGTATTCTTGAACCCATATCTGGTGGAGTATTTTGCTTTTAAGCAGCTGTGTGTATTCTTGAACCCATATCTGGTGGAGTATTTTGCTTTTAAGCAGCTGTGTGTATTCTTGAACCCATATCTGTAGGAGTATTTTGCCTTTAAGCAGCTGTGTGTATTCTTGAACCCATATCTGTGGGAGTATTTTGCTTTTAAGCAGCTTTGTGTATTCTTGAACCCATATCTGGTGGAGTATTTTGCTTTTAAGCAGCTGTGTGTATTCTTGAACCCATATATGGTGGAGTATTTTGCTTTTAAGCAGCTGTGTGTATTCTTGAACCCATATCTGTAGGAGTATTTTGCCTTTAAGCAGCTGTGTGTATTCTTGAACCCATATCTGATGGAGTATTTTGCCTTTAAGCAGCTGTGTGTATTCTTGAACACATATCTGATGGAGTATTTTGCCTTTAAGCAGCTGTGTGTATTCTTGAACCCATATCTGTGGGAGTATTTTGCTTTTAAGCAGCTTTGTGTATTCTTGAACCCATATCTGGTGGAGTATTTTGCTTTTAAGCAGCTGTGTGTATTCTTGAACCCATATCTGTAGGAGTATTTTGTCTTTAAGCAGCTGTGTGTATTCTTGAACCCATATCTGTGGGAGTATTTTGTCTTTAAGCAGTTTCTGTATGCTTTAAAATATTTAATTCGACTTATCTGGTTAGCAAGGCCATTTTACCTTCTTGCAAGAACACATTATTGCTACAAGAAGAAACATCTGGCCAGGGAGAACACGTTATATTTTTAGCAAGGACACGCTATTGATACAAGAAGGAACATTTCAGCTTGCTGTTTTTTTTTACCTAAAATAACTGTCAGACTTATATAGCATAGATGGGGCCTTTAAACTTGAGGGACTCCATCTTCTGCTATAACATGTGTATTCTTGAACCCATATCTGGTGGAGTATTTTGCTTTTCAGCAGCTGTGTGTATTCTTGAACCCATATCTGTAGGAGTATTTTACCTTTAAGCAGCTGTGTGTATTCTTGAACTCCAATCTGGTGGAGTATTTTGTCTTTAAGCAGTTGTGTGTATTCTTGAACCCATATCTAGTGGAGTATTTTGCTTTTAAGCAGTTGTGTGTATTCTTGAACCCATATCTGTAGGAGTATTTTACCTTTAAGCAGTTGTGTGTATTCTTGAACCCATATCTGTGGGAGTATTTTGTCTTTAAGCAGTTTCTGTATGCTTTAAAATATTTAATTAGACTTATCTGGTTAGCAAGGCCATTTTACCTTCTTGCAAGAACACATTATTGCTACAAGAAGAAACATCTGGCCAGGGAGAACACGTTATCTTTTTAGCAAGGACACGCTATTGATACAAGAAGGAACATTTCAGCTTGCTGTTTTTTTTTTACCTAAAATAACTGTCAAACTTCTATAGCATAGATGGGGCCTGTAAACTTGAGGGACTCCATCTTCTGCTATAACATGTGTATTCTTGAACCCATATCTGGTGGAGTATTTTGCTTTTCAGCAGCTGTGTGTATTCTTGAACCCATATCTGTAGGAGTATTTTGCTTTTAAGCAGCTTTGTGTATTCTTGAATCCATATCTGGTGGAGTATTTCGCTTTTAAGCAGTTGTGTGTATTCTTGAACACATGTCTGTGGGAGTATTTTGCTTTTAAGCAGTTGTGTGTATTCTTGAACTCATATCTGGTGGAGTATTTTGTCTTTAAGCAGTTGTGTGTATTCTTGAACCCATATCTAGTGGAGTATTTTGCTTTTAAGCAGCTGTGTGTATTCTTGAACCCATATCTGTAGGAGTATTTTACCTTTAAGCAGTTGTGTGTATTCTTGAACCCATATCTGTGGGAGTATTTTGCTTTTAAGCAGCTGTGTGTATTCTTGAACCCATATCTGGTGGAGTATTTTGCTTTTAAGCAGTTGTGTGTATTCTTGAACACATGTCTGTGGGAGTATTTTGCTTTTAAGCAGTTGTGTGTATTCTTGAACCCATATCTGGTGGAGTATTTTGCTTTTAAGCAGCTGTGTGTATTCTTGAACCCATATCTGTAGGAGTATTTTGTCTTTAAGCAGTTGTGTGTATTCTTGAACCCATATCTGTGGGAGTATTTTGCTTTTAAGCAGCTTTGTGTATTCTTGAACCCATATCTGGTGGAGTATTTTGCTTTTAAGCAGTTGTGTGTATTCTTGAACACATGTCTGTGGGAGTATTTTGCTTTTAAGCAGTTGTGTGTATTCTTGAACCCATATCTGGTGGAGTATTTTGCTTTTAAGCAGCTGTGTGTATTCTTGAACCCATATCTGTAGGAGTATTTTGTCTTTAAGCAGTTGTGTGTATTCTTGAACCCATATCTGGTGGAGTATTTTGCTTGTAAGCAGCTTTGTGTATTCTCGAACCCATATCTGGTAGAGTATTTTGCCTTTAAGCAGCTGTGTGTATTCTTGAACCCATATCTGATGGAGTATTTTGCCTTTAAGCAGCTGTGTGTATTCTTGAACACATATCTGATGGAGTATTTTGCCTTTAAGCAGCTGTGTGTATTCTTGAACCCATATCTGTGGGAGTATTTTGCTTTTAAGCAGCTTTGTGTATTCTTGAACCCATATCTGGTGGAGTATTTTGCTTTTAAGCAGCTAAGTGTATTCTTGAACCCATATCTGTAGGAGTATTTTGTCTTTAAGCAGCTGTGTGTATTCTTGAACCCATATCTGTGGGAGTATTTTGTCTTTAAGCAGTTTCTGTATGCTTTAAAATATTTAATTAGACTTATCTGGTTAGCAAGGCCATTTTACCTTCTTGCAAGAACACATTATTGCTACAAGAAGAAACATCTGGCCAGGGAGAACACGTTATATTTTTAGCAAGGACACGCTATTGATACAAGAAGGAACATTTCAGCTTGCTGTTTTTTTTTACCTAAAATAACTGTCAGACTTATATAGAATAGATGGGGCCTTTAAACTTGAGGGACTCCATCTTCTGCTATAACATGTGTATTCTTGAACCCATATCTGGTGGAGTATTTTGCTTTTCAGCAGCTGTGTGTATTCTTGAACCCATATCTGTAGGAGTATTTTACCTTTAAGCAGCTGTGTGTATTCTTGAACCCATATCTGTGGGAGTATTTTGCTTTTAAGCAGCTTTGTGTATTCTTGAACCCATATCTGGTGGAGTATTTTGCTTTTAAGCAGTTGTGTGTATTCTTGAACTCCTATCTGGTGGAGTATTTTGTCTTTAAGCAGTTGTGTGTATTCTTGAACCCATATCTAGTGGAGTATTTTGCTTTTAAGCAGTTGTGTGTATTCTTGAACCCATATCTGTAGGAGTATTTTACCTTTAAGCAGTTGTGTGTATTCTTGAACCCATATCTGTGGGAGTATTTTGTCTTTAAGCAGTTTCTGTATGCTTTAAAATATTTAATTAGACTTATCTGGTTAGCAAGGCCATTTTACCTTCTTGCAAGAACACATTATTGCTACAAGAAGAAACATCTGGCCAGGGAGAACACGTTATCTTTTTAGCAAGGACACGCTATTGATACAAGAAGGAACATTTCAGCTTGCTGTTTTTTTTTACCTAAAATAACTGTCAGACTTATATAGCATAGATGGGGCCTTTAAACTTGAGGGACTCCATCTTCTGCTATAACATGTGTATTCTTGAACCCATATCTGGTGGAGTATTTTGCTTTTCAGCAGCTGTGTGTATTCTTGAACCCATATCTGTAGGAGTATTTTACCTTTAAGCAGCTGTGTGTATTCTTGAACCCATATCTGTGGGAGTATTTTGCTTTTAAGCAGCTTTGTGTATTCTTGAACCCATATCTGGTGGAGTATTTTGCTTTTAAGCAGTTGTGTGTATTCTTGAACTCCTATCTGGTGGAGTATTTTGTCTTTAAGCAGTTGTGTGTATTCTTGAACCCATATCTAGTGGAGTATTTTGCTTTTAAGCAGTTGTGTGTATTCTTGAACCCATATCTGTAGGAGTATTTTACCTTTAAGCAGTTGTGTGTATTCTTGAACCCATATCTGTGGGAGTATTTTGTCTTTAAGCAGTTTCTGTATGCTTTAAAATATTTAATTAGACTTATCTGGTTAGCAAGGCCATTTTACCTTCTTGCAAGAACACATTATTGCTACAAGAAGAAACATCTGGCCAGGGAGAACACGTTATCTTTTTAGCAAGGACACGCTATTGATACAAGAAGGAACATTTCAGCTTGCTGTTTTTTTTTACCTAAAATAACTGTCAGACTTATATAGCATAGATGGGGCCTTTAAACTTGAGGGACTCCATCTTCTGCTATAACATGTGTATTCTTGAACCCATATCTGGTGGAGTATTTTGCTTTTCAGCAGCTGTGTGTATTCTTGAACCCATATCTGTAGGAGTATTTTACCTTTAAGCAGCTGTGTGTATTCTTGAACCCATATCTGTGGGAGTATTTTGTCTTTAAGCAGTTTCTGTATGCTTTAAAATATTTAATTAGACTTATCTGGTTAGCAAGGCCATTTTACCTTCTTGCAAGAACACATTATTGCTACAAGAAGAAACATCTGGCCAGGGAGAACACGTTATATTTTCAGCAAGGACACGCTATTGATACAAGAAGGAACATTTCAGCTTGCTGTTTTTTTTTACCTAAAATAACTGTCAGACTTATATAGCATAGATGGGGCCTTTAAACTTGAGGGACTCCATCTTCTGCTATAACATGTGTATTCTTGAACCCATATCTGGTGGAGTATTTTGCTTTTCAGCAGCTGTGTGTATTCTTGAACCCATATCTGTAGGAGTATTTTACCTTTAAGCAGCTGTGTGTATTCTTGAACCCATATCTGTGGGAGTATTTTGCTTTTAAGCAGCTTTGTGTATTCTTGAACCCATATCTGGTGGAGTATTTTGCTTTTAAGCAGTTGTGTGTATTCTTGAACTCATATCTGGTGGAGTATTTTGTCTTTAAGCAGTTGTGTGTATTCTTGAACCCATATCTGATGGAGTATTTTGCTTTTCAGCAGCTGTGTGTATTCTTGAACCCATATCTGTAGGAGTATTTTACCTTTAAGCAGCTGTGTGTATTCTTGAACCCATATCTGTGGGAGTATTTTGCTTTTAAGCAGCTTTGTGTATTCTTGAACCCATATCTGGTGGAGTATTTTGCTTTTAAGCAGTTGTGTGTATTCTTGAACCCATATCTAGTGGAGTATTTTGCTTTTAAGCAGTTGTGTGTATTCTTGAACCCATATCTGTAGGAGTATTTTACCTTTAAGCAGTTGTGTGTATTCTTGAACCCATATCTGTGGGAGTATTTTGTCTTTAAGCAGTTTCTGTATGCTTTAAAATATTTAATTAGACTTATCTGGTTAGCAAGGCCATTTTACCTTCTTGCAAGAACACATTATTGCTACAAGAAGAAACATCTGGCCAGGGAGAACACGTTATCTTTTTAGCAAGGACACGCTATTGATACAAGAAGGAACATTTCAGCTTGCTGTTTTTTTTTACCTAAAATAACTGTCAGACTTATATAGCATAGATGGGGCCTTTAAACTTGAGGGACTCCATCTTCTGCTATAACATGTGTATTCTTGAACCCATATCTGGTGGAGTATTTTGCTTTTCAGCAGCTGTGTGTATTCTTGAACCCATATCTGTAGGAGTATTTTACCTTTAAGCAGCTGTGTGTATTCTTGAACCCATATCTGTGGGAGTATTTTGTCTTTAAGCAGTTTCTGTATGCTTTAAAATATTTAATTAGACTTATCTGGTTAGCAAGGCCATTTTACCTTCTTGCAAGAACACATTATTGCTACAAGAAGAAACATCTGGCCAGGGAGAACACGTTATATTTTCAGCAAGGACACGCTATTGATACAAGAAGGAACATTTCAGCTTGCTGTTTTTTTTTACCTAAAATAACTGTCAGACTTATATAGCATAGATGGGGCCTTTAAACTTGAGGGACTCCATCTTCTGCTATAACATGTGTATTCTTGAACCCATATCTGGTGGAGTATTTTGCTTTTCAGCAGCTGTGTGTATTCTTGAACCCATATCTGTAGGAGTATTTTACCTTTAAGCAGCTGTGTGTATTCTTGAACCCATATCTGTGGGAGTATTTTGCTTTTAAGCAGCTTTGTGTATTCTTGAACCCATATCTGGTGGAGTATTTTGCTTTTAAGCAGTTGTGTGTATTCTTGAACTCATATCTGGTGGAGTATTTTGTCTTTAAGCAGTTGTGTGTATTCTTGAACCCATATCTGATGGAGTATTTTGCTTTTCAGCAGCTGTGTGTATTCTTGAACCCATATCTGTAGGAGTATTTTACCTTTAAGCAGCTGTGTGTATTCTTGAACCCATATCTGTGGGAGTATTTTGCTTTTAAGCAGCTTTGTGTATTCTTGAACCCATATCTGGTGGAGTATTTTGCTTTTAAGCAGTTGTGTGTATTCTTGAACCCATATCTAGTGGAGTATTTTGCTTTTAAGCAGTTGTGTGTATTCTTGAAACCATATCTGTAGGAGTATTTTACCTTTAAGCAGTTGTGTGTATTCTTGAACCCATATCTGTGGGAGTATTTTGCTTTTAAGCAGCTTTGTGTATTCTTGAACCCATATCTGGTGGAGTATTTTGCTTTTAAGCAGTTGTGTGTATTCTTGAACACATGTCTGTGGGAGTATTTTGCTTTTAAGCAGTTGTGTGTATTCTTGAACCCATATCTGGTGGAGTATTTTGCTTTTAAGCAGCTGTGTGTATTCTTGAACCCATATCTGTAGGAGTATTTTGTCTTTAAGCAGTTGTGTGTATTCTTGAACCCATATCTGGTGGAGTATTTTGCTTGTAAGCAGCTTTGTGTATTCTCGAACCCATATCTGGTGGAGTATTTTGCCTTTAAGCAGCTGTGTGTATTTTTGAACCCATATCTGATGGAGTATTTTGCCTTTAAGCAGCTGTGTGTATTCTTGAACACATATCTGATGGAGTATTTTGCCTTTAAGCAGCTGTGTGTATTCTTGAACCCTTATCTGTGGGAGTATTTTGCTTTTAAGCAGCTTTGTGTATTCTTGAACCCATATCTGTATGAGTATTTTGTCTTTAAGCAGCTGTGTGTATTCTTGAACTCATATCTGTGGGAGTATTTTGTCTTTAAGCAGTTTCTGTATGCTTTAAAATATTTAATTAGACTTATCTGGTTAGCAAGTCCATTTTACCTTCTTGCAAGAACACATTATTGCTACAAGAAGAAACATCTGGCCAGGGAGAACACGTTATATTTTTAGCAAGGACACGCTATTGATACAAGAAGGAACATTTCAGCTTGCTGTTTTTTTTTACCTAAAATAACTGTCAGACTTATATAGCATAGATGGGGCCTTTAAACTTGAGGGACTCCATCTTCTGCTATAACATGTGTATTCTTGAACCCATATCTGGTGGAGTATTTTGCTTTTCAGCAGCTGTGTGTATTCTTGAACCCATATCTGTGGGAGTATTTTGCCTTTAAGCAGCTGTGTGTATTCTTGAACCCATATCTGATGGAGTCTTTTGCCTTTAAGCAGCTGTGTGTATTCTTGAACACATATCTGTGGGAGTATTTTCCTTTTAAGCAGCTATGTGTATTCTCGAACACATATCTGGTGGAGTATTTTGCTTTTAAGCAGCTGTGTGTATTCTTGAACCCAGGGCCGGCGTCAGCACCCGGCGTACCCGGGCAAGTGCCGGGGCCCTGGACCATCAGGGGGGCCCACTGCCCGTCGGGGCCCGGGCCGCTTCCCCGGCAACTGTGCAGGGCCGCACGTGCTGTCCGAGCCCTGCTCTGCTTCATGTGCTGCTGCTCCACCAATCAGGCCCATTCAGGGGCGTCACTATGCACTTAGATCTGGGGCCTGGATCATAAGTGAGAGTGCACGCACCACACAACAGGCAGGGTTCAGGCTCCCCTGCGTGCAGTGGATGTGCTTCTCTCCCTGCTCGTCCTTCTGGCAAGTCAGAGAAGAGGATCCATGTGCAGAGCAATTGCACAGCGCCACCTAGGGGGAGTATATGTTGGAAGGGGGAGGAAGGAGGTTATTGAGGCCTCAGGCCAGGTCTGTCAGGGAATATAGCCACCGGCTTTAGGGAGAGGGGATAGAGATCACAACTCTCTCCTCTGTGCCTGCACAGCAACCCATCCCCCACCTCCTGTAATGTTAGACAGCTCAGCAGTCGTGACGGGGAGTGTGTGCAGGGCTGACAGGGTGTACAAGCTGCTCCTACTGCTGATTTCCAAGGTCAGGAATCCCCCACTGCTGGATACATGCTGATGAAGAGAGTAAGTATGTATATGTCATGTCCCAGTATAATGTGTGTAGTTATATATATATATATATATATATATATATATATATATATATATATATATATATGGTCATGTGTATATAGGTAATATATTTGTATAATGTGCTAACAGATTAGGTCTCTGTATAATGTGTTTATGCGTAGCTCATGTGTCCGTATAATGCGTAGGTCATGTGGCCGTATAATGTGTATATGTATAATGCTTAACTCATGTGGCCGTATAATGTGTAGGTCATGTGGCCGTATAATGTGTATATGTACAATGTGTAGCTCATGTGGCCGTATATTGTGTAGGTCATGTGGCCGTATAATGTGTATAAATATAATGCGTAGCTCATGTGGCCGTATAATGTGTAGGTCATGTGGCCGTATAATGTGTATATGTATAATGTTTAGGTCTTGTGGCCGGATAATGTGTAGGTCATGTGGCCGTATAATGTGTATATGTATAATGCGTAGCTCATGTGTCCGTATAATGTGTATATGTATAATGCGTAGGTCATGTGGCCGTATAATGTGTATATGTATAATGCTTAACTCATGTGGCCGTATAATGTGTAGGTCATGTGGCCGTATAATGTGTATATGTATAATGTGTAGCTCATGTGGCCGTATATTGTGTAGGTCATGTGGCCGTATAATGTGTATATGTATAATGCGGAGCTCATGTGGCCGTATAATGTGTAGCTCATGTGGCCGGATAATGTGTAGGTCATGTGGCCGTATAATGTGTATATGTATAATGCGTAGCTCATGTGTCCGTATAATGTGTATATGTATAATGCGTAGGTCATGTGGCCGTATAATGTGTATATGTATAATGCTTAACTCATGTGGCCGTATAATGTGTAGGTCATGTGGCCGTATAATGTGTATATGTATAATGTGTAGCTCATGTGGCCGTATATTGTGTAGGTCATGTGGCCGTATAATGTGTATATGTATAATGCGGAGCTCATGTGGCCGTATCATGTGTAGGTCATGTGGCCGTATAATGTGTAGCTCATGTGGCCGTATATTGTGTAGGTCATGTGGCCGTATAATGTGTATATGTATAATGCGTAGCTCATGTGGCCGTATAATGTGTAGGTCATGTGGCCGTATAATGTGTATATGTATAATGTTTAGGTCTTGTGGCCGGATAATGTTTAGGTCATGTGGCCGTATAATGTGTATATGTATAATGCGTAGCTCATGTGTCCGTATAATGTGTATATGTATAATGCGTAGGTCATGTGGCCGTATATTGTGTAGGTCATGTGGCCGTATAATGTGTATATGTATAATGCGTAGCTCACGTGGCCGTATAATGTGTAGGTCATGTGGCCTTATAATGTGTATATGTATAATGCGTAGCTCTTGTGGCCGTATAATGTGTATATGTATAATGCGTAGCTCATGTGGCCGTATAATGTGTATATGTATAATGCGTAGCTCATGTGGCCGTATAATGTGTATATGTATAATGCGTAGCTCATGTGGCCGTATAATGTGTATATGTATAATGGGTAGCTCATGTGGCCGTATAATGTGTATATGTATAATGGGTAGCTCATGTGGCCGTATAATTTGTATATGTTTAATGCGTAGCTCATGTGGCCGTATAATGTGTAGCTCATGTGGCTGTATAATGTGTAGGTCATGTGGCCGTATAATGTGTATATGTATAATGCGTAGGTCATGTGTCCGTATAATGTGTATATGTATAATGTGTAGGTCATGTGGCCATATAATGTTTAGGTCATGTGGCCGTATAATGTGTATATGTATAATGTGTAGGTCATATGGCCATATAATGTGTATATGTATAATGCGTAGCTCATGTGGCCATATAATGTGTATATGTATAATGCGTAGCTCATGTGGCCATATAATGTGTATATGTATAATGCGTAGCTCATGTGGCCGTATAATGTGTATATGTATAATGCGTAGCTCATGTGGCCGTATAATGTGTATATGTATAATGCGTAGCTCATGTGTCCGTATAATGTGTAGGTCATGTGGCCATATAATGTGTATATGTATAATGTGTAGCTCATGTGGCTGTATAATGTGTAGGTCATGTGTCCGTATACTGTGTATATGTATAATGCGTAGGTCATGTGTCCGTTTAATGTGTATATGTATAATGTGTAGCTCATGTGGCCGTATAATGTGTAGCTCATGTGGCCGTATAATGTGTATATGTATAATGTGTAGGTCATGTGGCCGTATAAAATGTAGGTCATGTGGCCGTATAATGTGTAGGTCATGTGGCCGTATCATGTGTATATGTATAATGTTTAGGTCATGTGGCCGTATAATGTGTATATGTGTAATGTGTGGTTCATGTGTCCGTATAATGTGTATATGTATAATGCGTAGCTCATGTGTCTGTATAATGTGTAGCTCATGTGGCCGTATAATGTGTATATGTATAATGTTTAGGTCTTGTGACCGTATAATGTGTAGGTCATGTGGCCATATAATGTGTATATGTATAATGGTTAGGGTTAGGGGTGGGGTTAGGGTTAGGGTACCTTAGGGTTAGGGTACCTTAGGGATAGGGTTAGGGGGTTAGGGGTTAGGGTTAAGGGTTAGGGTTGGGGTTAAGGGTTAGGGTTAGAGTTAGGGTACCTTAGGGTTAGGGTTAGGGTACCTTAGGGGTAGGGTTAGGGGGTTAGTGTTAGGGTACGTTAGGGTTAGGGTTAGGGGTAGGGGGTTAGGGTTAGGGTATGGGTTAGGGTTAGGGTACGGGTTAGGGTACGGGTTAGGGTTAAGGATATTCTTGAACCCATATCTGTAGGAGTATTTTACCTTTAAGCAGCTGTGTGTATTCTTGAACCCATATCTGTGGGAGTATTTTGCTTTTAAGCAGCTTTGTGTATTCTTGAATCCATATCTGGTGGAGTATTTTGCTTTTAAGCAGTTGTGTGTATTCTTGAACTCATATCTGGTGGAGTATTTTGTCTTTAAGCAGCTGTGTGTATTCTTGAACCCATATCTAGTGGAGTATTTTGCTTTTAAGCAGTTGTGTGTATTCTTGAACCCATATCTGTAGGAGTATTTTACCTTTAAGCAGTTGTGTGTATTCTTGAACCCATATCTGTGGGAGTATTTTGCTTTTAAGCAGTTGTGTGTATTCTTGAACCCATATCTGGTGGAGTATTTTGCTTTTAAGCAGCTGTGTGTATTCTTGAACCCATATCTGTAGGAGTATTTTGTCTTTAAGCAGTTGTGTGTATTCTTGAACCCATATCTGGTGGAGTATTTTGCTTGTAAGCAGCTTTGTGTATTCTCAAACCCATATCTGGTGGAGTATTTTGCCTTTAAGCAGCTGTGTGTATTCTTGAACCCATATCTGATGGAGTATTTTGCCTTTAAGCAGCTGTGTGTATTCTTGAACCCATATCTGTGGGAGTATTTTGTCTTTAAGCAGTTTCTGTATGCTTTAAAATATTTAATTAGACTTATCTGGTTAGCAAGGCCATTTTACCTTCTTGCAAGAACACATTATTGCTACAAGAAGAAACATCTGGCCAGGGAGAACACGTTATATTTTTAGCAAGGACACGCTATTGATACAAGAAGGAACATTTCAGCTTGCTGTTTTTTTTTACCTAAAATAACTGTCAGACTTATATAGCATAGATGGGGCCTTTAAACTTGAGGGACTCCATCTTCTGCTATAACATGTGTATTCTTGAACCCATATCTGGTGGAGTATTTTGCTTTTCAGCAGCTGTGTGTATTCTTGAACCCATATCTGTAGGAGTATTTTACCTTTAAGCAGCTGTGTGTATTCTTGAACCCATATCTGTGGGAGTATTTTGCTTTTAAGCAGCTTTGTGTATTCTTGAACCCATATCTGGTGGAGTATTTTGCTTTTAAGCAGTTGTGTGTATTCTTGAACTCCTATCTGGTGGAGTATTTTGTCTTTAAGCAGTTGTGTGTATTCTTGAACCCATATCTAGTGGAGTATTTTGCTTTTAAGCAGTTGTGTGTATTCTTGAACCCATATCTGTGGGAGTATTTTGTCTTTAAGCAGTTTCTGTATGCTTTAAAATATTTAATTAGACTTATCTGGTTAGCAAGGCCATTTTACCTTCTTGCAAGAACACATTATTGCTACAAGAAGAAACATCTGGCCAGGGAGAACACGTTATATTTTTAGCAAGGACACGCTATTGATACAAGAAGGAACATTTCAGCTTGCTGGTTTTTTTTACCTAAAATAACTGTCAGACTTATATAGCATAGATGGGGCCTTTAAACTTGAGGGACTCCATCTTCTGCTATAACATGTGTATTCTTGAACCCATATCTGGTGGAGTATTTTGCTTTTCAGCAGCTGTGTGTATTCTTGAACCCATATCTGTAGGAGTATTTTACCTTTAAGCAGCTGTGTGTATTCTTGAACCCATATCTGTGGGAGTATTTTGCTTTTAAGCAGCTTTGTGTATTCTTGAACCCATATCTGGTGGAGTATTTTGCTTTTAAGCAGTTGTGTGTATTCTTGAACTCATATCTGTGGGAGTATTTTGTCTTTAAGCAGTTGTGTGTATTCTTGAACCCATATCTAGTGGAGTATTTTGCTTTTAAGCAGTTGTGTGTATTCTTGAACCCATATCTGTAGGAGTATTTTACCTTTAAGCAGTTGTGTGTATTCTTGAACCCATATCTGTGGGAGTATTTTGCTTTTAAGCAGCTTTGTGTATTCTTGAACCCATATCTGGTGGAGTATTTTGCTTTTAAGCAGTTGTGTGTATTCTTGAACACATATCTGTGGGAGTATTTTCCTTTTAAGCAGCTATGTGTATTCTCGAACACATATCTGGTGGAGTATTTTGCTTTTAAGCAGCTGTGTGTATTCTTGAACCCAGGGCCGGCGTCAGCACCCGGCGTACCCGGGCAAGTGCCGGGGCCCTGGACCATCAGGGGGGCCCACTGCCCGTCGGGGCCCGGGCCGCTTCCCCGGCAACTGTGCAGGGCCGCACGTGCTGTCTGAGCCCTGCTCTGCTTCATGTGCTGCTGCTCCACCAATCAGGCCCAGTCAGGGGCGTCACTATGCACTTAGATCTGGGGCCTGGATCATAAGTGAGAGTGCACGCACCACACAACAGGCAGGGTTCAGGCTCCCCTGCGTGCAGTGGATGTGCTTCTCTCCCTGCTCGTCCTTCTGGCAAGTCAGAGAAGAGGATCCATGTGCAGAGCAATTGCACAGCGCCACCTAGGGGGAGTATATGTTGGAAGGGGGAGGAAGGAGGTTAATGAGGCCTCAGGCCAGGTCTGTCAGGGAATATAGCCACCGGCTTTAGGGAGAGGGGATAGAGATCACAACTCTCTCCTCTGTGCCTGCACAGCAACCCATCCCCCACCTCCTGTAATGTTAGACAGCTCAGCAGTCGTGACGGGGAGTGTGTTCAGGGCTGACAGGGTGTACAAGCTGCTCCTACTGCTGATTTCCAAGGTCAGGAATCCCCCACTGCTGCCACTGGATACCTGCTGATGAAGAGAGTAAGTATGTATATGTCATGTCCCAGTATAATGTGTGTAGTTATATATATATATATGGTCATGTGTATATAGGTAATATATTTGTATAATGTGCTAACAGATTAGGTCTCTGTATAATGTGTTTATGCGTAGCTCATGTGTCCGTATAATGCGTAGGTCATGTGGCCGTATAATGTGTATATGTATAATGCTTAACTCATGTGGCCGTATAATGTGTAGGTCATGTGGCCGTATAATGTGTATATGTATAATGTGTAGCTCATGTGGCCGTATATTGTGTAGGTCATGCGGCCGTATAATGTGTATATGTATAATGCGTAGCTCATGTGGCCGTATAATGTGTAGGTCATGTGGCCGTATAATGTGTATATGTATAATGTTTAGGTCTTGTGGCCAGATAATGTGTAGGTCATGTGGCCGTATAATGTGTATATGTATAATGCGTAGCTCATGTGTCCGTATAATGTGTATATGTATAATGCGTAGGTCATGTGGCCGTATAATGTGTATATGTATAATGCCTAACTCATGTGGCCGTATAATGTGTAGGTCATGTGGCCGTATAATGTGTATATGTATAATGTGTAGCTCATGTGGCCGTATATTGTGTAGGTCATGTGGCCGTATAATATGTATATGTATAATGCGTAGCTCATGTGGCCGTATAATGTGTAGGTCATGTGGCCGTATAATGTGTATATGTATAATGTGTAGGTCATGTGGCCGTATATTGTGTAGGTCATGTGGCCGTATAATGTGTATATGTATAATGCGTAGCTCATGTGGCCGTATAATGTGTAGGTCATGTGGCCGTATAATGTGTATATGTATAATGTTTAGGTCTTGTGGCCGGATAATGTGTAGGTCATGTGGCCGTATAATGTGTATATGTATAATGCGTAGCTCATGTGTCCATATAATGTGTATATGTATAATGCGTAGGTCATGTGGCCGTATAATGTGTATATGTATAATGCGTAGCTCACGTGGCCGTATAATGTGTAGGTCATGTGGCCTTATAATGTGTATATGTATAATGCGTAGCTCTTGTGGCCGTATAATGTGTATATGTATAATGCGTAGCTCATGTGGCCGTATAATGTGTATATGTATAATGCGTAGCTCATGTGGCCGTATAATGTGTATATGTATAATGCGTAGCTCATGTGGCCGTATAATGTGTATATGTATAATGGGTAGCTCATGTGGCCGTATAATGTGTATATGTATAATGGGTAGCTCATGTGGCCGTATAATTTGTATATGTATAATGCGTAGCTCATGTGGCCGTATAATGTGTATATGTATAATGTGTAGCTCATGTGGCCGTATAATGTGTAGGTCATGTGGCCGTATAATGTGTATATGTATAATGCGTAGGTCATGTGTCCTTATAATGTGTATATGTATAATGTGTAGGTCATGTGGCCGTATAATGTTTAGGTCATGTGGCCGTATAATGTGTATATGTATAATGTGTAGGTCATGTGGCCATATAATGTGTATATGTATAATGCGTAGCTCATGTGGCCATATAATGTGTATATGTATAATGCGTAGCTCATGTGGCCGTATAATGTGTATATGTATAATGCGTAGCTCATGTGGCCGTATGTGTATATGTATAATGCGTAGGTCATGTGTCCGTATAATGTGTATATGTATAATGCGTAGGTCATGTGTCCGTATAATGTGTATATGTATAATGCGTAGCTCATGTGTCCTTATAATGTGTATATGTATAATGCGTAGCTCATGTGTCCGTATAATGTGTAGGTCATGTGGCCATATAATGTGTAGCTCATGTGGCTGTATAATGTGTAGGTCATGTGTCCGTATACTGTGTATATGTATAATGCGTAGGTCATGTGTCCGTTTAATGTGTATATGTATAATGCGTAGCTCATGTGGCCGTATAATGTGTAGCTCATGTGGCCGTATAATGTGTATATGTATAATGTGTAGGTCATGTGGCCGTATAATGTGTAGGTCATGTGGCCGTATCATGTGTATATGTATAATGTTTAGGTCATGTGGCCGTATAATGTGTATATGTGTAATGTGTAGGTCATGTGTCCGTATAATGTGTATATGTATAATGCGTAGCTCATGTGTCTGTATAATGTGTAGCTCATGTGGCCGTATAATGTGTATATGTATAATGTTTAGGTCTTGTGACCGTATAATGTGTAGGTCATGTGGCCATATAATGTGTATATGTATAATGGTTAGGGTTAGGGGTGGGGTTAGGGTTAGGGTACCTTAGGGTTAGGGTACCTTAGGGTTAGGGGGTTAGGGGTTAGGGTTAAGGGTTAGGGTTGGGGTTAAGGGTTAGGGTTAGAGTTAGGGTACCTTAGGGTTAGGGGATTAGGGTTAGAGGGTTAGGGTTAGGGTACCTTAGGGGTAGGGTTAGGGGGTTAGGGTTAGGGTACGTTAGGGTTAGGGGTAGGGGGTTAGGGGGTTAGGGTTAGGGTATGGGTTAGGGTATGGGTTAGGGTACGGGTTAGGGTACGGGTTAGGGTTAAGGGTATTCTTGAACCCATATCTGTAGGAGTATTTTACCTTTAAGCAGCTGTGTGTATTCTTGAACCCATATCTGTGGGAGTAATTTGCTTTTAAGCAGCTTTGTGTATTCTTGAATCCATATCTGGTGGAGTATTTTGCTTTTAAGCAGTTGTGTGTATTCTTGAACTCATATCTGGTGGAGTATTTTGTCTTTAAGCAGTTGTGTGTATTCTTGAACCCATATCTAGTGGAGTATTTTGCTTTTAAGCAGCTTTGTGTATTCTTGAACCCATATCTGGTGGAGTATTTTGCTTTTAAGCAGTTGTGTGTATTCTTGAACACATGTCTGTGGGAGTATTTTGCTTTTAAGCAGTTGTGTGTATTCTTGAACCCATATCTGGTGGAGTATTTTGCTTTTAAGCAGCTGTGTGTATTCTTGAACCCATATCTGTAGGAGTATTTTGTCTTTAAGCAGTTGTGTGTATTCTTGAACCCATATCTGGTGGAGTATTTTGCTTGTAAGCTGCTTTGTGTATTCTCGAACCCATATATGGTGGAGTATTTTGCCTTTAAGCAGCTGTGTGTATTCTTGAACCCATATCTGATGGAGTCTTTTGCCTTTAAGCAGCTGTGTGTATTCTTGAACACATATCTGATGGAGTATTTTGCCTTTAAGCAGCTGTGTGTATTCTTGAACCCATATCTGTGGGAGTATTTTGCTTTTAAGCAGCTTTGTGTATTCTTGAACCCATATCTGGTGGAGTATTTTGCTTTTAAGCAGCTGTGTGTATTCTTGAACCCATATCTGTAGGAGTATTTTGTCTTTAAGCAGCTGTGTGTATTCTTGAACCCATATCTGTGGGAGTATTTTGTCTTTAAGCAGTTTCTGTATGCTTTAAAATATTTATTTAGACTTATCTGGTTAGCAAGGCCATTTTACCTTCTTGCAAGAACACATTATTGCTACAAGAAGAAACATCTGGCCAGGGAGAACACATTATATTTTTAGCAAGGACACGCTATTGATACAAGAAGGAACATTTCAGCTTGCAGTTTTTTTTTACCTAAAATAACTGTCAGACTTATATAGCATAGATGGGGCCTTTAAACTTGAGGGACTCCATCTTCTGCTATAACATGTGTATTCTTGAACCCATATCTGGTGGAGTATTTTGCTTTTCAGCAGCTGTGTGTATTCTTGAACCCATATCTGTAGGAGTATTTTACCTTTAAGCAGCTGTGTGTATTCTTGAACCCATATCTGTGGGAGTATTTTGCTTTTAAGCAGCTTTGTGTATTCTTGAACCCATATCTGGTGGAGTATTTTGCTTTTAAGCAGTTGTGTGTATTCTTGAACTCCTATCTGGTGGAGTATTTTGTCTTTAAGCAGTTGTGTGTATTCTTGAACCCATATCTAGTGGAGTATTTTGCTTTTAAGCAGTTGTGTGTATTCTTGAACCCATATCTGTAGGAGTATTTTACCTTTAAGCAGTTGTGTGTATTCTTGAACCCATATCTGTGGGAGTATTTTGTCTTTAAGCAGTTTCTGTATGCTTTAAAATATTTAATTAGACTTATCTGGTTAGCAAGGCCATTTTACCTTCTTGCAAGAACACATTATTGCTACAAGAAGAAACATCTGGCCAGGGAGAACACGTTATCTTTTTAGCAAGGACACGCTATTGATACAAGAAGGAACATTTCAGCTTGCTGTTTTTTTTTACCTGAAATAACTGTCAGACTTATATAGCATAGATGGGGCCTTTAAACTTGAGGGACTCCATCTTCTGCTATAACATGTGTATTCTTGAACCCATATCTGGTGGAGTATTTTGCTTTTCAGCAGCTGTGTGTATTCTTGAACCCATATCTGTGGGAGTATTTTACCTTTAAGCAGCTGTGTGTATTCTTGAACCCATATCTGGTGGAGTATTTTGCTTTTAAGCAGTTGTGTGTATTCTTGAACTCATATCTGGTGGAGTATTTTGTCTTTAAGCAGTTGTGTGTATTCTTGAACCCATATCTAGTGGAGTATTTTGCTTTTAAGCAGTTGTGTGTATTCTTGAACCCATATCTGTAGGAGTATTTTACCTTTAAGCAGTTGTGTGTATTCTTGAACCCATATCTGTGGGAGTATTTTGCTTTTAAGCAGCTTTGTGTATTCTTGAACCCATATCTGGTGGAGTATTTTGCTTTTAAGCAGTTGTGTGTATTCTTGAACACATGTCTGTGGGAGTATTTTGCTTTTAAACAGTTGTGTGTATTCTTGAACCCATATCTGGTGGAGTATTTTGCTTTTAAGCAGCTGTGTGTATTCTTGAACCCATATCTGTAGGAGTATTTTGTCTTTAAGCAGTTGTGTGTATTCTTGAACCCATATCTGGTGGAGTATTTTGCTTGTAAGCAGCTTTGTGTATTCTCGAACCCATATCTGGTGGAGTATTTTGACTTTAAGCAGCTGTGTGTATTTTTGAACCCATATCTGATGGAGTATTTTGCCTTTAGGCAGCTGTGTGTATTCTTGAACACATATCTGATGGAGTATTTTGCCTTTAAGCAGCTGTGTGTATTCTTGAACCCATATCTGTGGGATTATTTTGCTTTTAAGCAGCTTTGTGTATTCTTGAACCCATATCTGGTGGAGTATTTTGCTTTTAAGCAGCTGTGTGTATTCTTGAACCCATATCTGTAGGAGTATTTTGTCTTTAAGCAGCTGTGTGTATTCTTGAACTCATATCTGTGGGAGTATTTTGTCTTTAAGCAGTTTCTGTATGCTTTAAAATATTTAATTAGACTTATCTGGTTAGCAAAGCCATTTTACCTTCTTGCAAGAACACATTATTGCTACAAGAAGAAACATCTGGCCAGGGAGAACACGTTATATTTTTAGCAAGGACACGCTATTGATACAAGAAGGAACATTTCAGCTTGCTGTTTTTTTTTACCTAAAATAACTGTCAGACTTATATAGCATAGATGGGGCCTTTAAACTTGAGGGACTCCATCTTCTGCTATAACATGTGTATTCTTGAACCCATATCTGGTGGAGTATTTTGCTTTTCAGCAGCTGTGTGTATTCTTGAACCCATATCTGTGGGAGTATTTTGCCTTTAAGCAGCTGTGTGTATTCTTGAACCCATATCTGATGGAGTATTTTGCCTTTAAGCAGCTGTGTGTATTCTTGAACACATATCTGTGGGAGTATTTTCCTTTTAAGCAGCTATGTGTATTCTCGAACACATATCTGGTGGAGTATTTTGCTTTTAAGCAGCTGTGTGTATTCTTGAACCCAGGGCCGGCGTCAGCACCCGGCGTACCCGGGCAAGTGCCGGGGCCCACTGCCCGTCGGGGCCCGGGCCGCTTCCCCGGCAACTGTGCAGGGCCGCACGTGCTGTCTGAGCCCTGCTCTGCTTCATGTGCTGCTGCTCCACCAATCAGGCCCAGTCAGGGGCGTCACTATGCACTTAGATCTGGGGCCTGGATCATAAGTGAGAGTGCACGCACCACACAACAGGCAGGGTTCAGGCTCCCCTGCGTGCAGTGGATGTGCTTCTCTCCCTGCTCGTCCTTCTGGCAAGTCAGAGAAGAGGATCCATGTGCAGAGCAATTGCACAGCGCCACCTAGGGGGAGTATATGTTGGAAGGGGGAGGAAGGAGGTTAATGAGGCCTCAGGCCAGGTCTGTCAGGGAATATAGCCACCGGCTTTAGGGAGAGGGGATAGAGATCACAACTCTCTCCTCTGTGCCTGCACAGCAACCCATCCCCCACCTCCTGTAATGTTAGACAGCTCAGCAGTCGTGACGGGGAGTGTGTGCAGGGCTGACAGGGTGTACAAGCTGCTCCTACTGCTGATTTCCAAGGTCAGGAATCCCCCACTGCTGCCACTGGATACATGCTGATGAAGAGAGTAAGTATGTATATGTCATGTCTCAGTATAATGTGTGTAGTTTATATATATATATATATATATGGTCATGTGTGTGTATATATATATATATATATATATATGGTCATGTGTGTATATATATATATGGTCATGTGTATATATATATATATATATATATGGTCATGTGTATATAGGTAATATATTTGTATAATGTGCTAACAGATTAGGTCTCTGTATAATGTGTTTATGCGTAGCTCATGTGTCCGTATAATGCGTAGGTCATGTGGCCGTATAATGTGTATATGTATAATGCTTAACTCATGTGGCCGTATAATGTGTAGGTCATGTGGCCGTATAATGTGTATATGTATAATGCTTAACTCATGTGGCCGTATAATGTGTAGCTCATGTGGCCGTATATTGTGTAGGTCATGTGGCCGTATAATGTGTATATGTATAATGCGTAGCTCATGTGGCCGTATAATGTGTAGGTCATGTGGCCGTATAATGTGTATATGTATAATGTTTAGGTCTTGTGGCCGGATAATGTGTAGGTCATGTGGCCGGATAATGTGTATATGTATAATGCGTAGCTCATGTGTCCGTATAATGTGTATATGTATAATGCGTAGGTCATGTGGCCGTATAATGTGTATATGTATAATGCTTAACTCATGTGGCCGTATAATGTGTAGGTCATGTGGCCGTATAATGTGTATATGTATAATGTGTAGCTCATGTGGCCGTATATTGTGTAGGTCATGTGGCCGTATAATGTGTATATGTATAATGCGTAGCTCATGTGGCCGTATAATGTGTAGGTCATGTGGCCGTATAATGTGTATATGTATAATGTTTAGGTCTTGTGGCCGGATAATGTGTAGGTCATGTGGCCGTATAATGTGTATATGTATAATGCGTAGCTCATGTGTCCGTATAATGTGTATATGTATAATGCGTAGGTCATGTGGCCGTATATTGTGTAGGTCATGTGGCTGTATAATGTGTATATGTATAATGCGTAGCTCACGTGGCCGTATAATGTGTAGGTCATGTGGCCTTATAATGTGTATATGTATAATGCGTAGCTCTTGTGGCCGTATAATGTGTATATGTATAATGCGGAGCTCATGTGGCCGTATAATGTGTATATGTATAATGCGTAGCTCATGTGGCCGTATAATGTGTATATATATAATGGGTAGCTCATGTGGCCGTATAATGTGTATATGTATAATGAGTAGCTCATGTGGCCGTATAATTTGTATATGTATAATGCGTAGCTCATGTGGCCGTATAATGTGTATATGTATAATGTGTAGCTCATGTGGCCGTATAATGTGTAGGTCATGTGGCCGTATAATGTGTATATGTATAATGCGTAGGTCATGTGTCCGTATAATGTGTATATGTATAATGTGTAGGTCATGTGGCCGTATAATGTTTAGGTCATGTGGCCGTATAATGTGTAGGTCATGTGGCCATATAATGTGTATATGTATAATGCGTAGCTCATGTGGCCATATAATGTGTATATGTATAATGCGTAGCTCATGTGGCCGTATAATGTGTATATGTATAATGCGTAGCTCATGTGGCCGTATAATGTGTATATGTATAATGCGTAGGTCATGTGTCCGTATAATGTGTATATGTATAATGCGTAGGTCATGTGTCCGTATAATGTGTATATGTATAATGCGTAGCTCATGTGTCCTTATAATGTGTATATGTATAATTCGTAGCTCATGTGTCCGTATAATGTGTAGGTCATGTGGCCATATAATGTGTATATGTATAATGTGTAGCTCATGTGGCTGTATAATGTGTAGGTCATGTGTCCGTATACTGTGTATATGTATAATGCGTAGGTCATGTGTCCGTTTAATGTGTATATGTATAATGCGTAGCTCATGTGGCCGTATAATGTGTAGCTCATGTGGCCGTATAATGTGTATATGTATAATGTGTAGGTCATGTGGCCGTATAATGTGTAGGTCATGTGGCCGTATCATGTGTATATGTATAATGTTTAGGTCATGTGGCCGTATAATGTGTATATGTGTAATGTGTAGGTCATGTGTCCGTATAATGTGTATATGTATAATGCGTAGCTCATGTGTCTTTATAATGTGTAGCTCATGTGGCCGTATAATGTGTATATGTATAATGTTTAGGTCTTGTGACCGTATAATGTGTAGGTTATGTGGCCATATAATGTGTATATGTATAATGGTTGGGGTTAGGGTTAGGGTACCTTAGGGTTAGGGGACCTTAGGGATAGGGTTAGGGGGTTAGGGTTAGGGGGTTAGGGTACCTTAGGGTTAGGGTTAAGGGTTAGGGTTGGGGTTAAGGGTTAGGGTTAGAGTTAGGGTACCTTAGGGTTAGGGGATTAGGGTTAGAGGGTTAGGGTTAGGGTACCTTAGGGGTAGGGTTAGGGGGTTAGGGTTAGGGGTAGGGGGTTAGGGGGTTAGGGTTAGGGGTTAGGGTTAGGGTACGGGTTAGGGTACGGGTTAGGGTTAAGGGTATTCTTGAACCCATATCTGTGGGAGTATTTTGCTTTTAAGCAGCTTTGTGTATTCTTGAATCCATATCTGGTGGAGTATTTTGCTTTTAAGCAGTTGTGTGTATTCTTGAACTCATATCTGGTGGAGTATTTTGTCTTTAAGCAGTTGTGTGTATTCTTGAACCCATATCTAGTGGAGTATTTTGTTTTTAAGCAGTTGTGTGTATTCTTGAACCCATATCTGTAGGAGTATTTTACCTTTAAGCAGTTGTGTGTATTCTTGAACCCATATCTGTGGGAGTATTTTGCTTTTAAGCAGCTTTGTGTATTCTTGAACCCATATCTGGTGGAGTATTTTGCTTTTAAGCAGTTGTGTGTATTCTTGAACACATGTCTGTGGGAGTATTTTGCTTTTAAGCAGTTGTGTGTATTCTTGAACCCATATCTGGTGGAGTATTTTGCTTTTAAGCAGCTGTGTGTATTCTTGAACCCATATCTGTAGGAGTATTTTGTCTTTAAGCAGTTGTGTGTATTCTTGAACCCATATCTGGTGGAGTATTTTGCTTGTAAGCAGCTTTGTGTATTCTCGAACCCATATCTGGTGGAGTATTTTGCCTTTAAGCAGCTGTGTGTATTCTTGAACCCATATCTGATGGATTATTTTGCCTTTAAGCAGCTGTGTGTATTCTTGAACACATATCTGATGGAGTATTTTGCCTTTAAGCAGCTGTGTGTATTCTTGAACCCATATCTGTGGGAGTATTTTGCTTTTAAGCAGCTTTGTGTATTCTTGAACCCATATCTGGTGGAGTATTTTGCTTTTAAGCAGCTGTGTGTATTCTTGAACCCATATCTGTAGGAGTATTTTGTCTTTAAGCAGCTGTGTGTATTCTTGAACCCATATCTGTGGGAGTATTTTGTCTTTAAGCAGTTTCTGTATGCTTTAAAATATTTAATTAGACTTATCTGGTTAGCAAGGCCATTTTACCTTCTTGCAAGAACACATTATTGCTACAAGAAGAAACATCTGGCCAGGGAGAACACATTATATTTTTAGCAAGGACACGCTATTGATACAAGAAGGAACATTTCAGCTTGCTGTTTTTTTTTTACCTAAAATAACTGTCAGACTTATATAGCATAGATGGGGCCTTTAAACTTGAGGGACTCCATCTTCTGCTATAACGTGTATTCTTGAACCCATATCTGGTGGAGTATTTTGCTTTTCAGCAGCTGTGTGTATTCTTGAACCCATATCTGTGGGAGTATTTTGCCTTTAAGCAGCTGTGTGTATTCTTGAACACATATCTGTGGGAGTATTTTCCTTTTAAGCAGCTATGTGTATTCTCGAACACATATCTGGTGGAGTATTTTGCTTTTAAGCAGCTGTGTGTATTCTTGAACCCAGGGCCGGCGTCAGCACCCGGCGTACCCGGACCATCAGGGGGGCCCACTGCCCGTCGGGGCCCGGGCCGCTTCCCCGGCAACTGTGCAGGGCCGCACGTGCTGTCTGAGCCCTGCTCTGCTTCATGTGCTGCTGCTCCACCAATCAGGCCCAGTCAGGGGCGTCACTATGCACTTAGATCTGGGGCCTGGATCATAAGTGAGAGTGCACGCACCACACAACAGGCAGGGTTCAGGCTCCCCTGCGTGCAGTGGATGTGCTTCTCTCCCTGCTCGTCCTTCTGGCAAGTCAGAGAAGAGGATCCATGTGCAGAGCAATTGCACAGCGCCACCTAGGGGGAGTATATGTTGGAAGGGGGAGGAAGGAGGTTAATGAGGCCTCAGGCCAGGTCTGTCAGGGAATATAGCCACCGGCTTTAGGGAGAGGGGATAGAGATCACAACTCTCTCCTCTGTGCCTGCACAGCAACCCATCCCCCACCTCCTGTAATGTTAGACAGCTCAGCAGTCGTGACGGGGAGTGTGTGCAGGGCTGACAGGGTGTACAAGCTGCTCCTACTGCTGATTTCCAAGGTCAGGAATCCCCCACTGCTGCCACTGGATACATGCTGATGAAGAGAGTAAGTATGTATATGTCATGTCTCAGTATAATGTGTGTAGTTTATATATATATATATGGTCATGTGTATATATATATATATATATATATATATGGTCATGTGTGTATATATATATATATATATATATATATATATATATATATATATGGTCATGTGTATATATATATATATATATATATGGTCATGTGTATATAGGTAATATATTTGTATAATGTGCTAACAGATTAGGTCTCTGTATAATGTGTTTATGCGTAGCTCATGTGTCCGTATAATGCGTAGGTCATGTGGCCGTATAATGTGTATATGTATAATGCTTAACTCATGTGGCCGTATAATGTGTAGGTCATGTGGCCGTATAATGTGTATATGTATAATGTGTAGCTCATGTGGCCGTATATTGTGTAGGTCATGTGGCCGTATAATGTGTATATGTATAATGCGTAGCTCATGTGGCCGTATAATGTGTAGGTCATGTGGCCGTATAATGTGTATATGTATAATGTTTAGGTCTTGTGGCCGGATAATGTGTAGGTCATGTGGCCGTATAATGTGTATATGTATAATGCGTAGCTCATGTGTCCGTATAATGTGTATATGTATAATGCGTAGGTCATGTGGCCGTATAATGTGTATATGTATAATGCTTAACTCATGTGGCCGTATAATGTGTAGGTCATGTGGCCGTATAATGTGTATATGTATAATGTGTAGCTCATGTGGCCGTATATTGTGTAGGTCATGTGGCCGTATAATGTGTATATGTATAATGCGTAGCTCATGTGGCCGTATAATGTGTAGGTCATGTGGCCGTATAATGTGTATATGTATAATGTTTAGGTCTTGTGGCCGGATAATGTGTAGGTCATGTGGCCGTATAATGTGTATATGTATAATGCGTAGCTCATGTGTCCGTATAATGTGTATATGTATAATGCGTAGGTCATGTGGCCGTATATTGTGTAGGTCATGTGGCCGTATAATGTGTATATGTATAATGCGTAGCTCACGTGGCCGTATAATGTGTAGGTCATGTGGCCTTATAATGTGTATATGTATAATGCGTAGCTCTTGTGGCCGTATAATGTGTATATGTATAATGCGTAGCTCATGTGGCCGTATAATGTGTATATGTATAATGCGTAGCTCATGTGGCCGTATAATGTGTATATGTATAATGCGTAGCTCATGTGGCCGTATAATGTGTATATATATAATGGGTAGCTCATGTGGCCGTATAATGTGTATATGTATAATGAGTAGCTCATGTGGCCGTATAATTTGTATATGTATAATGCGTAGCTCATGTGGCCGTATAATGTGTATATGTATAATGTGTAGCTCATGTGGCCGTATAATGTGTAGGTCATGTGGCCGTATAATGTGTATATGTATAATGCGTAGGTCATGTGTCCGTATAATGTGTATATGTATAATGTGTAGGTCATGTGGCCGTATAATGTTTAGGTCATGTGGCCGTATAATGTGTATATGTATAATGTGTAGGTCATGTGGCCATATAATGTGTATATGTATAATGCGTAGTTCATGTGGCCATATAATGTGTATATGTATAATGCGTAGCTCATGTGGCCGTATAATGTGTATATGTATAATGCGTAGCTCATGTGGCCGTATAATGTGTATATGTATAATGCGTAGGTCATGTGTCCGTATAATGTGTATATGTATAATGCGTAGGTCATGTGTCCGTATAATGTGTATATGTATAATGCGGAGCTCATGTGTCCTTATAATGTGTATATGTATAATGCGTAGCTCATGTGTCCGTATAATGTGTAGGTCATGTGGCCATATAATGTGTATATGTATAATGTGTAGCTCATGTGGCTGTATAATGTGTAGGTCATGTGTCCGTATACTGTGTATATGTATAATGCGTAGGTCATGTGTCCGTTTAATGTGTATATGTATAATGCGTAGCTCATGTGGCCGTATAATGTGTAGCTCATGTGGCCGTATAATGTGTATATGTATAATGTGTAGGTCATGTGGCCGTATAATGTGTAGGTCATGTGGCCGTATCATGTGTATATGTATAATGTTTAGGTCATGTGGCCATATAATGTGTATATGTGTAATGTGTAGGTCATGTGTCCGTATAATGTGTTTATGTATAATGCGTAGCTCATGTGTCTGTATAATGTGTAGCTCATGTGGCCGTATAATGTGTATATGTATAATGTTTAGGTCTTGTGACCGTATAATGTGTAGGTCATGTGGCCATATAATGTGTATATGTATAATGGTTGGGGTTAGGGTTAGGGTACCTTAGGGTTAGGGTACCTTAGGGATAGGGTTAGGGGGTTAGGGTTAAGGGTTAGGGTTGGGGTTAAGGGTTAGGGTTAGAGTTAGGGTACCTTAGGGTTAGGGGATTAGGGTTAGAGGGTTAGGGTTAGGGTACCTTAGGGGTAGGGTTAGGGTTAGGGTACGTTAGGGGTAGGGGGTTAGGGGGTTAGGGTTAGGGTTAGGGTACCTTAGGGTTAGGGTATGGGTTAGGGTTAGGGTACGGGTTAGGGTACGGGTTAGGGTACGGGTATTCTTGAACCCATATCTGTGGGAGTATTTTGCTTTTAAGCAGCTTTGTGTATTCTTGAATCCATATCTGGTGGAGTATTTTGCTTTTAAGCAGTTGTGTGTATTCTTGAACTCATATCTGGTGGAGTATTTTGTCTTTAAGCAGTTGTGTGTATTCTTGAACCCATATCTAGTGGAGTATTTTGTTTTTAAGCAGTTGTGTGTATTCTTGAACCCATATCTGTAGGAGTATTTTACCTTTAAGCAGTTGTGTGTATTCTTGAACCCATATCTGTGGGAGTATTTTGCTTTTAAGCAGCTTTGTGTATTCTTGAACCCATATCTGGTGGAGTATTTTGCTTTTAAGCAGTTGTGTGTATTCTTGAACACATGTCTGTGGGAGTATTTTGCTTTTAAGCAGTTGTGTGTATTCTTGAACCCATATCTGGTGGAGTATTTTGCTTTTAAGCAGCTGTGTGTATTCTTGAACCCATATCTGTAGGAGTATTTTGTCTTTAAGCAGTTGTGTGTATTCTTGAACCCATATCTGGTGGAGTATTTTGCTTGTAAGCAGCTTTATGTATTCTCGAACCCATATCTGGTGGAGTATTTTGCCTTTAAGCAGCTGTGTGTATTCTTGAACCCATATCTGATGGATTATTTTGCCTTTAAGCAGCTGTGTGTATTCTTGAACACATATCTGATGGAGTATTTTGCCTTTAAGCAGCTGTGTGTATTCTTGAACCCATATCTGTGGGAGTATTTTGCTTTTAAGCAGCTTTGTGTATTCTTGAACCCATATCTGGTGGAGTATTTTGCTTTTAAGCAGCTGTGTGTATTCTTGAACCCATATCTGTAGGAGTATTTTGTCTTTAAGCAGCTGTGTGTATTCTTGAACCCATATCTGTGGGAGTATTTTGTCTTTAAGCAGTTTCTGTATGCTTTAAAATATTTAATTAGACTTATCTGGTTAGCAAGGCCATTTTACCTTCTTGCAAGAACACATTATTGCTACAAGAAGAAACATCTGGCCAGGGAGAACACATTATATTTTTAGCAAGGACACGCTATTGATACAAGAAGGAACATTTCAGCTTGCTGTTTTTTTTTTACCTAAAATAACTGTCAGACTTATATAGCATAGATGGGGCCTTTAAACTTGAGGGACTCCATCTTCTGCTATAACGTGTATTCTTGAACCCATATCTGGTGGAGTATTTTGCTTTTCAGCAGCTGTGTGTATTCTTGAACCCATATCTGTGGGAGTATTTTGCCTTTAAGCAGCTGTGTATATTCTTGAACCCATATCTGATGGAGTATTTTGCCTTTAAGCAGCTGTGTGTATTCTTGAACACATATCTGTGGGAGTATTTTCCTTTTAAGCAGCTATGTGTATTCTCGAACACATATCTGGTGGAGTATTTTGCTTTTAAGCAGCTGTGTGTATTCTTGAACCCAGGGCCGGCGTCAGCACCCGGCGTACCCGGGCAAGTGCCGGGGCCCTGGACCATCAGGGGGGCCCACTGCCCGTCGGGGCCCGGGCCCCTTCCCCGGCAACTGTGCAGGGCCGCACGTGCTGTCCGAGCCCTGCTCTGCTTCATGTGCTGCTGCTCCACCAATCAGGCCCAGTCAGGGGCGTCACTATGCACTTAGATCTGGGGCCTGGATCATAAGTGCGAGTGCATGCACCACACAACAGGCAGGGTTCAGGCTCCCCTGCGTGCAGTGGATGTGCTTCTCTCTCTGCTCGTCCTTCTGGCAAGTCAGAGAAGAGGATCCATGTGCAGAGCAATTGCACAGCGCCACCTAGGGGGAGTATATGTTGGAAGGGGGAGGAAGGAGGTTAATGAGGCCTCAGGCCAGGTCTGTCAGGGAATATAGCCACCGGCTTTAGGGAGAGGGGATAGAGATCACAACTCTCTCCTCTGTGCCTGCACAGCAACCCATCCCCCACCTCCTGTAATGTTAGAAAGCTCAGCAGTCGTGACGGGGAGTGTGTGCAGGGCTGACAGGGTGTACAAGCTGCTCCTACTGCTGATTTCCAAGGTCAGGAATCCCCCACTGCTGCCACTGGATACATGCTGATGAAGAGAGTAAGTATGTATATGTCATGTCTCAGTATAATGTGTGTAGTTTATATATATATATATGGTCATGTGTATATATATATATATATATATATGGTCATGTGTGTATATATATATATATATATATATATATATATGGTCATGTGTATATATATATATATATATATATGGTCATGTGTATATAGGTAATATATTTGTATAATGTGCTAACAGATTAGGTCTCTGTATAATGTGTTTATGCGTAGCTCATGTGTCCGTATAATGCGTAGGTCATGTGGCCGTATAATGTGTATATGTATAATGCTTAACTCATGTGGCCGTATAATGTGTAGGTCATGTGGCCGTATAATGTGTATATGTATAATGTGTAGCTCATGTGGCCGTATATTGTGTAGGTCATGTGGCCGTATAATGTGTATATGTATAATGCGTAGCTCATGTGGCCGTATAATGTGTAGGTCATGTGGCCGTATAATGTGTATATGTATAATGTTTAGGTCTTGTGGCCGGATAATGTGTAGGTCATGTGGCCGTATAATGTGTATATGTATAATGCGTAGCTCATGTGTCCGTATAATGTGTATATGTATAATGCGTAGGTCATGTGGCCGTATAATGTGTATATGTATAATGCTTAACTCATGTGGCCGTATAATGTGTAGGTCATGTGGCCGTATAATGTGTATATGTATAATGTGTAGCTCATGTGGCCGTATATTGTGTAGGTCATGTGGCCGTATAATGTGTATATGTATAATGCGTAGCTCATGTGGCCGTATAATGTGTAGGTCATGTGGCCGTATAATGTGTATATGTATAATGTTTAGGTCTTGTGGCCGGATAATGTGTAGGTCATGTGGCCGTATAATGTGTATATGTATAATGCGTAGCTCATGTGTCCGTATAATGTGTATATGTATAATGCGTAGGTCATGTGGCCGTATATTGTGTAGGTCATGTGGCCGTATAATGTGTATATGTATAATGCGTAGCTCACGTGGCCGTATAATGTGTAGGTCATGTGGCCTTATAATGTGTATATGTATAATGCGTAGCTCTTGTGGCCGTATAATGTGTATATGTATAATGCGTAGCTCATGTGGCCGTATAATGTGTATATGTATAATGCGTAGCTCATGTGGCCGTATAATGTGTATATGTATAATGCGTAGCTCATGTGGCCGTATAATGTGTATATATATAATGGGTAGCTCATGTGGCCGTATAATGTGTATATGTATAATGAGTAGCTCATGTGGCCGTATAATTTGTATATGTATAATGCGTAGCTCATGTGGCCGTATAATGTGTATATGTATAATGTGTAGCTCATGTGGCCGTATAATGTGTAGGTCATGTGGCCGTATAATGTGTATATGTATAATGCGTAGGTCATGTGTCCGTATAATGTGTATATGTATAATGTGTAGGTCATGTGGCCGTATAATGTTTAGGTCATGTGGCCGTATAATGTGTATATGTATAATGTGTAGGTCATGTGGCCATATAATGTGTATATGTATAATGCGTAGTTCATGTGGCCATATAATGTGTATATGTATAATGCGTAGCTCATGTGGCCGTATAATGTGTATATGTATAATGCGTAGCTCATGTGGCCGTATAATGTGTATATGTATAATGCGTAGGTCATGTGTCCGTATAATGTGTATATGTATAATGCGTAGGTCATGTGTCCGTATAATGTGTATATGTATAATGCGGAGCTCATGTGTCCTTATAATGTGTATATGTATAATGCGTAGCTCATGTGTCCGTATAATGTGTAGGTCATGTGGCCATATAATGTGTATATGTATAATGTGTAGCTCATGTGGCTGTATAATGTGTAGGTCATGTGTCCGTATACTGTGTATATGTATAATGCGTAGGTCATGTGTCCGTTTAATGTGTATATGTATAATGCGTAGCTCATGTGGCCGTATAATGTGTAGCTCATGTGGCCGTATAATGTGTATATGTATAATGTGTAGGTCATGTGGCCGTATAATGTGTAGGTCATGTGGCCGTATCATGTGTATATGTATAATGTTTAGGTCATGTGGCCATATAATGTGTATATGTGTAATGTGTAGGTCATGTGTCCGTATAATGTGTTTATGTATAATGCGTAGCTCATGTGTCTGTATAATGTGTAGCTCATGTGGCCGTATAATGTGTATATGTATAATGTTTAGGTCTTGTGACCGTATAATGTGTAGGTCATGTGGCCATATAATGTGTATATGTATAATGGTTGGGGTTAGGGTTAGGGTACCTTAGGGTTAGGGTACCTTAGGGATAGGGTTAGGGGGTTAGGGTTAAGGGTTAGGGTTGGGGTTAAGGGTTAGGGTTAGAGTTAGGGTACCTTAGGGTTAGGGGATTAGGGTTAGAGGGTTAGGGTTAGGGAACCTTAGGGGTAGGGTTAGGGTTAGGGTACGTTAGGGGTAGGGGGTTAGGGGGTTAGGGTTAGGGTTAGGGTTAGGGTACCTTAGGGTTAGGGTATGGGTTAGGGTTAGGGTACGGGTTAGGGTACGGGTTAGGGTACGGGTATTCTTGAACCCATATCTGTGGGAGTATTTTGCTTTTAAGCAGCTTTGTGTATTCTTGAATCCATATCTGGTGGAGTATTTTGCTTTTAAGCAGTTGTGTGTATTCTTGAACTCATATCTGGTGGAGTATTTTGTCTTTAAGCAGTTGTGTGTATTCTTGAACCCATATCTAGTGGAGTATTTTGTTTTTAAGCAGTTGTGTGTATTCTTGAACCCATATCTGTAGGAGTATTTTACCTTTAAGCAGTTGTGTGTATTCTTGAACCCATATCTGTGGGAGTATTTTGCTTTTAAGCAGCTTTGTGTATTCTTGAACCCATATCTGGTGGAGTATTTTGCTTTTAAGCAGTTGTGTGTATTCTTGAACACATGTCTGTGGGAGTATTTTGCTTTTAAGCAGTTGTGTGTATTCTTGAACCCATATCTGGTGGAGTATTTTGCTTTTAAGCAGCTGTGTGTATTCTTGAACCCATATCTGTAGGAGTATTTTGTCTTTAAGCAGTTGTGTGTATTCTTGAACCCATATCTGGTGGAGTATTTTGCTTGTAAGCAGCTTTATGTATTCTCGAACCCATATCTGGTGGAGTATTTTGCCTTTAAGCAGCTGTGTGTATTCTTGAACCCATATCTGATGGATTATTTTGCCTTTAAGCAGCTGTGTGTATTCTTGAACACATATCTGATGGAGTATTTTGCCTTTAAGCAGCTGTGTGTATTCTTGAACCCATATCTGTGGGAGTATTTTGCTTTTAAGCAGCTTTGTGTATTCTTGAACCCATATCTGGTGGAGTATTTTGCTTTTAAGCAGCTGTGTGTATTCTTGAACCCATATCTGTAGGAGTATTTTGTCTTTAAGCAGCTGTGTGTATTCTTGAACCCATATCTGTGGGAGTATTTTGTCTTTAAGCAGTTTCTGTATGCTTTAAAATATTTAATTAGACTTATCTGGTTAGCAAGGCCATTTTACCTTCTTGCAAGAACACATTATTGCTACAAGAAGAAACATCTGGCCAGGGAGAACACATTATATTTTTAGCAAGGACACGCTATTGATACAAGAAGGAACATTTCAGCTTGCTGTTTTTTTTTTACCTAAAATAACTGTCAGACTTATATAGCATAGATGGGGCCTTTAAACTTGAGGGACTCCATCTTCTGCTATAACGTGTATTCTTGAACCCATATCTGGTGGAGTATTTTGCTTTTCAGCAGCTGTGTGTATTCTTGAACCCATATCTGTGGGAGTATTTTGCCTTTAAGCAGCTGTGTATATTCTTGAACCCATATCTGATGGAGTATTTTGCCTTTAAGCAGCTGTGTGTATTCTTGAACACATATCTGTGGGAGTATTTTCCTTTTAAGCAGCTATGTGTATTCTCGAACACATATCTGGTGGAGTATTTTGCTTTTAAGCAGCTGTGTGTATTCTTGAACCCAGGGCCGGCGTCAGCACCCGGCGTACCCGGGCAAGTGCCGGGGCCCTGGACCATCAGGGGGGCCCACTGCCCGTCGGGGCCCGGGCCCCTTCCCCGGCAACTGTGCAGGGCCGCACGTGCTGTCCGAGCCCTGCTCTGCTTCATGTGCTGCTGCTCCACCAATCAGGCCCAGTCAGGGGCGTCACTATGCACTTAGATCTGGGGCCTGGATCATAAGTGCGAGTGCATGCACCACACAACAGGCAGGGTTCAGGCTCCCCTGCGTGCAGTGGATGTGCTTCTCTCTCTGCTCGTCCTTCTGGCAAGTCAGAGAAGAGGATCCATGTGCAGAGCAATTGCACAGCGCCACCTAGGGGGAGTATATGTTGGAAGGGGGAGGAAGGAGGTTAATGAGGCCTCAGGCCAGGTCTGTCAGGGAATATAGCCACCGGCTTTAGGGAGAGGGGATAGAGATCACAACTCTCTCCTCTGTGCCTGCACAGCAACCCATCCCCCACCTCCTGTAATGTTAGAAAGCTCAGCAGTCGTGACGGGGAGTGTGTGCAGGGCTGACAGGGTGTACAAGCTGCTCCTACTGCTGATTTCCAAGGTCAGGAATCCCCCACTGCTGCCACTGGATACATGCTGATGAAGAGAGTAAGTATGTATATGTCATGTCCCAGTATAATGTGTGTAGTGTATATATATATATATATATATATATATATATATATATATATATATATATATATATTATGGTCATGTGTATATAGGTAATGTATTTGTATAATGTGCTAACAGATTAGGTCTCTGTATAATGTGTTTATGCGTAGCTCATGTGTCCATATAATGCGTAGGTCATGTGGCCGTATAATGTGTATATGTATAATGCGTAGCTCATGTGGCCGTATAATGTGTATATGTATAATGCGTAGCTCATGTGTCCGTATAATGTGTATATGTATAATGCGTAGGTCATGTGGCCGTATATTGTGTAGGTCATGTGGCCGTATAATGTGTATATGTATAATGCGTAGCTCACGTGGCCGTATAATGTGTAGGTCATGTGGCCTTATAATGTGTATATGTATAATGCGTAGCTCTTGTGGCCGTATAATGTGTATATGTATAATGCGTAGCTCATGTGGCCGTATAATGTGTATATGTATAATGGGTAGCTCATGTGGCCGTATAATGTGTATATGTATAATGGGTAGCTCATGTGGCCGTATAATTTGTATATGTATAAGGCGTAGCTCATGTGGCCGTATAATGTGTATATGTATAATGTGTAGCTCATGTGGCCGTATAATGTGTAGGTCATGTGGCCGTATAATGTGTATATGTATAATGCGTAGGTCATGTGTCCGTATAATGTGTATATGTATAATGCGTAGGTCATGTGGCCGTATAATGTTTAGGTCATGTGGCCGTATAATGTGTATATGTATAATGTGTAGGGCATGTGGCCATATAATGTGTATATGTATAATGCGTAGCTCATGTGGCCGTATAATGTGTATATGTATAATGCGTAGGTCATGTGTCTGTATAATGTGTATATGTATAATGCGTAGGTCATGTGTCCGTATAATGTGTATATGTATAATGCGTAGCTCATGTGTCCTTATAATGTGTATATGTATAATGCGTAGCTCATGTGTCCGTATAATGTGTAGGTCATGTGGCCATATAATGTGTATATGTATAATGTGTAGCTCATGTGGCTGTATAATGTGTAGGTCATGTGTCGTATACTGTGTATATG